>NW_016809568.1:207389-212783 GCF_001698545.2 Rhinopithecus bieti | reverse complement strand
TTCGCTCCTTTTGCCCAGGCTGGAGTGCAATGGCACGATCTCGGCTCACCACAACCTTCGCCTCCTGGGTTCAAGTGATTATCCTGCCTCAGCTTCCCGACTAGCTGGAATTACAGGCATGCACCACCACACCCGGCTAATTTTTTGTATTTTTAGTAGAGACAGGGTTTCTCCATGTTGGTCAGGCTGATCTCGAACTCTCGACCTCAGGTGATTCGCCCATCTTGGCCTCCCAAAGTGCTGGGATTATAGTCATGAGCCACCGTGCCCGGCACTGGTGATATTTTTTTAAAAGGCCTAAAAGAGCAACAGGCAACACAGAACTCTTTCAAAATCCTTCTTGTGGGTTGAAGTTTTCAGCTTGCATGTGTAGGAAGACGGCTTGCAGAAACCTGCAGAATTTATCCTTCAAGAATTACCCCACTCCTGACTACAGTGCTTGAAAGTAAAAGACCTGAATACAAAGTCCCTTCAGCCTTCATACTCTAACACTAGCGTGTAGAATGTTCCCGCTGCAGCCGGTGTGCAAGAAGAAAAGTTCCACAGAGTCCCAGCTTTCCTCCGCTGCCCCTAAGAACTTGGCCACAAATCCAGGTTTATTTGCATGCTGATACAAAACAACTCTGGCAAGGGGACAGACAACTCCAAAATGCTTTCCAAAGAGAAAAACCAGCCCTTCCCAAGTGGCAAGCCAGCTTCTTTGACCATGAATTACAAAGGTAGATTAAGAAACCCCAGCTCATTAAGACAAGGTGAAAACTACTATTTGTTCTGAGCCTTTCATTATCATACTATTCTACCTTTAGCTCTCGGGCAAACTAGTGTTCTTTTCTTTCTTTTTTTTTTTCCAAAAGATAAATGTTAGGACATGTTAAGAAATACTCATAACTGAGCCATGAAGACCGAACGCATCCCGGTACAGAAGTGAGATGCACAGCTTATGTTTATAGCTTCTCATAATCGCAGAAGGCTCTGGATTCATAGGTGTGAGTCAAGCTGAGTTAATGTCTAAGAGAGGAAGAATCCTCCCAGAGCTGACCCTCAAAGCCTCCAGCTCCCACACCCTGGAATAGGACTTGAGGCCCACTGCCTGACTCCATACTCTCGCCCAAAACGTCGCTGGAGAACAAGGATGAGAATTCAGCAGGGTCACATTAATTCACAGTCTGGGAAAAGGTAATAAAGCTAGATTTGAAAGCCAGTTGGCAAGGCAGGCCTACCAACTGAAAGGGTCTTTCAGCACAGGAAAGAAAGCTCACCTCTTGGTTTTTAACCTTACTATTAATTCTTAAATACAAATGGATCTTTATAATGACACTCATCCTAATACCTGAAGAAAACATGGTAACTGGCATCAAAAAGTGAGTGAGACTTTACAACTTGGACATCACCCAGAGATGGCAGAGGCAGGGGAGATCCAAGCCCTCACCCACTGGTTCTCAGACAGCCGGAGAAGCAGCAGCACTCCCTTGTACAGATGTTGACCGCACACTGCGTCTGGGCACAGGAATCCACCAGCAGCCACAAAGTTGAGAGCCACCAGCTCCTGACCCACTGCTGAATTCAGCAGATTCCTCTTTTTCAAAACCTTTACTGATATTTCACAAAGAGCCTGGCTGGCTCGTGGGAGCCAATATAAAGGCATACAAGACAAGAACTGATCCCGACCAGGGTGGTCACTCTGATCTCCCCAGTCCTCGGGTCATGAAGTGACTTGGCATGGCCCATGAAGTGGAGCCCCCTTTTCAAACCAATAAGGAAGGTACATCAGAGGCGCGGGGCCTCCACTCCTGCCCATCGCCAGCCACCAGTCTCAGCCCTGTGCCCTCTGCAATCAAGGACTCGGCTAACACTTTACACAAGACACTTGCCACCTGGGTGCACAGCCCCCAAAATATGCCATGATTCAGTCTTTGGCATTCACACTGGAAAGGACATTTCAAAGCTCTGTCTCCTATCCAGAGAAATGTTCTCCCAGTCTGAACCCCTGGGATGGGTGAGTCAGGTGGGGGGACCTCCAAGCATCCCAGACCATAGCAGTCTTGTCGCACACAACAGCTCTGGTGCCCAATGGCAACCCGAAAATCAATGGGTTCCCAAAGAAGCTGCCCTTGGGGCTAGGCCAGGCCCAAGTTACTGTCTTCTTTGGAGCTTCGGGCTAAGGCTTCTGGCATTCTTTTGGGGGGAGGGAGCGGACTCTAAGAAATAGTGAACAGGAGAGGCTGGGGCTTCATTCTTTCCCTCTCTTAACAAACATTCCTGAGGCCACAGGGGGTTGCTGACACCCAGCTGGTGTATTTAACGCTTCCTAATGAGTCCCCCAAACAGCTTTGTGGAATTCAAGCCACTCTAGTGACATTTTAGACATCAGTCCCCTCCCCTCCCCCCACTGAAGACTTCCACTGGTTGAATGGATGGGAAGAGAAACATGCAAAAAATCCGCCAGGATCACATATATCCACCATCTCTACTTCCATTATGTAGATTCCTACAGCATGGACGTTATTCCTGTCCCCTCTCTAACAACCGCATGGAAAAATGGGTTTGAGTGCATTTTTTTCACCAACTGTAGCAAAATTTCAAGGCAGAAATCAGCAGAAACATACTGAGGAGTGATGAATCCTGTCGCCATCTGTCAGCGGAGGTTCTGCTGGGCTTCATGCATGCACCCCAAATTCCAAGAATGCTACTCCTCGGAAGTTAGTATCCCTTTAGCTTCAAACTAGACCCAGAGAATAGTCAGTCCTGATCCTGAACAGCCACTGTGGATGCCCATAAAACACAGCACTTGGGAGTTCCTGCTTCAATTTCCTTTCTCCAGCAACAAAAATGCAGATGAAGCAAGTATTTGTTTGAGTTTGACTATGTAAATAAAGCCTATTCTCAGGGCCAACGCGTGGGAGGAAAACAGCCCTCCATGCAAACACTGGCAATGCCAGGGGCCTCTAAACACACCACCCTAAAGGCCAGTGTCTTCAAAAAGAAACAAGTTTAAAGGCAAAAATCCTTTAAGAGCAAAGGTGATATATGGTTAATCTAACAAAAGTGATTCAAAACCAGGCTAATTTTGCCCCCAGAGGACATTTGGCAATGTCTGGAGACGTTTTTGTTGTTACACCTGGAGAGAGGTGACAGTGGCATCAAGCAGGTAGAGGCCGGGGACGCTGTTGAGCATCCTCCAAAACACAGGGCAGCCCCACAGCACAGCAAACACAGATTCAGCTCACAAAGTCCACAATGCCAAGGCTGGCAAACCCTCACCTAACCGATGTGATGAAGGTATTCAATATGGTATTGCAGGAGATCCCAGACCCAAGCACATGGCACTGACTGGAGGGGAGCAGCAGGCATGAACACTGGGGCCAGAGTCTGATTCTTAGGGCTCTTCCCAGAACTCAACAGTTTGTGACCTCAGGATACACCATTTGCCCTGCCTGTGCCACAGCTGTTTCATTCTATAAAATGGGCTGATAAAATTCCATATGAAGACCAGGACCAAACCAGCCTTGTTCTTGACACCCCTCCCAATTCTACTACACGCACTCCCATGAGGCTCTCAAATGATACCCTCATTATCATAAAGACAAGGTGTCCTCTTACCTTAACACAAGCTATCCCCAAATCAGAGTCTGCTAAATAGCAAGTGAGTTGCACAATATTCCAGGTCTCTAATATGTAACTATTTAATTACAAGGTTTTTTAAGTGAAAAAAAAAAAAACTATTAGAAGATCTATTTTTTTAATGAGCCCCAGTGACTTTCCAGTAGCTTTTGGGAAAGGAAGATTCAAAGCTTGGATTAATCCATATTCTGAGCCAGGCGCGGTGGCTCACGCCTGTAATGCCAGGACTTTGGGAGGCAGGAGTTTGAGACCAGCCTGGGCAAAACAGTGAAACCCCCCCGTTTCCACAAAAAATAAAAAATAAAAAATAAAAAATTAACCAGGCATGGTGGCGCACATCTGTGGTCCCAGCTATTCAGGAGGCTGACAGAACAAGACCCTGTCTCAAAAAAAAAAGAAAAAAGAAAAAAGAAGAGTGTTCTGGCTGGGCAGAGTGTACACACTATGACTGTCCACCATGTTTCCAAAGAAGCCAATGTGATAAAAGATTACACATTGGTCCAATTTTAAACAATGGCAACCTCTTTCCTAAGTTCAACAAAAATTTAGTGCAAAGCTAAACAACGCTTCCCCAAATCCCTCTACAAAGTTCTGTAATCATAAAAGCGACAGAAAATATAGAATGGAAGACGTTGGTGTCTCATTTGCTATTTGAACAACAAAGCCATCCCACTTCCCAAACTGATTACCAGTGGGGCGGGTTAGGAATCACTTAATTTCTTCCTGCTGTGGAAAGGCAGGAAAGCCGAGAAAACCAGTAAATCATCTTCAAATGCTTTTAGTCGCCAAGAATCTTTACATTTGAAAAGGAACTTCGTCCATACGAAAGGTCCGACTCAACCCTTCCCAGAGAAACTGACCACTACACACTTTTAACCAGAACACAGGGTGACTAGACTGTTGTTTATGTGTTTGCTTTTACAAGTTCATACAGGTTCAACTGGTAAGTTTCCAGATGGATTTTGTTTTGAGACAAGAAAATTCAATGTTCTAAAGCAAACCACACACACACAACATTCCTGATGAGATACAGCTGGAATTTCTTTCTTATTAGAACTAGGGTCCCGCTCTTAAGAAGCAGGCTTTCAGGTTTCTCTAAGTTTGCGCAGGTATCCAGTGCGCAGGGGATCTGGGACTGGAAGCCGAAAGTCAGTAAACATTGATGGGCTGAAGGGAATAGAAAAGTTGCGCTGGCGACAGCTGCTACTCTGGGTTTCGTAGTGATCACAGGCACGGGTCCAAGGCGTGCCGAACCAGGGACCCCAGAGAGGCAAACACAGGTGGGGACGGCTAGGGGACACGTTCCTCCCCTGGCCTCCGGGCAGCCCCGCAGGTGCAGGCCGCCGCTGGCGGGCCCGGGAGTGCCAGAGGACCCGGCCAGGCCCCTGCCCGGAGGAGGGAGGGGGAGGGGAAGAGGACTCAGAACAGGAGCCATTTAAACTCTGCGAGGCGCGGGGAACCGCCAGGACCACACGCCTACGCTGGTCCCGGCGCCCAGTCTCCGCAGGTGACCCCAGCAGACGCGCGCGACAGAGCCTGGGGGCGCGAGCCTACCGCCCCTCCCGCGCCCCTACCCCGACGCGCTCCGCAGCGCGGCCAGCTCCGGGCTGTCACCGCCCGCGCCCGGCGGCCGCCTTACCTTGGTGATGACCAGCGGCTCGCCGTGCTCGCGCCCGCCCTTCAGGGTGAAGCCCCACGGGGCGCCGCCGCTCAGCTGCACCTCCACCAGGCGCCCGCAGTCGGCCGCCCGCGTCTCGGCCTCGGCCAGGCGCT
>NW_016809568.1:181762-206569 GCF_001698545.2 Rhinopithecus bieti | reverse complement strand
GGTTGGGCCCTACCTCCCGCGCCAGAGCTCGGCAGTGCTTCGAGGCTCTGGGCGCCCCCGTCCGCCGGCTGGAGGCCGGGACCGGGCAGGTGAGGCGGCAGGTGAGGCGGCGGGCGCAGTGTGGCGTGTCCGGAGCCCCGGCCTCCTCCGTCTCGGGGCGCGCGGCCCGCCGGCGCCCCCACTTTGTTATCGCGCACCGCGGGATGCGGGTTGCCGCGCAGGTGAGAGCGGAAGTGCCGCTGGAGGCCCCGGTGCCCGCGGTGTGCCCGCTGCCCCGGGGCAGGGAGACCGCTCGTCCCGCGCGGCCCTGAGCGCACTCACACTCCGGACTTGGAGAGCCGGGAAGGGCGCCCCCCAGCAGCCTGGGCCGAGAGGCTCGGAAGGCGGGCGCAGCAGGACCGTGCCCCGTTTCAGCGAGGGCCTTCCCACCTTCCCGCAGAAGCCTCCCGCAGCGCCAGTCCAGGGCTCCTCCCACAGCCACCGCGCAGAAAGCCTTTCTGTGTAGACGCTGGCCCCACTTGCCTAGGATTGGGCCACAAGGTCTTCAAGTCTCCCACGTTTACATCCCCGAAAAGGGGAGGTGGTGGTCTGGGATTGGTGAAAGTTTGAGGACAAAACACGTATGCCACCTCTTCCTGCTCGGTTTCAGTTTCCATGAAACTCTGGTCTAAAATACCTGCATGGATAGGTATTTACATGCTTTGCAAAAAAGCTCTTTTCCTTGCCGTTTGTATACGTAGCTGAACGCTGGTGAACACCTCTTTCCTTTCCTCTAAGCAGCTCCATCCAAGCCCTTTCCGGAGGTGACGATTCTGGAGTACCCATCCAGGACAGGCTCGGAGAGCACTGGACAGAGAATCGGGGGTCCCCGGGTCTGGGTTCTGCCAGTGTCAAACTGGGACAAGAAATCTCAGCTCTGGTCTGTTTCTTCAGAGGTCAAGTGAGAGGGGTGCATTCTGTGGGGGTGTCTCATGCAGCCAATTGAATTCGGAGTCCCAGCTCCACTGGGCACCTGTCATGGCACTGGGCACGTGGACTGCTCCATAATTAACTTCCAACTACAGTCTCTGAATGCCTTGAGTTAGAAGAATGAGGCGATTTTTTCTTTTTCAAAGGTTAAACGAAGGCTTAAGGAATGTGCCTCTCAGAATCCAGTTGAGTGTATCTTGACCGTGGTGATGGTCACAGGAGTCTGCCAAATTAATTTGCACAGCACTGAATTGCGCAGAACTAAATGCACGTGAAATGGGAAATCTGAAAAGGCTTGGTGGATTGTATCAATGTCCATATCCAGGTGTGACACTGTGCTGTAGTTTTGTAAGGTGTTGCCATTGGAACAGGCAGGTGAAGAGTGAAGAGTGCACAGGACTTCCCTGTATTATTCCTTACTGAGAGGTGAAGCCAACTGGAATTCTGTGTTGGGTGGGGACTCAGAGAACTTTTCTGTCTTACAAGAGGATTGTAAAATGCACCAATCAGCACTCTGGTTAGCTAGAGGTTTGTAAAATGCACCAATCAGCACTCTGGTTAGCTAGAGGTTTGTAAAATGGACCAATCAGCAGGATGTAGGTGGGGACAAGTAAGGGAATAAAAGCTGGCCACCCCAGCCAGCAGTGGCAGCCCTCTCCAGCCCCCCTCCATGCTGTAGAAGCTTTGTTCTTTCAGTCTTCACAATAAATCTTGCTGCTGCTCACTCTTGGAGTCTGTGCCACCTTTAAGAACTGTAACACTCACAGCAAAGGCCTGCAGCTTCATTCTTGAAGTAAGAGAGACCAAGAACCCACCAGAAGGAACCAAATCTGGACACATTACAACTACATGTAAATCCAGTTATCTCACAAAGTTTCAGAAATGGATAGATATGATAAATCAAAAGATAAAGAGCCATCTAAATATACCCAGTGTGCTTATTAAAGTTTTCAGACATGTCCTTCTCCCAAAATAGCCCACTCCCTACCTCCCCACCCCAAGCTGGTATAGACTTCAGTCTAAGCTCTTTATTCGGACTAAAATTTGGACCACTAGACTCACTATAAAGCAGAGACAGTGATTTCATTGTCTGCATATATCCAGCATTATTCTATACAGCCCCAAAGTCATCTTTAACATTTTATGTTCACCGTATATAATCATTGTCAGATTACCCATCTGCCACTGGAAAGGTTTATACTTTTTGTTTAAAAGGACTCCCTTGTTCTTAAACTTAGCTGGAAATTTACATCCATCCTTACTAAACTGTGTTTAGCTGAGGTTTTTTGGTTTTTTAATCTTCACATTAAGCATCCATCTTAGGACGGTTGGAATATTTATGAGGCTGCTATCTATAATGATGTTATGCTGTAAGGGACTGAACCAAGACTTGTGTGGCCTGCTATGAGACAGGTACCTGCTCAGAGTCATAAATCCTTTTATGATATTCTTGGAGTTACTATGGTCTAGGTCCGATGACAGCACTTCTATATTGTGTTTGTTTTGTCAAGACACTGACAATCATCTTGTGAAAATATATCTCGTGGCTGAAAGACATCACCCCAGTCGATCAGCGTTGCACCCCCATTGGGAGAGTTTAGTATGACATTGAACCGGTGTGTGGACCCCTAGTAGATGGCTTTCTTTTCTGAGAACTCACAACTCTGGTGGAATTTTCAGAGGCAGAATCCATTTGTCCACGTTAGTCTTTCGTCCTTTTGGAAAGCTGAGGGGCATGTTTGTTCTGTGTAATTTCTCACTGTGGTTGTTCATTGCTCAGAGAATAGGGTGAGCATATACTCTCTTCTGGACCTGCAAGGAGTACGACCCTATGAGCGCCTACTCTGAGGATTCAGTAGCCTTAGGTGTTTGTTTTCTTTTCTTTTCTTTTCTTTCTTTCCTTTTTCTTGAGACAGAGTCTCACTGTGTCACCCAGGCTGGAGTGCAGTGGCACAATCATGGCTCACTGAAGCTTGATAGCCCCAGGCTCAGGTGATCCTCCCACCTCAGCCTCCTAAGTACCTGGGACTTCAGGCATATGCCACCACCACGCCTGGCTAATTTTTTATTTTTTGTAGAAATGGGATCTCACCGTGTTGTCCAGGTTGGTATCAAATTCCTGGGCTCAAGTGATCCACCCACCTCAGCCACCCAAAGTGCTGGGATTACAGGCATGAGCCACTGCACCTGGCCACTTTTCTTTTCTTTTCTTTTCTTTCTTTCTTTTTTTTTTTTTTTTTTTTTTTTTTTTTTTGAGATGGAGTTTTGCTCTTGTCACCCAGGCTGAAGTGCAATGGTGAGATCTTGGCTCACTACAATTTCTGCCTCCCAGGTTCAAGTGATTCTCCTGCCTCAGCCTCCCAAGTAGCTGAGATTACAGGCATGCGCCACCTTGTCTGGCTAATTTTTGTATTTTTAGTAGAGATGGGATTTCACCATGTTGGTCAGGCTGGTCTCAAACTCTTGACTTCAGGTGATCCATCTGCCTCGGCCTCCCAAAGTGCTGGGATCAGGTGTGAGCCACCGCAGCCGGTCACCAGGCACTTTTTCTAATCTGAGGTTTATTTCCTATGAGAGAGAAGAGATAGATGAAACTGAGGATAGTTCTGCTTTCACTTTGTCAACAGTGAATGAATTAATGAATGAAAGGCAAATTAACAAACTTTCAGCGACTTCACTAATAGCTAATCCTCTTTATGAAATACAGCTCAAATTATTTTAGCTTTTTGTTCTAAAAAGAAAAGAGATTTATACTCATTATAAAATGTGGTAGAAGATGGAGTTCCAAAATTTTACTTTCACATTTCAAATAGTGGCTCCGTAGGGTCAAGCCTTCCAGAAAACCTTTTAACGTGGCCTTTTTTAAAAGGCAATATTAGCCATTTCCTACTAAACCCACTGTGTTTCTATTAATTCAGACTGGCGCAGGATCAATCAAGATCAGAGAACACTAGAGTGATGCAGTTGAAGGAAATCTATGGGCAGGTTGCACTGACTCAACACTGGTAACCCCAGCACTTTGGGAGGCCCAGATGGGAGCTTGAGCTCAGGAGTTCAAGACCAGCTTGGCAACATAAGGAGACCCCGTCTCTAAAGAAAAGTTTTTAAATTAGTCTGACATGGTAGTGTATGTCTGTAGTACCAGCTACTCGGGAGGCTGAGGTGGGAGGCTCGCTTGAGCCTGGGAAGCGGAGGCTGCAGTGAACCGGGATTATGCCACTGTACTTCATCCTGGGGACAGAGCAAAACCCTGTCACAAAGAAGCATAAAAAAATTGCTTTAGAAAGCCATTGACTATGTTTTGCTTTGTTTTGTTTTGTATTTTGGAGATAGGGTCTCACTTTGTTGTCCAAGCTGGAGTGCAGTGGTGTAATCATGACTCACTGCAGCCTCAACTGCCTGGACTCAAGCGATTCCCCCACTTCAGCCTCTTGACTAGCTGAGACCACAGACCTGTACCACCACACTTAACTAATTTTTTTATTATTTGTAGAGATGAGGTCTTGCTATGTTACCCAGGCTGGTCTTGAACTCCTGGCCTCAAGTGATCCTCCTGCCTCGACCTCCCCAAGTGCTGGGATTCCAGGCATGAGCCATTGCACCCAGCCTGTTTTTTGTATTTTAATAAAATTGCCAGTAAGCATACATTTCTTGAGCACTTTTTACTTGCCCAATACTTGGGGCGGGGGCGGAGACGGGGTGGGGGAATGTAATGGTGCAGGAAATATGAAACATTAACTGTAGCAGTGAGGAAAAGGAAAATGACATCTCATGAAAAATCAGTACAATTAAGTGCTAAACCACTTTTAACTACAAAAGTTTTAGCAGGAGAGAAATTAGAATGTTAAAAATGATTAAAAAAGCCATAAGGGCCGGGTGTGGTGGCCTGCATCTGTCATCTCAACACTTTGGGAGTCTAAAGTGGGAGGATCGCTGGAGACCCAGAGGTCAAGGCTGCAGTGAGTCAAGATTGCACCACTGCACTCCAGCCTGGGCCACAGAGGGAGACCCTCTCTGCAAAGTAAATAAATAAATAAAGCCATAAGTAAAATATTTTAGTTTTCATCTTTCATTGTGGAAATTTCAAATGGACACAAAAGTAGAGCTCTTGTTTCATCCTTCACCCACTCTTTATCCTGAAATATTTCAAAGCTCATCCAAGTCTTAAAGACAAAGCTGCATCCTGGCGGCTGAGAGGAAGTGGGGGTGAGGGTTCCTCTGGTGGCGCCTCCACCCCCCAACACAGGCTGCAGGCTGATAGGAAGCTCCTTCATGGAAAGTTGATCTGCTTAAAGACAGGAAGGCAGAAATATCTTAGTAAGTCCAGTTCTTACGCAACTTCTCAGGAGAATAATGTCAAAATCAGTTTCAAAAAGGCTGTCTCGATGCACAAAGCGACCCTCCAGTAGTGCCTTCTCTTGGTGACCACAGAGCTCATTCTTTCAACAAGTCTGCCATCACCCAGCACAACCCATTCCCACATGGAGCTGAGTGTCCTGGAGGGGGCCTGGAGAGGGTGGAGAGACTCAGCTATCACCAGTAGGTAACAAAGACCACGGTGTGACCTCAATGTGGTGGCTCTGTGCAAGGAGAACAAGATCTCCAGTGGAGGAGCCAAGAGGCCACAGACCTGTGAGACTCATCAACAAGAACATTGGAACCATCATGATTTATCACTGGAGAATGGTGGAAAAGGGTGACAGGCTAGGCGTGGTGGCTCATGCCTGTAATCCCAGCACTTTGGGAGGCTAAGGTAGGCGGATCACCTGAGGTCAGGAGTTCGAGACCAGCCTGGCCAACATGGTGAGACCCCGTCTGTACTAAAAATACAAAAATTAGCTGGGTGTCATGGCAGGCACCTGTAATCCCAGCTACTCGGGAGGCTGAGGCAGGAGAATTGCTGGAACCCGGGAGGCGGAGGCTGCAGTGAGCCGAGATTGCATCACTGCACTCCAGCCTGGGCAACAGAGTGAGACTCCATCTCAAAATAAAATAAAATAAAATAGAATAAAAAGGTGATATAGTGAGCCAGGGAATGAAGGAGAGTGACTCCAGAGTCAGCAAATGACTTCACCTGCACAGAGAACAGGGCTGTATGAGCCCAGGACACCAGCAGCCTCAAGGCAGGGGATTTAAGTGGGGAGAAAGCAGGTGGAAAAAGGTGAGTGGGGCCAGGAAGCCACCTTCACCACCCCCTGCCTGAGCAGGGTGGTCAGGAGGTGTGTGGGGAGGAAAGCAGCCAGTGCTCCGTGGCTGGAGGAGGCACAGTGCCAGGGAGGGTGAGGTGTCCCTCCATGCCTCCTCCAGAAGGGGCCACTGAGAGAGGAGGCTGAGGATGGGAATTCCTGGTGATTGCGGGTTTCCGGTGGAGGAGGGGAGAACCTGGAGGCTTGGCTGCCTGGCTTGGCTAGCATGAGCAGAAAACAAGGGTGTGATAAAGGGCAGATGCTCCCAGGAAGACAATGGACAGTGGAGGCTGGCGGCGTGGGTGTAGAGGGCTCAAAGACCTCGAAATGAAGTGCGGGAGGGTGGGGGGAAATTGTGGGAGTTGTGTTAAAACTAACTCCTGGGTTTCTGAGCTAAGTAACTGAGTTGAGAGACAGATAAATGGAAGATTGGAAGTGGAAGAAGTGCAAGAGCCAGGGAGGGGAGGCAATGATTTCCACTTCAGCAGGTGGAGTTTGACATGCCTTTGGGATACTGTATGAGTTTCCCAGGGCTGTGTGTACCAATTACCATTATGGCTTAGAGCAAGAAAAATGTATCTTTTTTCTTTCTTTTTTTTTTTGTAGTTTTTGTAGTTGTTGTTGTTGAGACAGGGTCTCACTCTGTTGCCCAGTCAGGAAAGTGGCACAATCACAGCTCACTGCAGCCTCAGTCTCCCAGGCTCAAGGTGGATGCATTTAGGGCCAGATATCAGCTGGGGAAAGGACCACACTACCTTAATCTGGAGTTACTCAGTGCCAGTGTACACCTATCTCTCTCTCTTTTTTCTCTCCTTCCTGCCACCTCATCCCACTCTTCTGACCATGCAATTAGGGGGACCCCAACTAAGCATGAGCGAGGGGATCAGCAGATGGAAGGTGCTTGGTGTCAGCACTGCAGCTCTGTCAGAAAGACGTGGGAGTGAGTGCTCTTGGCCATAGCTGTGGCTTGCTGTTAGCCTGCTGGGCAGCCATGGTGTGAGTTGCGTCTCTCAGGGAGAGGACACGAGTGGCCAGAATGGACATCACCAGTGTAAGACCTCAGGAATATTTGGGGCCTTGTTGGTTCTTCCGTCCCTCCCTATCTATCTATGGCTCACATACTCTCTGCTTAATGTATGCATCCAACATTTCTCGTAAGCCACTTGCTTCGTTACATATTGTCTCCTGTTTTCCTTTTTTTATTTTATTTTTTTTAAGAGATGGAGTCTCACTATGTTACTCAGACTGGAATGAATTACAAAATGGCCATGTACATAATTTTAGGTGGTACACATCCCAGATGCTTCAGGTACAATGATAAGGCAGAGATGATGATAATTAATTTGAAGTGACTTCTTTCTTTCCTTTTTTTTTAGAGACAGGGTCTCTAAAAGGAATAGATATGGAATTGTGTCAATAAAACTTTATTTAGAGAAGCAGATGGAGATAATTTACCAATCCCTGCTCTATTGTAGCAAACTAAGTAAAACAAAATAACAATAAAATACCATACGTATGGGATTTTGAAATGTGTCACATTCTCTCCCTGAGAGATGCAGTTCACACCATGGCTGCCCAGCAAGCTAACAGCAGGGTCTCACTGTGTTGCCCAGGCTGGAGTGCAGTGGTGCAATCATAGCTCACTGTAGGCTCAATCTCCCAGGCTGAAGCCATCCTACCACCTCAGTCTCCTGAGTAGCTGGGACTACAGGTGTGTGCCACCGCGCCTGGCTGAGTTTCTTTTATTTTGTAAAGCAGAATAAAATACTCTTAAAAATCCAGCAAATATGCATTTCAAAAACCCATGCATATTTCTTATTTTATTGTTGTTATGTTTTACTTAGTTTGCTACAATACAGTGGGGGTTGGTAAATTATGTCCATCTGTTCCTCCAAATCAAGTTTTATTGACACAATGCCATACCCATTCCTTTACCTCCTGTCTGTGGACACTTCATGGTTCTTATGGCAGAGATGGGTAATTGCAACAAAGACCAGGTGGCCTGCAAAGTTTGAAGGATTTACCATCTGGCTTATCTTTTAGAGTTTTCTGACTCCTGTAATAAAGAAACGTCCAGTCTGGGCAACATGGTGAAACCCCATCTCTACAAAAAATAGAAAACAATTAGCCGGGCATGGTAGTGTACCTGTAGTCCCAGCCACTGGGGAGGCTGAAGTGGGAGGATCACTTGAGCCTGAGAGTTGGAGGCTGCAGTGAGCCATGACTACTCCACTGCACTCCAGCCCGGGCGATAGAGTGAGACCCTGTCTCAAAAATAAAATTCAGTACTGTCACAAGTTTGGGCCAGGTACAGTGGCTCACACCTGTAATCCCAGCATTTTGGTAGGCCAAGGCAGGAGGATCAGTCGAGGCCAGGAGTTCAAGACCAGCCTTGGCAACATGGCCAGTCCCCATCTCTACCAAAAAAAAAAAAAAAAAGCTAGGCATGGTGTCGTGTGCCTATAGTTGCAGCTACTGGGGAGGCTGGGGCAAGAGGATGACTTGAACCCAGGAGCTGCAGTGAGCTATGATGGTGCCACTGCACTCCAGCCTGGGCAACAGAGCAAGACTCTGTCTCTAAAAAGAAGAAATGTCACAAATTTAAGAACCTCAGGTTATACACACGTTACGTTTACTCTAGGTCACTAGATGTTCAAACCAGGACAAAGAAATCACCCCGAGGACTTAGGGGTAAAGGGCTACTGCTCTTAAACCATCAGGCTCTGCTCTGAGGAGTAACTGACCACATTGTGTATGTTAGTGCCTTTGCATGCTCCTGATCCTGACGTGTGTTCTAGTGAGCATCACGGACAATGTCTCCGCAGGGCGCAGTGCAGTGTTGAGGGAAGCCGTGCTGTCTGCCTGCAGGTCAGCTTTAACCGCAGGCCATCCCCCTGAGGTTAATGTGTGTTTCCTATTCTCTACTCAAGACCATTTAAGTGCCTGGGAAGTAGTCATTGCAAAATTAGCCAAAGTCTATGGTTAAGGAGGAATTGAGTCCTTTTTGTTAGATACATGAGATTTCATAGTCTTGTATGAAGGTGGCTCCAAAGCAGATAGTCATCCCAGAGTCATCTCATTTTAATGTGTTAGTATAATGTGCTAAGTATGTAATATGTGTATAGGCATGTCTGTCCTCGTCACCCCAGCCCACCCTGCCACACACACACACTTCCTTGAAACCACAGTTGCACTTAGCATCAAATTTGGCCACCTGCGACCTGCCTCAGCCTTCTGAAAAGTGGACTTCAAGAAAAGTGCAGCTTCGGCCGGGCATGGTGGCTCACGCCTGTAATCCCAGCACTTTGGGAGGCCAAGGCGGGTGGACCACGAGGTCAGGAGTTCAAGACCAGCCTGGCCAACATGGTGAAACCCTGTCTCTACTAAAAATACAAAAATTAGCCAGGCATGGTGGTGGGTGCCTATAGTCCCAGCTACTGGGGAGGCTGAGGCAGGAGAATTGCTTGAACCCTGGAGGTGGAGGTTGCAGTGAACTGAGATCGTGCCACTGCACTCCAGCCTGGGTGATAGAGCAAGACTCCATCGCAAAACAAAAACACAAAACAACCCCAAACCACCTATCACTGCTTTTCTTCTGGTATATTTAGCAATAAAGTTAAAAACAGTTAACAATGAACACATACTACACAGAAGCAAGCATAGTCTTAAGCATCTGATAAAGAGAATTCTCATTTATTCCTAACCACAACCCTGTAGGGTGGATAAGTAAGGTGGATTCCTATAAGGTGGGTACCCACCTTACAGGGTTGTGGTTAGGAATAAATGTGAGGAGGTTGAGCCAAGTTAAGCATTGGGCCCAATGTTCACAGTTAATAAACACAAGTCTGGGATATGAACTCTAGCAGTCTGACTCCAATACTCATTCTCTTAGCTACTCTCTTACTCTTTTCAATACTTTTAGTTTTACACTCTCTCTCTCAACAAAATTACTTCTAATTGCTTTGGGGCATTTATAAAAAATNAAAAAAAAAAAAAAAAAAAAAAAGAAGAAGAAGAAAAGAAAAGTGCAGCTTCAAGAGGGTGGGGTGAGAAGGTGCATTTTCTTGTCTGACTAGTTTGGAGACGCTCTTGGTGACTGCAAGGGGCATCCCCAGTGCCAGTCTTGTGGCAGTACTCATGGCATCATCTGCCTGGGTTTGATTCTCAACTCCACCAGATGTGTGACCTTAGACGAGTTCCTTCCCCTCTTCTGGTGCCTCATGCATTAAGAAGGGATAAAACAGAGGAGCCACAGGGGTGGAGGTGAGAATTACAAAAGATGATGCATATCTGATGTTCCTGGTCCATGGAAGGCAATCATATAATATCACTGAACTTTCCTCTTCTCAGCACACAACCCACCTCTCTTCCCGTGCTGAGACTACCTGGCTCACAGAATCATTATCTGCCTGTTGTACAGCTGAAGTTCTACCCTCAGGCGCCACTTCTCCATTCATGAATTTCTACTGTTTTCCAGAGGATGGACACAGCCCAAGACTCTCATGTTTCATTCAGCCAGATCAATACCAAACAACCAGCACAGATGAGGCTGTCTGGGTTCTAAGTCTGTGTTCAAAACCCATTCCTTACACACCTATAATCCCAGCACTTTGGGAGGCCAAAGTGGGAGGATTGGTTGAGGCCAGGAGTTCCAGACTAGCCTGGGCAACATAGTAAGACCCTGTCTTTACATTTTTTTAAAGTTAGCTGGGCATGGTGGCACATGCCTGTCATCTCTGCTACTTAGGAGGCTAAGATGGGAGGATTACTTGAGCCCGGAAGGTCAAGGCTGCAGTGAGCCCTGATCACACCACTGCACTCCAACTTGGGCAACAGAGTGAGACCTTGTCTCAAAAAAAACACAAAACAAACAATTTAAAAAATTCCTTATGTGGAATATTTGCAGAGCTGCCAAATTCCCCCGGGGAGGAGAAGGGGTTCAATTCCAAACTCTAAGCCACTGCAACAAGTTTTACTTTCTCAAAGTTTTGTAATCAACCCTAAGCATTTTTGGCCATTCCACAAGGTCAAACCAAGCACATTTAATTCTGGATGGGGAGGGCAGCAGACGCTACCTGGATTCACCCCAGGATGGACTCCTCCTTCCATCCATTAAAGATTTTCTTCACTCTCAGCTGCCAGTCCTTGCCCCTCTTTGTAGGAAGACACGCTCAGGTGGCAGGAACTCACTCAGGGATCCTGAGGAGCCAGCCAACCCTGGGAGTTGAAGTGTCCACCCCCAGGGGCAGCCTGGATTGGCTGACTGGCAGAAGTGGGACAGGAACACTGCAGCCCCCTGGCCCCACCAGGCGGCCCTGAGAGCGGCTGTGGTGGACTCTCTCTTGCTGAGTGTGAGGAACCAACCAGCCTTGTTGTGAGCTGCCCTGCGGGGAGGCCCATGTGACAAGGAACTACACGGCCTTGGAGACAGCCCACAAAGAACTGAATCCTGCCAGGAAACACAGAAGCTGGCATCCTAGTGGGATTTCTGTCTTTTGACTTTAGTAGGAGATAGGATATTCAAGAACATCTATACATTTGGGACATCATTTCAAATTGGAATGGATTTACTGACTTTTTTTTTCTATAAGAGATGCAAATGGGAGGTGTGGGAAGGGGTCTCGCCATGTTGCCCAGGCTGGTCTTGAACTCCTGGCCTCAAGTGATCATTCCACCTCAGCCTCCCAAGTCACTGAGATTAGAGGTGTGAGCCATTGCTTCTGGCTGGGTCTGCTGGCTTTTGATTGAACAAACCATTTTCATCATTCATGATCTTAAAAGCACAAATAAAACTTTTTTTCTAAGTTCAATTTGGCTGTCAATGAAGTGTGTGTAATTTTTCTAAAATTCTTTATTATTATTATGAGACTGGGTCTCATTCTGTCGCCCCAGGCTGGAGTGAAGTGGTGCGACCTCAGCTCACTGCAGCTTCAACTTCCCTGGCTACAGCGATCCTCCCACCTTAGCCTCCCAAGTAGTTGGGACCACAGGCGCGCACCACCATGCTTTTGCATTTTTGGTAGAGACGGGGTTTTGCCATGTTTCCCAGGCTGGTCTTGAACTCCGGAGCTCAAGTGACCCGCCCGCCTCGGCCTCCCAAAGTGCTGAGATTATAGGTGTGAACCACCGTGCCAGGGCAATTTTTCTAAAATTCAATGAGGAGTCAATTTTGTTTGTAGATCTGACAAAAAGTATATGTGTGTGCGTGTGTGTGCGTGTGTGTGTGTGCGTGTACTTTCAAAGCCACTCCAAAGAGAGCAGATTTATATAAAAGTGTTTGCTTTTAATGGGCCTCGGGCGTTTGTCAGCTGAACTCAAGTACATAGCTAAGCATCAGGTCTCAAAATCATTACATTCCTTTTTTGGAAAAAGTTTTTCTCCTTTTGAGCTGAAAAGTCCAAATGTCACCATATAGGATAAGGTGAACTGAACTGAAACTCTGACATTCTCATGAAGAAATGTAGACACATGTCTTTAGGAAGGCAAATGTGAGCACGATTCTCACCATGAAGGAGTGTAGAATTATGTATGCTTTCTTGCACATCAGAAAAAGCATGAAATGTGAATTTACATGTAAAATACCGCACTTGACGTTAATTTAAATAAACATTGAACTATCTTTAATAGTCTGTACTCGTCCATTTTTTGTGGCTCTGTTGTGGTAGTCATTGAACATTTAAAATAACAGCATCAACCACTCATACCACAATCAGCTTTTCATATCTGTCTTGTTTCCTTTTCATTCTACTTGCTATTTATTCCATCACAAATGCCAGTTTCAACTCTGAGCTATATGAAAATTGTTACTTTTGGCATATTTACTCCATCAGACTGTTATCAATATCATTTTTTTTTTTTTTTTTTGAGATAAGATCTTGCTCTGTTACCCAGGCTGGAGTGCAGTGACACTATCAGGGCTCACTGCAGCCTCAACCCTCAAGGCTCAAGCAATCCTCCCACCTCAGCCCCCAACAGCAGCTGGGACCACAGGTGCATGCCACCACACCTGGCTAATTTTTTTGCATTTTAGTAGAGACAAGGTTTCACTATGTTGCCCAAGGCTGGTCTTGAACTCCTGAGCTCAAGCGATCCTCCCACCTCAGCCTTCCAGAGGTGTAAGCCACTGAGCCCAGTTCAATAGTTCTTTTCGAAATAGACGTGTTCCGCCAAATTTAATTGTGAATTGGTAATCGAATCACCGTGAAGCAAACCCTGTTTTACCTTCCATTTTCACTTGTTCTCACAGTTAACAACTGACTAGTGGACTTTCATGGAGAAAGTATTTAAAATGGAGTGCGATGAGTTAGGAGCTTAGCCATGGATAGGTCCATGGGAGGGCAATGTGCTACCCACGTGAGCAAGAGCTTCTCCTGGGAGTTTATCACAATACTGGCTTCCTATTTTATCAGACCAGGATGGAAACGCTCCTTTAAGTTTCAACAGGAGAAAATTGTCAGGACATTCTATTTTTCAACACAAATCTGTGTTTGCCTCTCTCAGTCCTTATCTGTTGTCTTCCTGTTCCCTTTACTCTCTTTTCCTCCCTGCATCCTGACTTCTGTCCCAGGTTAGTCCCAAACACATCAGAATCCAAGAGGAAAGACGTTGCTCACCATTCTCCAACTAATGATTCCCTCCTTGACTCATCCACTGTATTGAGAATGCTCCAGTCGGGCGCGGTGGCTCATGCCTGTAATCCCAGCACTTTGGGAGGCCGAGGTGGGTGGATCATCTGCGATCAGGAGTTCAAGACCAGCCTGGCTAACATAGTGAAACCCCATCTCTACTAAAAATACCAAAGTTAGCCAGGGGTGGTGGCACGCATCTGTAATCCCAGCTGAGGCAGGAGAATCGCTTGAACCCAGGAGGCGGAGGTTGCAGTGAGGCAAGATCACACCACCACACTCCAGCCTGAGCAACAGAGCGAGACTCCATCAAAAAAAAAAAAAAAAAAAAAAAGAAAAGAAAAAAGAAAAAAGAGAGAGAGAGAGGAGAGAGAATGCTCCATGGCTTAGTTGGATGCTAATCAATTTTACTGCATCTGTTTTGAACCAAGTCCTCCACAAATTCAAATATGGCCTGGGAGTTTTCTTTGCTTTTCAGGATAAGATACAAGCTCTAGGGTCTTGGCACTCAAAGTAGGAGCCATGGGCCAGCAGCAGCCACGTCTCCTTGGAGACTGTAAGAAATGCAGAGTCTTGGGTCCCACCCCAGAAACCCTGAATCAGGATCTACCTTTCCACAAGATCTGCACGCGAATGCACAGTGAAGTGGAACTCATACCATGTTCAGGCCTGCTGCCACTTCACGTCTCCCTGTTTAAGAAAATATACAATGTACAATTTGGGCTGGGTAAGATGACTCAGGCCTGTAATCTCAGCACTCTGGGAGGCCAAGGTGAAAGGATGGCTTGAGACCAGGAACTTGAGACCAGCCTGGGCAACATAGCAAGACCTCATTTCTACAATTTTTTTTTTTTTAATTAGCCAGACATGATGGTGTATGCCTGTGGTTCCAGCTACTCAGGAGGCTGAGGCAGGAGGACCGCACTACCACACCCAGCTAGTTTTTGTATTTTCAGTAGAGACGGGATTTCTTTATGTTGGCCAAGCTGGTCTCCAACTCCTGACCTCAGGCAATCTGCCCGCCTTGGCCTCCCCAAGTGCTGGGATCACAGGCATGAGCCACCACACCTGGCCTGTTTTCTTCTTCATTAAGGTTTGGTGACACTACCTGATTTATTGGACACAGAATCTATACCATTGTTCAATCAACTTGTGTATGTTACTCATAAACTCCCGTTGAATTGCACTTAAATGAAAGGCAGAGATGCTGTTGATCATCTGGTGGACCCAAAAGAGGGCTGTGGCTGGAGCAGCTGAAATCCTTTCTCAGGAAAAGCAGCTGAGCACAGAGTTTAAGGCACATTGTGTGCCTATAAGGACTCTAGGAGTGAGCACAAAAGCAGGGTGAGGCAAGGAAGGAAGAAAGCAAATTAAGAGCAGTGTCATTTATGAACTGGCCACAAGATTCCCAAGAAACCTAGCTGGTTACACAGGAACATATGAAACCACTCCTCAGAAACCTCCCTAGGAAGGAAGGGTGAGCAATACATCTGCCAGTGACTTCCTGCTTCCTTTCTCTCATTGGAATAAGTTTGTCTGCCCCACTAAGTGTTAATCCTCCTCCATTTCTGGGTTCTTGCCCAGCCTTTCGAGCAGCTGCTAGATAACCCAGAGCCTCAGGTGGTAGACTTACAGGAACTGCAGCCTATGGCCCTTTACCTGTTTTGTAAATAAAGTTTTATTGGCACCCAGCCATACCCATGGACTTATGTATTCTCTGGTCTGTTTTCTTTCTTTCTTTCTTTCTCCTTCTCTCTCTCTCTCTCTCTCTCTCTCTTTTTCCTGTTCTTGCTCTGTCGCCCGGGCTGGAGTGTAGTGGCGCGATCACACCTCCCGGGCTCAGGTTTAAGTCATCCTCTCACCTCAGCCTTCTGAGTAGCTGGGACGACAAGCGGGCCCCATCAAGCAAGCTATTTTTTTATTTTATTTTATTTTATTTTTAGAAGGAATCTCCCTCTGTCACCCAGGCTGGAGAGCAGTGGTGTGATCTCAGCTCACTGCAACCTCTGCCTCCTGGGTTCAAGCGATCCTCCTTCCTCAGCCTCCTGAGTAGCAGGGACTACAGGCGCCCGCCGCCACACCCAGCTAATTTTTGTATTTTCAGTGGAGACGGGGTTTCACCATGTTGGCCAGGCTGGTGTTGAACTCCTGACCTCAGGTGATCTGCCCGCCTTGGCCTCCCAAAGTGCTAGGATTACAGGTGTGAGCCACCGCACCTGGCTTTTTTTGGGGGTGTGGGGGAGGGTGGGGACAGGGTCTCCCTATGTTGCCCCAGGCTGGTCTTGAACTCCTGGGCTCAAACAATGCTCCCACCTTGGCCTCCCAAAGTACTGGGATTACAGACACAAGCCACTGCACCTGGCCACGTATTAGCTATGTCAATTTAAGTATCAGTAAAACTCACTTGGAAGGCTCATTTTGAATATTAAATGAGACAATGAATGTAATGTTCAAAGCACAGTGCCTGCCTACACTCCATAAATTATTATATTATTTAAAAATTATTTATTAGGCCGGGGGCAGTGACTCATGCCTGCAATCCTCACACTTTGGGAAGCTGAGGCGGGCAGATCACCTGAGGTCAGGAGTTCGAGACCAGCCTGGACAACTTGGTGAAACCCCGTCTGTACTCTAAATACAAAAATTAGCCGGGTGTGGTGGCAGGCGCCTGTAATCCCAGCTACTTGGGAGGCTGTGGCAGGAGAATCGCTTGAACCCGGGAAGCAGAGGTTGCAGTGAGCTGAGATCGCACCACTGCACTCTAGCCTGGATGATATAGTGAGACTCCATTTCAATAAATAAATAAATAAACCTTATTTATTATTTAAATTCAAATTATTGTGAATGGCAGTCTCCTTACTTAGGCCGTTTCTGCCATCCATCTGCCCCCAGCAACCTCCTCTACTGGATTCTAAGGGATATCTGAGTCTCACCATAAACCCCATCCTTTTGGTTGAGACATCTCGATGCCAGGGGACTCACCATGAAAAATAAACTGCCTGGGAGAGAAACCCAGGAACTGTCTTCCAGCAGTTGATCAAGTACATCTGATCAAGTGGGAATGGTGCGTAAATGGTGGATTGTGGAATGAGAGAAAGCCAAGATGATGGAGCATTTCCAGGGAATAGATGCCCTAGGCAGCCCAGACTGTGAAAATGGAGAGCGAATTCAGGTGTTAAACTGGGAAGGAGGGAAAAAAGGAGGAAGAGTTCATGCAAAAACAGATGTACCTTCATGTACTCAAAGACCGATTGTTTCTGCACACATACCTCAAAGTTCATATTCAGCACTGCCATCCCTGGATCTCCCGTATCTACGAAACTTCCAGATGTTACTGCCTCCCAAGTGCATGTGTGTATATTTGCTTCACTTTTCTCAGATTTGTAGTTGTACTGTTTCATGAAAAGGTTTGTCAGGCCGGGCATGGTGGCTCATGCCTGTAATCCCAGCAATTTGAGAGGCCAAAGAGGGTGGATCACTTGAGGCCAGGAGTTCGAGACCAGCCTGACCAACATGACGAAACCCCATTTCTACTAAAAGGACAAAAAATTAGCCGGGTGTGATGGCATGTACCTGTGGTCCCAGCTACTCAGGAGGCTGAGGCATGGGAATCACTTGAACCCAGGAGTTTGAGGTTGCAGTGAGCTGAGATCATGCCACTGCACTCCAGCCTGGGCAATGGAGCAAGACTCTGTCTCAAAGAAAAAAAAAAAAAGTTTGTCATCTCAGTTCACCCAAGCTGGAGTGCAGTGGTGCGATCACAGCTCACTGCAACCTCAAACTCCTGGGCTCAAGTGATCCTTCCACCTCATCCTCCCCAGTAGCTGCAACTACAGGTGCACAGCAGCATGCTCTGTTAATTTGGATTTTTGTAGAGATGGGATCTCACTATGTTGCCAAGGATGGTCTCAAACTCCTGGGCTCAAGTGATCCTCCTGCCTCAGCCTCCCTAAGTGCTGAGATTACAGGTGTGAGCCACTGGGCCCAGCCTCTCATACCAATTTCTAGTTTCCTCTCACTTTGATGACAGGGTTTTAAATTTAGTCTTACACCCATGCTTCTGCACCTTTACTCTGAGGCTCATCTTTACCATTGTCATCTGTGCCATGGGCCTAGGAATCTGCATTCATATCCATTTTCTCACTGATGAGATTCTGACTACTGACCTTGAGTAGTGGGCACCAGAGACAGCCAGAGCCCCCTGGAGAGTGCTCCCAGGTTATCACGTAGGAAGCAGAGAGGTGGAGTGTGTTTTCTGGGGCATGAAATAGAGATTCAAATGCAGGGACCCCTTTGCCTGGCCCACTGGCCGTCAGCCTTCAGGCAAATGTACAGACACTCTTAATTTTTATCTTTTAAAGCACTTTCCATTACACTAACCTCCAGAAGCAACTCTGCTTACCAAGGCAGAAGGAAAGAGAGCCATTGTCCAAATTAGATATTAGAATTCAAGCTTTTAAACATTAATGCTTGGGGAGTAGTTCTATGGTGCTTCCGACTGTTTTTACAATGGAGTGTGTAATCCAGCAGAGCTGTTAAGCTTTCTGAAGATGTCAGTCTGTTCTGACTTCTAGGAAGGCAGCTGTGGAATGAACAGGCTGCCTTTATAGACATGCCAGATCTGGACTCTTTTGAAGTGGTGGAGTTTGCAGCCCATTGTTGTTAAATAAGGCTCCGCTTCCTGTCTGGCAGTAGAGCCTCCCGCCTGCCTTCTGTGGGGTCCCAAGGGAAGGCCAGTCCTGCTGTCCCTAGAAGAAGACTACACAGATCATGCCTTCCTTAAAACCGCAAAGCTGGTGGGGAAATTCAGCTGGGCTGCTGGGGTGGGAGGCCAAGTAAGGAGAGTCCATGAACACAATGGGGACACCTGCACTTTGGTTGCTTGAAAAAAACCCAGAGAGGGGCCCATTTTACCAGGAGAGAGGAGGAAGGGCGTCTCTTGTGTGGTCACAAAGAGCCAATGAGGTTTGTTGAAGATGATACATATGATGAAGCTGGATTTTTCTTTCTTTCTTTTTTTTTTTTTTGAGACGGAGTCTCGCTCTGTCGCCCAGGCTGGAGTGCAGTGGCCGGATCTCAGCTCACTGCAAGCTCCGCCTCCCGGGTTTACGCCATTCTCCTGCCTCAGCCTCCGGAGTAGCTGGGACTACAGGCGCCCGCCACCTCGCCCGGCTAGTTTTTTGTATTTTTTAGTAGAGACGAGGTTTCACCGTGTTAGCCAGGATGGTCTTGATCTCCTGACCTCGTGATCCGCCCGTCTCAGCCTCCCAAAGTGCTGGGATTACAGGCTTGAGCCACCGTGCCCGGCCGAGAATTCTTAACAAATGGAATATATGATTAGATTTTAATTTTTTTTCCTAAAACCCACTTCTTTTATGCCCTGTGCAAATATTTTTGTGCCTTTTAAACCTCATTAATTAAGTGCAATTTACAATTAAAAGAAGCTGAAGTCAAAATAAGTGAACAAATCTTTTCGAGGTGACAAACCCACGGAGTGACAGTGCTGATTAGAAAACACATGTGTCTGACCTATGTGTCAAGTCAGGCCACTCAGTCACTTGATTCTCCCACCCACTCCTGCTCACTAAAGTTCTCAATGACCAGCCTCTCAAGAACCACTGCACTATACCCCAGTGACTGCCCCAAGTGCATTTTACTTTGCAAATTCTTGCACCATCTCACTGGAGTGACTTATTTCTGTCTTTTGGGATACTAATTTTTCTTTCACAAATCTTAGAGAATCCAGGGGTAAAATTATTTCTGCATTTTCTCTCAATACCAGCATCTGACTGGCTGACCAGCAATGTGTCTCCAAGAAATAGAAGCTGGGTTGGGTGAAGTCAATCCTTTTTTTTTTTTTTTTTCGATACAGAGTCTCGCTCTTTCGCCCAGGCTAGAGTGCAGTGGTGCGATCTCGGCTCACTGCAACCTCTGCCTCCCAGGTTCAAGCAATTCTTCTGCCTCAGCCTCCCTAGTAGCTGGGATTACAGGTGTGTGCCACCATGCCTGGCTAATTTTTGTATTTTTAGTAGAGATGGGGTTTCACTATATTGGCCATGCTGGTCTCAAACTCCTGACCTCGTGATCCGCCCGCCTTGGCCTCCCAAAGTGCTGGGATTACAGGTGTGAGCCACTGCGCCCAGCCAGGTGAAGTCAATCTTAATGTCTCAAGGAGTTAGCTTTTCAAAGGAAGAGTACACCAGGAGACTGCCCTCAGGCCCAGGGTATCTACCTGCTCCCTTGATGGGATACACTTCATACCTCAGGTTGTCCTATGAGAGAAAATGACCCAGGAGCTGATATTCACTAGACACTCTAGCCAACAAAGCCACCACGGTGGGCATCTTGGTTTATCCCCAGACAGTACTGAAAACCCAGGACCAGGAAAAAACTGAAGAGTGGCTGATGATCCATCACCCCATAAAGTTTCCAAATGGAAACCTTGACCCAACACCATTCTGATAGGAACTCTGTGCCTAGGGAAGATAAAAGGAAAAGAGACACAGAGATTTTTTTACCATATGGTGTCAGGGATTATTATTCGCTTTCTTCTCATAGGAAATCTTTACAAACAGAAGACAACGTTTTAAATAGTGCCATCCAATGGTTTGTCAAAGAATTATTAATTGAAATATAATAAAATGTACAATAAAGGACAAATAATTGATAATTGTGTATCAGGGAGAGGAAGGTGGCATTTGGGAATGTCAACGACACTGGAAATTTAGTATTTTACTGTAAATCAGAGTTAATCTGGAAGAACAGGGAATAAGAACTAGACTTAAGACCCTGCTTGAGACACGTGTGAAAAATGCAGGGGAAAAGAAGTACCCTGTGGACTGTGCAAATAATTCAGTGGCAGGCAATTAGACTGAGGTGGCTCTAGTCCCTGGGGTCCTCCTTTTTAAAAAAATCTAACTAATAATGTATTTTTTAGTAAATTACCACATTGGGGAAAACAAAATTCAGGCTTAACCAACTATAAACTGCCAATTAAACTCTGATTACATAATCTGAAAATTGCCAACACGATCGTACAAATTAAGAGACTACATAACTGTACCTAACCAATTACTAAATTTGATGTTCTTCATCATGTACCTTATAAAAGTCTTTTATTCAAGCCTCCCATGGACCACAAACTACAAGCCATAGCTGAGTGCTCTACAATACTTGAGCCACTTTTTAAGTTCTTTAATACTTTTGCGGTGACTCCTATAGTGTTTTTTTTTTTTTTTTTTGAGACGGAGTTTCGCTCCTGTTGCCCAGGCTGGAGTGCAGTAGCACGATCTCGGCTCACTGCAACCTCCGCCTCCCGGGTTCAAGCGATTTTCCTGCCTCAGACTCCTGAGTAGCTGGGATTGCAGGCGCACGCCATGACGCCCGGCTAATTTTTGTTTTTTATTTTTTTACATTGAGACGGGGTTTCACCATGTTGGCCAGGATGGTCTTGAACTCCTGACCTCAGATGATCCGCCCGCCTCGGCTTCCCAAAGTGCTGAAATTACAGGCGTGAGCCACAGCGCCCGTCCCTCCATACATTTTTAATAGAAAAAAGGAACTGGGAACCCCAAAGACCAAAGCTCTTCCCATTCATGAACCCGCACCCCGAGTCAGGATTCTCTCCCTGACGACCCTCCCGAGGTCCCTGCTCAATCAGGGAGAGACGCGGTGCTGCGGATGCAGAGCTGCCCAGAGAGGGCTCCAGTACAGGGCACAGTCACTGTGCAGGGAAGAGACAGGACGCCCGGGCACGGCAGTCAGCGCAGCCGCCATCTTATGGCTGAAGGGGACTAGGGCCGAGCTGGGCAAAAAGAACTCGGAGCACAGATTGTGGAGCTGACTACAGGGAGGCCCGAGTCCCGCCACAGCCGCTTCCCACTGGTTTCAACCAACCCCTTTCCCCTCTCGGGATGGCGCACCCGGCACTCTCACCATTTCTAGGCTTCCAGGGGGTCCCGGCGTCTTAGTTGTGGATCTCCCAATACCTGCAGGTCACAGGAACACAGAGGCTGGGCCTCTAGGAGCAGAGGACACAGAGCAGAGAAGACAAGACCTGGAGCTGAGGCTGCAGGGAGAGACAAAGGCCCCGCCACATCCCGGAAGCCGCCCTGTCTGCTTCAGCTGCGTTCCTGATTGGACGGTTCCCAGCCCAGCGTCTCTGATTGGATAATATTTAAGGCACGTCTTTTCAGGCCGTGAGTGACAGAAGATGTGATTAGATGCCGGGCTGAAAGAAGAAAGAGTGACAGCCTAGGCTGCAGCCTTTTCAGACAGGGCTTCCTTCCTGAGCTGAGCCAGGCCCACACCAGAGGGTATTTGCCCTTAACCTCGTGTATCAAGTTATATGCATTCAAAAATAATATATTGTATGGCTATTCACCAATGAACAAAGTAATAACAATTGTTCTAAAATTTTAGATTTTATGACCTCCCTGTATTCTGGTCCTTCGATCAGGCAATCCTCTGAAATAAAATGTGAGTCACATGTGAATTAAAAAATTTCTAGTAGCCAAACTTTAACAAGAAAGAAGAAACAAGTGGAATTGATTGTAACAATTTAATTAACCCAATATATTAAAAATATTTTCAGTTTAATATGTGAGCAATATGAAGTATATATACATTTGAAACAAAATCTTTGAAACTAATTCTGTATTTAACTTTCCAGCACATTGCAGTTCAGACCAGCCACATTCCAGGCATCCAGTAGCCACACATGGCCAATAGCTGCCACATTGAAGTACAGCTGTGATGTCAGTGGGGGTGGAGGGCCTGAACACCCCTTTTTTGCCACAGGTGAGGGGACAGCCTCTATTTATCAACATCTCTTTTCAGTTCCGAGGGTGAAACAAATAGTAGTTATAGAAAAAACTGTCAGTAGCAGGAATAAACCACAGGTAAACCACTGCTTACCACCTGTTGCCCACCTTTCTTTCAGAGATCAGACAGTGAACAAAGGATGATGGGGCCACAGAAGAAAAAAAAACTATGTCTTCAGATCTGTTGACAGTCTTGACCTTTAATGTTTACATAGGAAGAAAATAGATTAAAGGCACACTTATTTTGCTATTTGACTATGACCCTAATGGTCAGGCTGTGGTTAGCTGTTTTCTCCTGTGGTGTGGGAAACCGAGTGAATATAAGCACCAATCACGTGCATACATGTCCACATGTCCACGTGTATTTCGGCATTTCTTTCTTTTTTTTTTTTTTTTAAGATGGAGTTTCACTCTTTTTGCCCAGGCTAAAGTGCAATGGCGAGGTCTTGGCTCACTGCAATGTCTGCCTCCAGGTTCAAGCGATTCTCCTACCTCAGCCTCACGAGTAGCTGGGATTAGAGGCATGTGCCACCACGCCTGGCTAATTTTTTTGTATTTTTAGTAGAGACAGGATTTCTCCATGTTGGTCAGGCTGGTCTTGAACTCCTGATCTCAGGTGATCCAACCGCCTCGGCCTCCCAAAGTGCAGGGATTATAGGTGTGAGCCACCACCCCGGCCATATTTCTGCATTTCTCAAATTATCTTACTAGATATCTAACTTTAAATGGGAAAAAATATCAGTACTTTTATGGTGCCCAATGTTAGAAGGTAACTAGTAATCAACCTGTCATTAAATCTTAGCATTCTGTCTGCACTAGGTGCATGCATTCGTTGGCTACGGCAGCATAATAAACCATACAAAACTGATTAGTTCATAATTGAAATTCTCAGTCATTTAGGCTGGGCTCAGTGGGGCCATTCTTCTGTTCTCAGCTAAGCTCCTTCAGACATGTGTCTATCACCAGCTGCTCATT
This sequence comes from Rhinopithecus bieti, assembly GCF_001698545.2. Classification (NCBI taxonomy): domain Eukaryota; kingdom Metazoa; phylum Chordata; class Mammalia; order Primates; family Cercopithecidae; genus Rhinopithecus; species Rhinopithecus bieti. Next base: position 182,992 of record NW_016809568.1, on the reverse strand, counting down.
GACTAGGAAAGCAGCTGTGCTTGTAGAGGTGAGCTTCTGCTTCTGGGACTGTCAACAGGGTTACCTTGCTTCTCTTCCTCATAGTATCTTATACTCCAGTTGGTTAATATGGTTTTTTTTTTTTTTTTCTTTTTTTGAGATGGAGTCTTGTTCTGTCACCCAGGGTGGAGTGCAGTGGTGCGATATCTGTTCACTGCAAGCTCCACCTCCTGGGTTCAAGTGATTCTCATGCCTCAGCCTCCTGAGTAGCTGGGATTACAGGCGACCACTACCATGCCCGGCTAATTTTTTTGTATTTTTAGTAGAGACGGTGTTTCTCCGTGTTAGCCAGGATGGTCTCTATCTCCTGACCTCGTGATCTGCCCACGTTGGCCTCCCAAAGTGCTGGGATTACAGGTGTGAGCTACCGCGCCTGGCCTAATATGGGCTTTTTTTTCATGAAGATGGCAGCATTCTGAAAGAAAAACAGAAGCATGCCAGGCATGCTGGCTCATGCCTGTAATTCCAGAACTTTAGTAGGCCAAGGCGGGAGGATCATGTTAGGTCAGGAGTTTGAAACCAGTCTGGTCAACATGGTGAAACCTCACCTCCACTAAAAATACAAAAATTAGCTGGGTGTGGTGGCACACACCTGTAGTCTCAGCTACTCAGGAGGCTGAGTTAGGAGAATTGCCTGAATCTGAGAGGTAGAGGCTGCAGTGAGCTGAGATCATGCCACTGCCCTCCAGCCTGGGTGACAGAGAGAAATACTCCTTCTCAAAAAAGGAAAATAACAGAGAAAAGAAAAGAAAAACATAAGCAGTCAAAACTGTTTGAGCCTAGGCTCCAAACCAACACATTGTCATGTTCTCAGGTTTCTACTGCCATGAGCAAATAAGATTAAGCGTTTGGAAAATAGATTCTGAATCTTCATGGGAATGGCTGTAAAAGCACCTGTCAATGTACATGGATACAGGAGGGATGAAAAATTGCTACCATATTTGCAATCAGTATCCTTCTGCTTGTTTTGTTTTGTTTTTTTTTTTTTGGTTTGTTTTTTTTTTTTTGAAAAGGTTTCCCTCTGTCACCAGGCTGGAGTGCAGTGGCGCGATCTTGGCTCACTGCAACCTCCGCCTCCTGCATTCAAGTGATTCTTGTGCCTCAGTCTCCTGAGTAGCTGAGATTACAGGTCTGCACCACCACACCCAGCTAATTTTTGTATTTGTTTTTTTTTTTTTTTTTTTTTTTTTT
>NW_016809568.1:179007-181125 GCF_001698545.2 Rhinopithecus bieti | reverse complement strand
CCTGAGTAGCTGGGACTACAGGCGCCTGCCACATCTCCCGGATAGTTTTTTGTATTTTTAGTAGAGAAGGGGTTTCACTGTGTTAGTCAGGATGGTCTTGATCTCCTGACCTCGTGATCCGCCTGTCTCGGCCTCCCAAAGTGCTGGGATTACAGGCTTGAGCCACCGTGCCCGGCCAATTTTGTATTTTAGTAGAGATGGAGTTTCTCCATGTTGGCCAGGATGGTCTCCATCGTCTGAGGTCCTGATCTGCCCAATTCAGCTTCCCAAAGTGCTGGACTTACAGGCATGAGCCACCGTGCGCAGTCCATTCTGCTTTTTCTGCATATGCGGTCTGTAGAACTCTTCAACATCAAAAAATTGTCCAAACACCCACAGCTACTGAGTGGTTTGGGCCGGGACTCAGGATCAACTCTTTCTAACTCCAAAGCCTATATACCTCCATGGATCACACTACTCAAGTAGCTGTCATAGACTCTTAAAATCCTGGAGAATGACATTTCTAAAATAAAAGCCAGATTGCTTGTAGATGTGTGCCCATAAAGTACTGTTTATTATTGGGAAAAATCTCAAGAAATTACTGAAGTGCATGTTGGCCCAAATCTGCAATTCCAACACTTTGGGTGGCTGAGATGGGAGAATCATTTAAGCTCAGGAGCTCAAGTGCAGCCTGGGCAACATAATAAGAACCTGTCTCAATAAAAGAAATTTAAAAAATTAACCAGGCATGATGATACTCAGGTGTCCAGGGCAGGAGGATTGTTTAAGCCTGGAAGGTGGAAGCTGGATTAAGCCATGGTTGATTACACTACTGCACTCCAGCCTGGTTGATAGAGTGAGACTCTGTCTCAAACAAAATGAAACAAAAACAAAAAAGAAATTGCAAAAGCATTTTGAAAGAACATAGAATAATTTGGAAAAAATAGCTGACATAGCTGATATAGAGTAATTTGGAAAACATAACTTGTTTTAGATAATCAAAGCCCAACAACACACCGCTTATTTTTTTATCATCGAACAAATTTGAGGCCAGGTGCGGTGGCTCACACCTGTAATCCCAGCACTTTGGGATGCCGAGATGGCAGATCACCTGATGTTGGGAGTTCAAGACCAGCCTGACCAACATGGTAAAACCCCGTCTCTACTCGAAATACAAAATTAGTCGAGTGTGGTGTCTCGCACCTGTAATCCCAGCTACTCAGGAGGCTGAAGCATGATAATCATTTGAACCCAGGAGGCAGAGGTTGCAGTGAGCCGAGATCGTGCCACTGCGCTCCAGCCTGGGCAACAGAGCGAGACACTATCTCAAATAATAATAATAATAATAATGAAAACGTGGAAACTTTGAAAAGAAAAATAACTTCAGAGAACTTAAATTTAACATAGTTTAATTGAGCGAAGAATAATTTGCAAATTAAGCAGCCTGTGGGTCCTGAGTAGCCTTAGAGAGACTCCAGCACAGCCACATGGTAAAAAGGAGTTATGCACAGGGAAAGCATAGTGACATACAAAGAATAGAAGTGGTACAGAAACAGCCAGATTAATTACAGCTTGGGATTTGCCTTATTTGAATATGGTTTGAGCAGTTGATGTTCTTCTATTGGCACAAACATAGTGGTTGGTACAAGAATAGGTAAAAACCTATTTAGATATCCAGTTAGGTTTTAGTTGACTATGTACCGTAAAACCTATTGACCAAAATTAAACATTAAAGGAGTTAGCTTTAGGCCATAATTAATTTAACAATATCTCCCATTTGGTTAGCTTCTCAATTTTGAGAAATAACCCAAAACTTTAGACATTGATATTACCTTGTCACCATCAAAAATTTACTTATGACCGGGTGCAGTGGCTCATGCCTGTAATCCCAGCACTTTGGGAGGCCAAGGCAGGCAGATCACAAGGTCAGGAGTTCAAGACCAGCCTGGCCAATATGGTGAAACCCCGTCTCTACTAAAAATACAAAAATTAGCCGAGTGTGGTGGTGGGCACCTGTAGTCCCAGCTACTTGGGAGGCTGAGGCAGGAGAATCCCTTGAACCTGAGAGGCAGAGGTTGCAGTGAGCTGAGATCATGCCACTGCACTCCAGCCTGGGTGACAGAGCAAGACTCTGTCTCA
>NW_016809568.1:162121-178524 GCF_001698545.2 Rhinopithecus bieti | reverse complement strand
AAAAAAAAAAAAAAAAAAAAAAAAAAAAAAAAAAAAAAAGACGTATTTAGTCTCAATTTCCACTGTAAAATAGTAGAACTGTAGGTTTTGTAAAGTGAAAAAAGGGACTTCGGGTTACTATTGTTGAAAAGGATTATAGTAGAAGAGACCTCCTTGTATTGAAATCTGCTGTTTACAAAAGAAAAACAGACCTTGTCAGTTTTAGAATCTACCTATTTCTTTACATTTTCAGTTTGACTATGTCATATTTAGCATGCATGACTCCATTTTGGTTTGTTTTGGTCTATTTGGGCCTAGTGAACAAGCTCAGTCCAGAATGATGGCCTCGAATAATTTTGTTTTAAAAAATTCCCCTTTTGATTAAGTTTTCACATAGATGAGTGTCACCAAACCTCAGGGTTTTAGTGTCACTCTCAGTTTCCATTATTTTAGGTTTCTGTTCTTATCAGCTCATTCATAGGTTATGGTGTTCTCACGGTCAAATACATCTTCAAGTTTTCATCATTCCAGTTAAAGAGAGACCACTTGACATTCTAGAGATGACTGCATGCAAAGATTTTTAAGTTTTGAGAGAACAGAGTGCAGTAGGGAGACTATTATTTTGACTATCAGGAAAATAATATCAAGAGTTTGAAGTATGGTTTTATTTATTTATTTATTTTGAGATGAAGTCTTGCTCTTGCCACCCAGGCTGGAGTGCAATGGCACGATCTCGGCTCACTGCAACCTCTACTTCTGGGATTCAAGGGATTCACCTGCCTTGGCCTCCCAAGTTGCTGGGATTACAGGTGTGTGTCATCACAGCTGGCTAATTTTTGTATTTTTTGTAGAGAAGGGGTTTCAACATGTTGGCCAGGTTGGTTTCAAACTTCTGACCTCAGGTGATCCACCTGCATTGGCCTCCCAAAGTGCTAGGATTTCAGGCATGAACCACCGTGCCCAGCCTGAAGTATGCTTTTTAACCAAGGTCGCCACTGAACTAACCAACTGTGATTAAATAGTTCAAATGATTAGCTAGATAAGTTGTCTCCTCATTTCAACCAAGCAGTGTGTTCATTAATCCCCTACAACTGAATCTCTGTAATACTCAATGTATTTCTCCATGTGTAACTACAAATACTAGTAACTGCACAGATACTTCTCTGTTTATCCAGTAGGTAAACTAGATACATTCTTTTATTTAGCACGTCTTTAGTAAAAAATTTTAAAGTCTATTGGGTAACCATAGCCTTTACAGTAGAATCTGCAATAGAGCATATTATGGAAGATAAATTTCTAACCATTGCCTCATTTACTCTAAACCTTTGAAAGAAAGACCTAATAAATCATGACCACTCAGAAGAGTAATGGCCTCCTGGCAATGCTCTCTAACTTATTCTGAATAAGTTTCTCTTTAAGTTAATGTTGCTCCAAGAGCAGTGGATCAATATTCTGTTTCTTATATTATGAGGCAAAAAATTTCCCATGTCACATTTAGCAAGAATGTGAAAAATTTCCTATTTCTCACTGACAGTGGCCCTTCATCTTTTACCTATCCAGATGTAAATTTGTTGATGTATTTGGCTGCAAAACCATGAGTGCACATAAGAGATCCCTTTTTTATTTCTGTTGTTTGTAGAGCCATAAAAAAGTGATCTAGGAGTGTCATGATAGCAGAGATGTCTTCATTTTGATATTCTGGAAAAAGCTATCTATGTCAAGTTAAGCCATCTGCTTAGCTTTACCTAAAAATCTCCAATTAAGATCTCCAATATGATTGCAAGAGTTTAGAGGGCACCTTGTGAGTTTAAAGATTATGAACCCAAAGTTTAAGGTCCCAAAGTCTTGATGCAGTGCAAGTGGCAAGCAGACTCAATCTCTTTGCTCTAGATTATAAAAGGTTTTCCTGTTCCCAGTCAATAGACTATTAAAAGCTTTTCTCGCCGGGTGCAAAGGCTGAACAGGTTCTCACTGTGATGAATGAGTGGGTTACAGTGAACAGGTTCCTTCTGTAATGAATGAGTGGGTGAGAGTGAACAGGTTCTCACTGTGTTGAATGAGTGGGTGACAGTGAATAGTTTCCCACTGTGATGATTGAGTGGGAGACAGTAACAGGTCCCCACTGTGGTGAATGAGTGGCTGACAGAGAACAGGTTCTCACTATGGTGAATAAGTGGCTGAGAGTGAACAGGTTCCACTGGGGTGAGTGAGTGACTGACAGTGAAGAGGTTCCCACTGTGGTGAATAGGCATCAGACAGTGAACACGTTCCCCCTGTGATTAATGAGTGGGAGACAGTGAACAGATTCTCACTGTGATGAATGAGTGTGTAACAGTGAACAGGTTAATCCTGTAATAAATGAGTGGGAGGCAATGAACAGGTTTCCAATGTGATGATTGTGTGGGTGACAGTGAACAGGTTCCCACTGGGGTGAATGAGAAGCTGAAATTGAACAGGTTCCCACTGTGGTGAATGAAAAGCTGAAACTGAACAGGTTCCTACTGTGGTGAATGAATGCCTGACAGTGAACAGATTCCCACTGTGATGAATAAGTGGTTGATTATGAAAACGTTCCCACTGTGATGAGTGAGTGGGTGTGAGTGAACAGGTTCTGACTGTGGTGTATTAGTGGGTGAAAATAAAGTTTCCCACTGTGATGAGGGGCTGACAGTAAACAGGTTCCCAATGTGGTAACAGAGTGGCCAACAGTGAACAGGCTTCTATAGCGGTGAACGAGTGGGTGACAGTGAACTGGTTCCCACTGTGATGAACGAGCGGCTGAAGGGAAAAAGTTCCCACTGTGGTGAATGAGTGGGTGACAGTGAAAAAAATTCTAAGATGGTGAACCTGTGGATGACAGTGATCAGGTTTCTCCTGTAATTAATGAGTGGCTGACAGTAAACAGGTTTGCACTGTGATGAGTGAGTGGGTGACACTTAACAGGTTCTACTGTAATGAATGAGTGGGTGACAGTGAACACATTCCCACAGTGATGAATGTGCTGGTGACAGTGAACAGGTTTCCACAGTGGTAAATGAGTGGGTGAGAGAGAAGAGGTACCCACTGTGATGAGTGAGTGGGTGACAGTGAAGAGTTTCCCACTGTGGTGAAAGGGTGGTTGAGAGTGAACAGATTCCCACTGTGATGAATGAGTGATTGACAGTGAACAGGTTCCTGCTGTGATGCATGAGTGGGTGTCAGTGAACAAGTTCTCCCAGAGATGAATGAATGGGTGACAGTGAACTGGTTTGCACTAGGCTGAATGAACGGCTGAAAGTAAACAGGTTCCCATTGTGGTGACTGAGTGGGTGACAGTGAACAGGTTCCCACTGCGATAAATTAGTGACTGACAGAGAATAGGTTTCCACTGTGGTGAATGAGTAAGCGACAGTGAACAGGTTCCCACTCTGGTGACTGAGTGACTGACAGTGCACAGGTTTCTACTGTGGTGATCGAGTGGGTGACAGTAAACTTGTTCCCACTGTGGTGAATGAGTGGCTGATGGGGAAAAGGTTTCCATTGTGATGAATGAGTGGCTGACACTGAACAGGTTCCTACTGTGGTGAATGAGTGTGTGACTGTCAACAGGATTCTACTGTTTTGAATGAGGGAGTGACAGTGATCATGTTCCTCTGGTAATGAATGAGTGGGTGACAGTGAACAAGTTGCCACTGTGATTAGTGATTGGGTGAAAGTGAAAAGGTTTCTACTGTGGTGGACAAGTGGATGACAGTGAACAGTTCCTACTGTGGTGAATGAATGGCTGAGAGTAAACAGGTTCCCACTATGATGAATGAGTGGGTGACAGTGAACAGGTTCCCACTGTGACGAATGAGGGGGTGACAGTGAACAGGTTTCCAGTGGGTAAATGAGTGGGTGAGAGTCAATAGTTTAGCACTGTGATGAGTGAGTGGGTGACCGTGAACAGGTTCCCGCTGTGGTAAATGAGCGGCTGAGAGTGAACAGATTCCCACTGTGATAAATGGGTGGGTGACAGTTAACAGGTTCCCACTGTGGTGAGTGAGTGGCTGACAGTTAACAGGTTCCCACTGTGGTGAATAAGTGGCTGACTGTGATCAGTTTCTCACTGAGATAAATGAGGGGATGACAGTGAACAGGTTCCCACTGTGATGAGGGAGTGGGTGAGAGTGAACAAGCTCCCACAGTATTGAGTGGGTGACAGTGAACAGGTTCCCACTGTGATGAGTGAGTGGCTGACAGTGAACAGGTTTTCAGTGTGGTGAATGAGTGCCTGACAGTGAACAGGTTCCTACTGTGATGAAAGAGTGGGAGACAGTGAACAATTTCACACTGTGATGGATGAGTGAGTGACAGTGAACAGGTTCCTCCTGTAATAAATGAGTGGGAGACAATGAACAGGTTCCCATTGTGATGAATACGTGGGTGACAGTGAACAGGTTACCACTGTGATGAATGAGTGGCTGACAGTGAACAGGTTACCAATGTGATGAATGAGGGGCTGACAGTGAAAAGGTTGCCACTGTGGTGAATGAGTGGGTGACAGTGAACAGGTCCCACTGTGATGAGTGAGTGGGTGACAGTGAATAGGTTTCCAGTGTGATGAATGAGTGAGTGACAGTTAACAGGTTCCCTTTCTGGTGACTGAGTGGATGACAGTGAACAATTTTATGTTACAATGAACGAGTGGGTGACAGTGAATTGGTTCCCACTGTGGTGAATGAGTGGCTGAGAGGAACAAGTTGCCACTGTGATGAATGTGTGGCTGATAGTGAACAGGTTCCTATTGTGTTGAAGGAGTGGGTGACTGTGAACAGGTTTCTGCTGTTTTGAACGAGTGGTTGACAGTGATAAGGTTGCTCCCATAATGAATGAGTGGGTGACAGTGAACGGGTTCCCACTTTGATTAGTGATTGAGTGACAGTGAACAGGTTTCTAATGCTGTGAAAGAGTAGGTGATAGTGAACACGTTTCCACTGTGGTGAATGAGTGGCTGACAATAAACAGGTTCCCACTGTGATGAATGAGTGGGTGATAGTGAATGGGATTCTCCTATAATGAATGAGTGGGTGACAGTGAACAGGTTTCCACTGTGATGAATGAGTGACTGACAGCAAACAGGGCTTCACTGTGGTAAATGTGTGGGTGAGAGTAAACGGCTCCAACTGTGGTGAATGAGTGGTTGACGGTGAACAGGTTCACACTGTGATGACTGAGTGTGTGACAGTGAACAGATTCCCACTGTGGTGGATGACTGGTTGACAGAGAACAGGTTCTCACTGTGGTTAATGAGAGTGAGTGAGAGTGAACAGATTTCCACAGTAGTGAATGAGTGGCTGACAGTGAACAGGTTCCCACTGTGATGAATGAGAGAGTGACAGTGAACAGCTTTCTCCTGTGATGAATGAGTGGATGACAGTGGACAGGGTTCCACTGTGATGAATGAGTGGGTTACAGTGAACAGGTTCCCACTGTGATGAATGAGTGGGTGACATTGAACGGGCTCCGACTGTGTTGGGTGAGCGGGGGAAAGTGAAAACTTTCCTACTGTTGTTTGTGAGGGGCTGACAGTCTATAACATCCCACTGTGGTGAATATGTGGCTGACAGTGATTAGTTTCCCACTGTGATAAATAAGTGGGTGACAGTGATTAATTTCCCACTGGGATAAATAAGTGGGTGACAGTGAATAGGTTCCCACTTTGGTAAGTGAGTGGCTGACAGTGAACAGGTTTCCAGTGCGGTAAATGAGTGCCTGACAGTGAAGGGATTCCCACCGTGATGAATGAGTGGGAGACAGTCAACAGTTTCCCACTGTGATGAATGACTGGGTGATAGTCAACAGGTTCCTCCTGTGATAAATGAGTGGGAGGCAATGAACAGGTTACCACTGTGATGAATGGGTTGGTGACAGTGAACACATTCCCACTGTGATGAGTGAGTGACTGACAGTAAACAGGTTCCCACTGTGGTGAATGAGTGGATGACAATGATCAGGTTCCTCCTGTAATGAAAGAGCTGGGGACAGTGAATAGGTACCCACTGTGATAAATGAGTGACTGACAGTAAACAGAATCCCACTGTGGTGAGTGAGTAGGTGACTGTGAACTGCTTTCTACTATGGTGAATGAGTGGGTGAAAGGTGAAGAGCATCCCACCGTGGTAAATGAGTGGCTGACGTTGAATAAGTTCCCACTGTGATGAATGAGTCAGCGACACTGAAAATGTTAGTCCTGTAATGAATGAGTAGGTGACAGTGAACAGGTTCCCACTGTGATAAATGAGTGGGTGATAGTGAACAGGTTCCCACTGTGATAAATGAGTAGGTGATAGTGAACAGGTTCCCAGTGTGGTAAATGAGTGGGTGAGAGTGAATAAGTCCCACTGTGATGAGTGAGTGGGTGACAGTGAACAGGTTCCCACTGTGGTGAGTGTGTGGCTGACAATGAACAGGTTCCCACTGTGATAAATGAGTGGGTGACAGTTAACATGTTCCCACTGTGATGAATGTGTGGGTGACATTGGAGAGGTTCGCACTCACACTGTAATGAATTAGTGGGTCACAGTGAACAGGTTCCTCCTGTAATGAATGAGTTGGTGACAGTGAACAAGTTTCCACTGTGATGAATGTGTTGCTGGCAGTGAACAGGTTTCTACTGTGGTGAATGAGTGGGTTACTGTGAACAGGATTATGCTGGTTTGAACGAGTGGCTGACAGTGATCAGGTTCCTCCTGTAAGAAATGAGTGGATGACAGTGAACATGTTCTCACTGTGATTAGTGATTGAGTGACAGTGAACAGGATTCTAATGTGGTGAAAGAGTGGGTGACAGTGAATACCTTCCCACTGTGGTGAATGAGTGACTGACAGTTAACAGGTGCCCACTATAATGAATAAGTGGGTGAAAGTAAAAAGGTTTCCACTGTGATGAATAACTGGGTGAGAAAGAACAGGGTTCCACTGCGGTAAATAAGTGGGTAAGAATGAACAGGTTCCCACTGTGGTGAATGAGTGATTGACAGTGAATAGGCTCCCACTGTGATGACTGAGTGTGTGACAGTGAACAGGTTCCCACTGTGATGAATGAGTGGCTGACAGAGAACAGGTTCTCACTGAGTTGAATGAGTGGGTGAGAGTGAACAGGAATCCACAGTGGTGAATGAGTGGCTGACATCAAACAGGTTCCCACTGTGATGAATGTGTGGGTGACAGTGAACAGGTTTCCACTGTGATGACTGAGTGGTTGACAGTGAACAGGATCCCCTGTGGTAAGTGAGTGGGTGACAGTGAACAGGTTTCCACCATGATGAGTGAGGGGTTGACAGACAAAAAGGTCCCCCTGTGGTGAATATGTGACTGATAGTGATCAGTTTCCTACTTTGATGAATAAGTGGGTGACAGTGAACAGGTTCCTACTGTGATGAATGTGTGGGTGACAGTGAACAGGATCTGACTGTGGTGAATGAATGGCTGACAGTGAACAGGTTCCAACTGTGATGAATGAGTGGTTGGTACTGAAAAATTTTTCCTGTAATGAATGAGTGAGTGACAGGTGAACTTTGGTTCCCAAAGTGGTAAATGTGTCGTGAGAGTGAATATGTTCCCACTGTGATGAGTGAGTGGATGACAGTGAACAGGTTTCCACTGTGGTGAGTGGGTGGCTGATAGTGAACAGTTTTCCACAGTGATGAATGAGTAGGTGACAGTGAACATGTTACCACTGTGATGCGTGAATGTGTGATAAAGAACAGGTATTCACTGTGATGAATGTGTGGGTGACATTAAACAGGTTTCTACTGTGATGAATGAGTGTGTTACACTGAACAGGTTCCTCCTGTAGAATGGGTTGGCGACAATGAACAGGTTCCCACTGTGATTAATGTGTGAGTGAAAGTGTACAGTTTCCCGCTGTGATGAATGAGTGGCTTACAGTGAACAGGTTCTCTTTGTGATGAATGAGTGGGTGACAGTGAACAGGTTCCCACTGTGATGAATGAGTGGCTGACAGTACTGTGGTGAATGAGTGGGTGACAGTGAATAGGTTCCAACTGTGATGAATGAGTGACTGACAGTGAACAAGTTTCTACTGTGGTGAACGTTTGAAGAACAGTGAACAGGTTCCCACTGTGGTGAATAAGTTGCTAACAGTGAACAGATTCCCACTGTGATGAATGAATGCGTGACAGTGAACAGCTTCCTGGTATAATAGATGTGTGGTTGACAGTGAACGGTTTCCCAGTATGATGAGTCAGTGGGTAACAGTGAACAGGTTCTCATTGTGGTGAATGAGTGGGTGAGAGTGAACAGGTTCCCATTGTGGTGAATGAGCGACTGACAGTGAACAGGTTTTCACTTTGATGAGTGAGTGGGTGAGAGTTGACATGTTTCCACTGATGAATGAGTGGGTGACAGTGAACAGGTTCACATTATGATGAATGAGTAGGTGACAGTCAACATTTTCTCACTGTGGTGAATGAGTGGGTGAGGGTGAACAGGTTCCCACTGTGGTGAATGAGTAACTGACAGTGAACAGGTTCCCACTGTGGTGAGTGAGAGGGTGACAGTGAAGATATTCCCACTGTGATCAGTAGGTGAGAAGGAATAATATCCCAGTGTGATGAATGAGTGAGTGACAGTGAACCAGTTCCCACTGTGATTAGTGTTTTGGTAACATTGAACAGGTGTCTACTGCGGTGAAAGAGTGGGTGAAAGAGAACACGTTCCCATTGTGGTGAATGAGTGGCTGACAGTGAACAGGTTCCCACTGTGATTATTGACTCAGTGCCAGTAAACACTTTCCTCCTGTAATGAATGAATGCGTGACAGTGAACAGGTTTCCACTCTGATGAATCCGTCGGTGACTATGAGCAGGTTCCCAATGTGGTGAATGTGTGGGTGACACACTGAACAGGTTCCCACTATGATGAATGACTGTGTGACAGTGAACAGGTTCCTATTATGGTGGGTGTGGGGGAGACAGTGAACAGGTTAACTTTGTGATGAATGAGTGGGTGACAGTAAGAGGTTCCCACTGTGATGAGTGAGTAGGTGAAAGAGAACAGGTTCCCACTGTGATGAATGAGTGGGTGATGGTGAACTTGTTCCCACTATTGTGAATGAGTGGGTGTTGGGAGAAAAGTTGAGTGTTGGGAGAGAAGCTGAGGCAGGGCTTACATGTCTACTAGACTTTCTGGTTCCTTGCTTCTAGCACTCCCATTATCTCAAGCAGCCATACGTTTTTCATTCACTTGATACACTGTTCCCTTTCAACCCCCACATCCTCACCACTTGGCTGTTTGTTTGTTTGAGTACCAATAAATAGCCTGGGCTCCCAGAGCTCGGGGCCTTCGCAGCCTCCACACTCACAATGGCCCCTGGTCCCACTTTCTCTCTCAAACTGTCTTTTTCTCATTCCTTTGACTCCACAGGACTTCATCACCTCCACGACCTGGTGTTGGGTCTGATCACCCCAACAGTGGGTGAGAGTGAACAGGTTCTCAATGTGGTGAGTGAGTTTGTGACAATGAATATGTTCACACCGTTATGAGTGAATGGGTGAGAGTGAACAGGTTCCCACTGTGGTGAATGAGTGACTGACAGTCATCAGGTTTCCACTGGGATGAGTGAGTGGGTGAGAGTCGATAGGTTTCCACTGTGATGAATGAGTGGGTAACAGTGAACAGGTTCACATTATGATGAATGAGTGGGTGACTGTCATTTTCTCACTGTGGTGAATGATTGGATGAGAGTGAACAGGTTCCCACTGGGGTGAATGAGTGGCTGACAGTGAACAGGTTTCCACTGTGGTTAGTGAGAGGGTGACAGTGAAGATATTCCCACTGTGATCAGTGAGTGGGTGAGAAAGAATAGGATTCCAGTGTGATGAATGGGTTGGTGACAGTGAACAGGTTCCAATTATGATGAATGAGTGGGTGACAGTGAATGAGTTCCCATTGTGATTAGTGTTTTGGTGAAATTGAACTGGTTTCTCCTGCAGTGAATGAGTAGGTGAAAGAGAACACACTCTCATTGTGGTGAATGAGTGGCTGACAGTGAACAGGTTCCCATTATGATGTATGACTCAGTGCTAGTAAACAGTTTCCTCCTGTAATGAATGAGTGCATGACAGTGAACAGGTTTCCACTCTGATGAATCTGTTGGTGACAATGAACAGGTTCCCAATGTGGTGAATGTGTGGGTGACACTGAACAGGTTCCCACTATGATGAATGAGTGGGTGACAGTGAACAGCTTCCTAATGTTGCATGTGTGGGAATGACAGTGAACAGGTTAACATTGTGATGAATGAGTAAGTGACAGTGAAGAGTTTCCCACTGTGATGAGGGAGTGGGTGAATATGAACAGGTTCCCAATGTGGTGAGTGAGTTTGTGACAGTGAACAGGTTCCCACTGTGATGAGTGAATGGGTGAAAGTGAAAATGTTTCCAAAGTGGAGAATGAGTGGGTGACACTGAACAGTTTCCCACTGTGATGAGTGAGTGGGTGACAGTGAACAGGTTTCAACGGTGATGAGTGAGTTGGTGACAGTGAATGGGTTCCCACTGTGATGAATGAATGGCTTACATTGAACAGGTTCCCAATTTGATGAATGAATGGCTGACAGTGAACAGGTTCCTACTGTGGTGAATGACTGGGTGACAGTGAATAGGTTTCCACCATGGTGAACGTGTAGGTGACAGTGAATAGATTCCGATTGTGGTGAACGTGTGGCTGACAGTGAACAGGTTCCCATTGTGATGAATGAGTAGGTGACGGTGAACAGGTTCCTCTTGTAATGAATGAGTGGGTGAAAGTGAACACGTTCTCAGAGTGATGAATGAGTAGGTGATATTGAAGAGGTTCAAACTGTGGTGAATGGGTGGGTGACAGTAAACATACTCCCACTTTGATGTATGAGTGGGTGACAGTGAACAGGTTCCCACTGTGGTGAATGTGTGTGTCACAGTGAACATGTCCCTCTGTGATAAATCAGTGGTGACAGTGAACAAGTTCCCACTGGGGCGAATGAGTGAATGACAGAGAATAGGTTCCCACTGTGGTGAGGGCGTTGGTTACAGTGAACAGGTTACCATTGTGATGAATGACTTGGTGACAATGAACAAGTTCCCACTGTCATGAGTGAATGTGTGACAGTGAACAGGTTTTCACTTTGATTAATGTGTGAGTGACAGTGAACAATTTCCCATTGTGGTGAATAAGTGGGTTAGAGTGAACAGGTTCCCACTGTGATGAGTGAATGTGTGAGAGAGAACCAGTTTTCACTGTGATGAATGAGTGGGTGACAGTGAACAGGCTCCTACTGTGATGTGTTACTGGGTGAGAGTGACAGTGAACAATTTCCCATTGTGGTGAATAAGTGGGTTAGAGTGAACAGGTTCCCACTGTGATGAGTGAATGTGTGAGAGAGAACCAGTTTTCACTGTGATGAATGAGTGGGTGACAGTGAACAGTTCTCACTGTGTTGAATGAGTGGGTGAGGGTGAGTTTGTTCTCACTATGGTGAAAAAGTGGACGATAGAGAACAGGTACCCACAGTAATGAGTGAGTGGTTGACAGTGAACAGGTTTCCACTCTGATGAATGAGTTGGTTATAGTGAACAGGTTTACACTGTGATGAATGTGTACGTGACAGTGAACAGGTTCCCACTGTGGTGAATAAGTGGGTGACAGTGAACAGGTCCTCATTGTAATGAATGAGTGGGTAAGAGTGAACAGGTTCTCACCGTGGTGAATTAGTGGTTGACAGTGAACAGGTTCTCTCTCTGATAGGTGAGTCAGTGAAAGTGAACAGGTTCCAACTGTGGTGAGTGGCTGACAGTGAACAGGTTCTCACTGTGGGGAATGAGTGCCTGACAGTGAACAGTTTCCCACTTTGATGAATGATTGGGTGACAGTGAACACGTTCCTTGTATGATAAATGAGTGAGTGACAGTGAATAAGTACTTACTGTGTTGAACGATTGTGTGACAGTGAACAGTTTCCCACTGTGAAGAGTGAGTGGGTGAAAGTGAACAGGTTTCCATTGTGATGAATGACTGGGTAACAGTGAACAGGTTCCCACTGTGATGAGTGTGGGATGAAAATTAACAGGTTCCCTCTGTGATGAATGAGTGGGTGACAGTGAAAATGTTTTTCTTGCGATGAACGAGTGTGTGACATTGAACAGGTTCCCATTGTAACAAATGAGTGGTTAACAGTGAAGATGTTCCCACTGTGGTGAATGAGTGGCTGAGAGTGTGCAGGTTCTCACTGTGGTGACTGAGTGGGTGAGAGTGAACAGGTTCTCACAGTGATAAATGAGTGATTGACAGTGAACAGGTTCCCATAGGGATGAATGAATGGGCGGCAGTGAACAGGTTCCCACTCACTAGTTCCCACTGTGATAAGTGAGTGCATGATAGTCAACCAGTCCCCACTGTCATAAGTGGGTGACAGTGAGTGGGTTCCCAATGTGATGGAAAAGTGGATGATAGTGAACAGGTTTCGCTGTGATTAGTGAGTGTGTGAAAGCGAACTGTGATGAATGAGTGGTAGACAGTGAAGAGGCTCTCACTGTAGTGAATGAGCGGGTGACAGTGTACAGGTTCCAACTGTGATGAATGAGTGGGTGAAAGTGAAGAGGTTCCTGCTGTGATGAATGAGTGGCTGACAGTGAACAGGTTCCCAATGTGGTGAAAGAGTGGTTAAGATTGAACAGGTTCTCAAAGTGGTGAATGAGTGACTGACAATGAACAGGTTCCAACTGTGATGAATAAGTGCGTGACAGTAAACAGGTTACCTCTGTGGTGAGAGAGTGGGTGACAATAAACAGGTTCCTACTGTGATGATGAAGGAGTGGCTGACAGTGAACACGTTCCAATTGTGATGAGTGAGTGGATGACAGTGATGTTTCCCACTGTGATGGGAGCTTAGAAGACAATGTATAGGTTCCCAGTGTGATGAAAAATGAGTGACAGCGAACAGGTTCCCACTGTGATGAGTCAGTGGGTGACAGTGAACTGGTTTCCACTGTGATGAGTGAGTGGGTGACAGTGAACACGTTCCCACTGTGATGAATGTGTGGCTGACAGTGAACCAGTACCCAATGTGGTGAATGAGTGGCTGAGAAAGAAGAGGTTCCCCCTGTGGTAAGTTTGTGAAAGTGATCAGGTTCCCACTGTGATGATTGAGTCGGTGAGAGTTCACAGGTTCCCACTGAGATGAATGAGCAGCTGACAGTGAAGGGGTACCCACTGTGATGAGTGAGTGGGTGAGAGTGATCATATTCCCACTCTGCTGAATGTGTGGGTGACAGTGAACAGGTTCCCACTCTGATGACTGTGTGGGTTAGAGTGAACAAGTTCCCAATGTGGGGAATTAGTGGGTAAGGGTGAACAGGTTCCCACTGTGATGAGTGAGTGGGTGACAGTGCACAGGTTCTCACTGTGATGAGTGAGTAGATGACAGTAATCAGGTCACCACAGTGATGAATGAGTGGATGACAGTGAACAGGTTTTCACTGTGTTGTATGAGTGGATGAGAAAGAACAGGTTCCCAATGTGGTAAGTGATTTGGTGACAGTGAACAGGTACCCACTGTGATAAGTGAGTTGGTGAGAGTGAACAACAGGTTCCTGCTGTGATGAATATGTGTGTGACAGTCAACAGGTTCTTACTGTGATGAGTGAGTGGGTTAGAGTGAACTGGCTCCCACTGTGGTGAATAAGTGGGTAACAAAGAACAGGTTCCCACTGTGATGAGTAAATGGGTGACTGTGAACAATTTCCCACTGTGATGAAAGAGTGGGTGACAGTGAACAGGTTCTCACTGTGATGAATAAGTGGGTTACAGTGAAAAGGTTCTTACTGCATGGAGTGAATGGGAGACAGTGAAACTGTTCCCACTGTGATTAGTGAGTAGGTGACAGTATACAGATTCCATTGTGATGAATGTGGGACACAGTGAACAGATTCCCACACAGATGAGTGAGTGGGTGACAGTGAACAAGTTCCCTCTGTAATGATTGAGTAGGTGACAGTGAACAGATCCCCACTATGGTGAATGAGTGGGTGAGCATGAACAGGTTCCCACTGTGATGAGTGAGTGTGTGACAGTGAATAGGTTCCCACTGTAATGAGTAAGATGCTGACAGTAAACATATTCCAACTGTGGGGACTGTGTGGGGTTCAGGTTACAGGTTTCTACTGCTGTCAACGATTGGGAGACAGTTAACTGGTTTCCAGTGTGGTTAATGAGTAGCTGAGGGGTAATGGATTTCCACTGTGATGAATGGGTGACTGACAGTGAACAGGTTCTTACTGTGGCAAATGAGTGGGTGACAGTGAACAGGTTTCTACTGTGGTGAACAAAAGGGTAACAGTGATCAGGTTTCTCCTGTAATGAATGAGTGGATGACAGAGATCAGGTACCCACAGTGATGAATGAGTGGCTGACAGTTAAAAGGTTCCCACTGTGATGTGTGGTTTGGTGACAGTGAACAGGTTTCTATGGTGGTGAATGAGTGGGTGACAGTTAACAGGTTCTCACTGTGGTGAGTGAGTGACAGTGAACAGTTCCCCACTATGATGAGTAAGTGGGTGACAGTAACCAGGTTCCCACTGTGATGAGTGAGTGGGTGCCAGTGAACAAGTTCTAACTGTGATGAGTGATTGGGTGACAGTGAACAAGTTCCTACTGTGTTGAGTGGGTGGGTGACAGTGAACAGGTTCCCACGGTGGTGCGTGAGTGGGTGAGAGTGAACGTGCTCACATCATAATAAATGAGTGGGTGACAGTGAACATGTTCCCAATGTGTTGCATGAGTGGGTGAGAGTGAACAAGTTCCACTGTGGTAAACAAGTGGCTGACAGAGAACAGCTTCCCACTGTGGTGAATGAGTGAGTGAGAGTTAAGAGGTTTCCACTGTGGAGAATGTGTGACTGATAAATAACAGGTTCCTTCTGTGATGGGTGAATGGGTGACTTTGAACAGGTTCCCACTGATGAATCAGTGGTCAACACTGAACCGGTTTTCACTGTGATGAAAGAATGGGTGACAGCCAACAGGACGCCACTGTGGTAATGACAGGGTGAGAGTGAAGACGTTCTTATTGTGGTGAATGCGTGGCTGATAGTGAACTGTTTCCCACTGTGGTGAGTGTGTGGATGACAGTGAACAATTTCCCATTGTGATGAATGAGTGGGTGAAACTGAATGAAAAATTTCCAAGGGTGATGAATGAGTAGGTGATGGTTAACAGGTTCCCACTCTCACCCACTCATTCATCTATTACCGTGTCACCCACTCATTTATTATGTTGTGAGCATGTTCACTCTTACCCACTCACTCACCACAATGATGAGTGCATGGGTGACAGTGAGCAGATTTCTACTGTGATGAGTAAGTGACAGTGAACAGGTTCTCACTGTGATGAGTGAGTAACTAACAGTGGACAGGTTACCATAGTGATGAATGAGTGGGTGACAGTGAATAGGTTCCCACTGTGATGTAAGTGGGTGATATTTAACAGGTTCCCACAGTGATGAATGAGTGGTGACAGTTAACCGGTTTCCACTGTGATGATCGAGTGGGTGACAGTCAACAGGTTCCCACCATGGTGAACGATGGGGTGAGATTGAACAGGTTCCCACTGTATTGAATGAGTGGCTGACAGTAAATAGGTTCCCACTGTGATGAGTGAGTGGGTAAGAGGGAACAGCTTCCCACTGTGATAAATGAGTGGGTGACATTGAATATGTTCCCACTGTGCTGAGTGAATAGGTGAGAGTGAACACCTTTCCACCATGATGCATGAATGGGTGACAGTGAAAAGTTTCCCACTGTGGTGAGTGAATGGTTGACAGTGAACAGGTTCCCACTGTGATGAATAAGTAGGTGACAGTCAACAGGCTCCCACTGTGATAAGTGAGTGGGTGACAGTAAAGAAGTTTCCTCTGTGATGAGTGAGTGGGTGACATTGAAGTTTTCCACTGTGATGAGTGTGTGGGTGATGATTAACAGGTTACCATTGTGATGAATGAGTCAGTGACACTGAATAGGTTTCTGCTGTGGTGAGTGAGTGGGTGAAAGTGAACGGGTCCCCAGTATGATGAGTGTGTGAGTGACAGTGAACAGGTTCTCACTTTGGTGAATGAATGGCTGACAACAGGTTCCCACTGTGATGAGTGAGTGGAAAGACAGCCTGAACAGGTTCCCACTGTGGTGAATGAGTGGCTGACAGTTAACAGGTGCCTCCTGTAATGAATCAAGGTATAGAGAACACTCCTCAAAAACATTAGGATACACAACCCTCTCAATAGCTCATACAACCAATATTTTATAGCTTAGAAAACCTATGAACTTTATACTATTTTATACTACATTCTAATACGCAATTTAAACAAATCCTTTAAGGTTTTCTAGGGTAATTTTTTTTTTTTTTTTTTTTTTT
>NW_016809568.1:154609-161849 GCF_001698545.2 Rhinopithecus bieti | reverse complement strand
GGGGTTTCACCGTGTTAGCCAGGATGGTCTCGATCTCCTGACCTCGTGATCCGCCCGTCTCGGCCTCCCAAAGTGCTGGGATTACAGGCTTGAGCCACCACGCCCGGCCTTCACTGACTCTTTAAAGTTTATAGAGGAAGCAGAAGGCAGCAATGTCTGAATAAGTCTGGATTTGAAAAACAACATGTACACATGTACTGATGCAATGTTTATTAAGCAGGTACTATGTGGTCAAGAGTAGGATACAGAGCACAGTGCTGGGCATAACACATGATGTGATTTAATTCTCATAACACCCTGGAGCTGGTACTAAGTGTTTAATCATTTCCAGGATTTAGATAAAGGGTCCAGCATTTTTATTTCTTCTGTTCTCTGTCATCAAAATTAAAAAAAAAATTGTACAGAATAAAAGCTAGGTATAGTCAGATGAAAGAGATACAGAAAGGAAGAGTTTACTATAGTTTAGAGAAATTTTTATTTTGTTTATAGTTACTTTTTTGTGACTTATGGAGCAACTACTAGATCTGCAGGGATAAAAAACAAGTTGCTAAATAGAATGTCTCTGCAAACCCTGGTTTTAGAAGAAAATTTAAAAACTGAGCTTCTAAATTACATACTTTATTTTTCCCATTTATCTGCTTTTGGGTTTCAGGAAATTGTGAGCACCAACTCTAGAAAGACAGCAGGATTCACCAGCTAAAACTCTGATCTCTTCTAATCAGTTCTGTGAGGCGTGACTCCATCGTAGGGGCAAACCTAAATAAGGCCTCCAAAAAGGGTGAATCTGAACAGGTCTGGGGCAGTGCGGTGGGAACTCCATGTAGAATTCTGTTCTCTATGCCACTGGGGTACTACCAGTTTTGTTTTGTTTTTTTCTAAGCTTACCTAAAAAAAACTTAAATCCCAGAGTTTCTGAAATTTTAATATTTTCTAACTACTGCCTGGTGAACTTTATACTATATACTAATACGCAATTTAAACAAATCCCTTAAGGTTTTCTAGGGTAATCTTTTTTTCTTTTTTTTGGACATGGAGTTTTACTCCGCTGACCAGGTTGGAGTGCAGTGGTGCAAACTCAGTTCACTGCAACCTCTGCCTCTTCTTCAAGTGATTCTTTTGTGACAGGCTCCTGAGTAGCTGGAACTACAGGTGTGTGCCATCACATCTGGCTAATTTTTGTATTATTAGAAGAGATGGCTTTTCACCATATTTGCCAGGCTGTTCTCGAACTCTTGAACTCAGGTGATCCGCCTACCTCAGCCTCCCAAAGTGCTGGGATTACAGGCATAAGCCACCATGCCAAGCCTTTCTAGGGTAATTTTATTAGAAAATAAATATGTATACTTAGCAAGGTAAAAGAAATAGAAATTATATGGCCAGAAGCAAGATAAAACAAATTATATGGCCAGACGTGGTGGTTCACACATGTAATCCCAGGACTTTGGGAATCCGAGGCAGGTGGATCACGAGGTCAGGAGTTCAAGACTAGCCTGACAAAGATGGTGAAACCTCATCACTAATAAAAATGCAAAATTAGCCTGGCATGGTGGCACATGCCTGTAATCCCAGCTACTCAGGAGGCTGAGGCAGGACAATCGCTCGAACCCGGGAGGTGTAGGTTGCAGTGAGCTGAGATTGCACCATTGAACTCATTCCTGGGCAACAAAACCAAAACTCTGTCTCAAAAATAAATAAATAAATAAAAATAAGAAAATAATGCAGAAACAGAAAACCAAATGCATGTTATTACTCACAAGTAAGACCTAAATAATGACAACACATGAACACAAAGAGAAGAACAGACACTGAGGCCTAGTTGAGGGTGGAGGGTGAGAGGATTAGAGGATCAGAAAACAGACCTGTTTGGTGCTATGCTTAGTACCTCAGTGACAAAATAATCTGCAGGACAAACCCCATAACATAATTTTAGCAGTATAATAAACCCACATGTGTACCCTGAACCAAAAATAAAAGCCAAAAGAAAAAAAAAATCCCTGGGTGGGAGAGTGCGAAGTAGGTGAAAGGACTGATTTTTGCTACAGATAGTGGCCCAGGTGGGGCTGTACTGATTTATCTCTGCATTCATGCAGGCAGATGAGATTATAAACAGCTGGTCCAGAATACTAGGTTGGTGGAGAAAACAGGTTGCTGCTGCAGATTCAGTAGCTGGGGGTGGGGATATGCCAGGAGACTTGTAGAGACTTTTGGGTTCTTTGCGAGAAACACTAGGATCAAAAATGCTGTGGTGAAGTTCCTGAAGGTGGTGCCTAGTCCTGGGAGGAGTGTGGACACATCAATGTCTAGTGTGTGTATTTGTGAGTGGGTGGGAATCCTGTAGTGGCAGCTATGGGAAAAGGGGGTCTGTCATCAGAGCTCCTTTCCTCTAAGTTTTCAGTCCTCCATCACCCTGAGAGGAGACCTGGAATCACAGGACAGTGGGCAGTGTGACAGCCTGTGTACAAAAGAGCAGATCCTTCCATTCCCAATCACCCAGAGTTTATTCCAGGCCAGGCCTCTGTGATACCTTTTTTTCTGGCACCAAATCTGTAGAGTTTGCTGAACATCAAGCAATTCTCCAAAACCAACTTATTGTCTAATATTTGAATTCTGACACCACCCAGAGTCAACACAGACCTTGATTCAGGGCTCAGTCCCACAACACTGTGCTCACTGCAGATGCCAGTCACAAACCCCATGGGCCCATCTATGCTTCTGAGCTACTGTTTAAAACCTGGGGACTCCCATAACCTCCCTGAAGTTCAATAATTTGGTAGAGCACTCACAGAACTCAGCAAAACACCTCGTATTATGTGTATCATTAATATATATAATGCAGCCCAGGAAAAGCCAAATGGAAGAATGATAGAACAAAGCAGAGGGGGAAAGATGAAACACATAGAAATCCTGGGAAAATATTTGGATTAATAAAATTCTCCATTCCCTTTGTTACTCCAGAGACGTTTATGGAAAGAAACACTCTTCCAATTATGACTTAGATAGGCTCCTGTCTTACCTATCCACAGTCAGAACGCCATGCCACATTTCCTCCTTTTCCTCATTTAAAAAAATCACTTGATTTGTCTCTCAAGTGTTCCCATAAAATTTATTTTTTTTTTTATTTTTTATTTTTGAGCTGGAGTCTCACTCTGTCACCCAGGTTGGAGTGCAGTGGCATGATGTCGGCTCAGTGCAACCTCCACCTCCTGGGTTCAAGCAATTCTTCTGCCTCAGCCTCCTGAGTCACTGGAAATACAGGCGCCCAACACCACACCCGGCTAATTTTATTTTTTGTTTGTCTGTTTTTTGTTTTGAGATAAAATTTTGCTCTTGTTGCTCAGGCTGGAGGACCATGGTGTGGCTCACCACGACCACCACCTCCTGGTCCCAAGTGATTCTCCTACCTCAGTCTCCCAAGTTGCTGGGATTATGTAGCTCTTACTTCAGGCCTGAACAAAGGAGGATGAATTCAGGAATAAAGACAAAGACAAAAGGATTTGTTTGAAAGAAGGGGTCAGAGGGTTCCTTGTTTCTAGAGAACAAGGGCCCTGACCTTCCACAGTTCTTCATATTTATTGGGTAGAGTGAACAGGGAGGAAGGGGCAACTGTCAGTCAACTATTTAACACAGGTCCACATGATTGCTTTCTTTGTTCAAGACTTCAGATGTTCCTGTAGATAACCTCAAGGAACATGGTGCCTGGAACATGACTGACCGCACTCAGTATTCTTTCTGGTGGCAGATGCAGTTGTCAGCTTGATAACATCCTGCTTTCATGAGAACAGCTTGCTGTTTGCTCATATAGCCACCAGTGGTATACTGAGTTGGCCACGACCCTCATTCCTTCAGCCTCCAACATCTTCTCCTTTTTGTTTTTGCATTAATTGAATAAAGGTAATTCCAGGCTGTGCAGTTTTCAATTGCCAGGTGGTGGTCCACCCGATCTTACAGACTAGGGGATTAAAAACACAAACCATAAATTGAGTGGTAATATTTCTTACAAAGGTAACAAAACTCCGTTGAGTAATATTACTAGTATTGAATAGTGTTCTGATCCAGATGCTGCCATTCATAAATGGGAGTGCTGCCTTCCTTATCGACTCCTGAATTGGGCCCCTCTTTCCTTGATGATGCCACTGATGCAAATGTGGGCTAAAGCCTGTTCAGTGTCAAGCAAGTTGTGCAGCAGATTGCAGTTGAATCCCTGTGTGATGGAGTAAAGAGAGGTTGAAGGTCTGCCACCAGTGCCAGCGAAGTTTGTGCCATGAGGTCTGATTCTCATCTCTCCCATCTATTTGACCACGGGGACCACAGTCAATGTCTTTCATTAACACAGACCGTCGTCTATCTAAGGGACCAAGACACTGGGTCCAAGGAGTTGGGTGAGAATTATCAAAGCCTATTCTGTATAATCAATACAATTTGGACAATGGGGCCAAGAGTGATTGGTGAGCACACCAGTAATATTAATAGAACTAAGGCCTAATATGTACATAATTTTTCCATGGCAATTCAACCATGCCTGGGATTGGACTGCAAGACAACTATGGTTGAGCTACGTATCCTTGGTGATGCATAAAAGGAGTCCCTCCAATGGGACAGTGTAATTGATGTTTTTGTTCTGAGAGTCTAACTGTTCTGTGTCAGGGGGAATTAGGGGTCCTGGAGCTTATGTTCCCTGATCATGATATACCTGAGGAGGACTGTTTCTCCAGAGTACAGGTCACACTACCGGGGGAGTTAGGAACATATTACCAATATGTTTTTGCCTCTACACAGGAGAAACATACCACACAGGACACTACAGCTAGTATGGCCAGAAACATGGAGTCAGGGGCTTTTGCCTGACCCTGGTGCTCCAGCACTTTCTCAGCTTCCTGCATGATTTTCTTGATCTGTCCCCATGTTATGGGGTTGGATGTCAGTGTGACTCCAGTCAGCCCTTTTTCCATCTTCACATTCAGATTTAGCTGGCTCACGGCTCATACTGGACAGACTGGGCCCACAGTTGGACACCTTGGATCCCTCCAGTCTCCCATTCCATGGTCACACACCTGGAGGGCACCCACACGGTTTGTCTATTTCCTGTAAAAACACAAGCATACCCTCATCCCCACATCAGCAAATCCACTGAACCTTTCCATTGTCCCTTTTCCAGGGATTCCCATAACACCTTTGGATAAACTTGCCTCTTTTCTTCTAACACTTGCCAATGTCATTCTGCTGGAGTCTTACCATCCATACCAGGAGTCAAAAAATGTAAAGTAAAAAAGGCAATTTTTTGTAATTTTGTTTGAGGTGGTAGATGGTCTCCTATTCCCCCTTTTTGTTTTTTCAACATACAATGTAGTGTTTGATGTGCCTGCTCAATAATGCCTTGCCCTCAAGGATTGTAAGGAATTCCTGTTTTATGAATGATTGCCCACTACTGTAAAAAATTTTGAAAAGCATGACTAACATAAGCGGGTCCATTGTCAGTTTTCAATTGTTTAGGGACCCCCATGTGGGTGAATGATGACAATGTCATCAGACATGACCAGGTGTTTCACCTGTTTGGCGTGTGCCATGTAGCATATGGGAGTAGGTGTCTATAGTCACATGAACATGGCTGGGTTTGCCAAAGTCTGCTATATGTGTAACAGCCATCTGCCAGATTTCATTTGGAGCCAAGCCTCGTGGGTTGCATCCTTCTATGGTGCAACACCAAGGACATGCTGGCAAGTGGGACAGGCTTGCACAATAGCTCAAGACTGGCTGAGAGGCAGATGAAACATATGAGTAAGGGCAGAGGTGTTTTGATGCAGTAATGCATGGGAAGCTTGGGCTTACTGAAATGGAGAACCAATTAGTTTATCTGCTCTATCATTGCCTAGAGATAGTGGTCCAGGAAGTTGTGTGTATGAGTGGATATAGGAAATACGAAAAGTTTATAAAAGTCACTAAGTTCAAGCTTTAATTTCCATGTCAGAGTTACTCACTTGGTTTTGAAACTGTTTAAAACACCAGGGAAATTACTCAAACACAGTGTTTACATAAGAAAAGGAAATTTAAAGGTGATTACTTTTTTTTTTTGAGATGGAGTCACACTCTGTCACCTAGGCTAAAGTACAATGGCACAATCTCAACTCCCTGCAACCTCTGCCTCCCAGGTTTAAGCCATTCTCCTTCCTCAGCCTCCCAAGTAGCTGGGACTACAGGCATGTGCCACCACACCTGACTCATTTTGTATTTTTAGTAGAGATGGGGTTTCACCATGTTGGGCAGGCTGGTCTCAAACTCCTGACCTCAAGTGATCAATGCCTGCCGGCCTCCCAAAGTACTGGGATTACAGGCATGAACCACTGCACCTGGCTAAGGTGCTTGCATTTTATACCTCCATAAGTAAAGCAAATATATCTACTTCTTTCAGACAATACATGTATTATTTAATTATTTATATTAAAAATAGTGTAGTAAAAATTAGTCATATGGGAACACGTCTAGAGGGTACCCATTTCATCACATATAATTTAGCACTAAACTCAGAAATCAAGACAACAGGATATAGAATCTAGATATTCACGGTCACAAATTTACCCTGCAAAAAGAGGAACTGATGTTTTGACAAATGTATGTAACTCATCAATTATCTACCACATTTTCCTGTGGAAATACATTCATTGTCTATGGCCAAAATGGAAGAGAAATTTTCCCTATTTTTTTCCTTGGTAGCTACCATTCTTTAAGCTGAGGCTTAGAATTCTGTTTGAAATCACTCAGCGATAAAAAGCAAACCTGAAAAAATTCCTAAACTCACTCTGGGAAATAAAAAGGTGAATGAGAATTATTAACAAATGGAATATATAATTAAATACTAATTTTTTTGAAATTTATGTCCTTTGTAAATATTTTGTTACTTTCAAGCCCTACTAATAAAATGCAAATTACAGTTAAAAAAATGATGCAGCTGGGTGCAGGGGCTCACGCCTGTAATCCCAGCACTTTGGGAGTCCAAGGCAAGTGGATTACTTAAGACCAGAAATTTGGAACCAGCCTGGTATATCTCTACTAAAAATACAAAAACTAGCCGGGTGCAGTGGTGCGCACCTGTAGTCCTAGCTATTCAGGAGACTGAGGCATGGGAATCACTTGAACCCAGGAAGTGGAGGTTACAGTGAGCTGAGATCGAGCCACTGCATTCCAGCCTGTGCAACAGAGTGAGACTGTCTAAAAAACAACAACAATAAAAAAAAAAAAAAAAAAA
>NW_016809568.1:146248-154455 GCF_001698545.2 Rhinopithecus bieti | reverse complement strand
AAAAAAAAAAAAAAAAAAAAAAAAACAAACCTGAGGTTAAAATAAGCGAACAAATCTTTTCAAGGTATAGATCCACTCAATAACCACCCTCCCAGGAGACACTGTGCTATGCCCCAGTCAATGCCTCAGGTGCATTTTACTTTGTAAATTTTATGCCATCCCACTAGGGTCAGTATATTGTCTTTTGAAGTGTTTTTTTCCGCAATTTTTTAACTATTTTCTTTCACTATTTTCTGCCCCACCCCACACAGAATCCAGGGAGCAAAATTATTTGTTTTCCCTCAATACCAGCATGTGATTGACTGACTAGCAATGTGTCTCCAAGAAAAGGAAGGAGGTTGGATGAAGACAATCTTCATGTTTCAAGGGGTTAGCTTTTAAAAAAAAAGTGAACTAAAAGATGCCTTTCGGCCCCAAGGCTGCCACCCCACCTGCTCCCTTCAGAGGCTACACTCCATACTTCAGGTGGTCCTATGGGAGAAAACGACCCAAGAGCTAATGTTCACTAGACACTCTAGCAGACATAGCCATAGTGGGTATCTTAGTTTATCCCCAGAAAGTACTAAAACCCAGGACCAGAAAAAAACTGAAGGTTGGCTGAGGACACATCACCCTATTAAGTTTCCAAAGGGTAATCTTGACCCAAAAACATTCCAGTAAGTTCTCTGGAAAAAAAAAAAAAAGAGAGAGGTACAGACTTTTTTTTATAATACAGCGTCAGGGGATTATTTTTTGCTTTCTTCTCAAGGGAAATATTTATGAACAGAAAACAAATCTTTTCAATCGTGTTATGCAATGCTTTTTAAAAAACGATTAATTGGCTGAGCATGGTGACTCACACCTGTAACACAGCATTTTGGGAGGCCAAGGTGGACAGATTACCAAGTCAAGAGATTGAGACCATCCTGGCCAACATGGTGAAACCCCATCTCTACTAAAAATACAAAAATTATCTGGGAGTGGTGGTGCACACCTCTAGTCCCAGCTACTCGGAAAGCTGAGGCAGGAGAATTGCTTGAACCCGTGAGGCAGAGGTTGCAGTGAGCTGAGATCAGATCACTGCACTCCAGCCTGGCTACAGAGTGAAAGTGCGTCTCAAAAAAAAAAAAAAAAAAAAAAAAAAGAATGATTAATTGAAGAACATGGGATACACTTGAGGCCCTGTTTGGGACACATGTGAAAAATGCCAGGGAAAATCTGTCCCCTGTGGGGTGTGAAAATAATTAAGTGGCAGGCAAGTAGACTGAGGAGGCTATAGTCCCTGGATTCCTACTTCTAAAAAATAAAATCTAAACTCAAGTGCATTTTTTAGCAAATTACTACACTGAGGAAACAAAATTCAGGCTTAAGCCACTATAAACTGCCAGTTAAACTCTGATTACATAACCGGGAAATTTTCACCTTGATTGTACAAATTACGAAACTACATAACTAAACCTAACCAATTATTGAATTCGGTTTTCTTCATCATACACCTTATAAATGGCTTTCCTTCAAGCCCCTCCCATGAACCACAAACTACAAACTATAACTCGGTGCTCTTTGATTCTTGAATCATACTGTAATTTGCATTTTATTAGTAGGGCTTGAAAGTAACAAAATATTTACAAAGGACAATACCAAATTATTTCATATTTTTTCAGTGAGTCCCTTTTTTTTTTTTTTTTTCTAAGAGAGAGTCTTGCTCTGTCACCCAGGCTGGAGTGGTATAATCTCAGCTCACTGCAACCTCCGTCTCCGCCTCCGGGATTCAACCATTTCTCTCACCTCTGCCTTCCTAGAATCTGGGACTACAGACATTTGCCATCACAACCAGCTAATTTTTGTATTTTTAGTAGACATGGGTTTCCCCATTTTGGCCAGGCTTGTCTTGAACTCCTGAATTTAAATAATCCACACGCCTCAGCATCCTAAAGTGCTGGGATTACATACATGAGCGACCATGCGCAGCCCCATAAACATTTAATAGGAGAAAAGAGAAACTGCGAACACCAGGGACCAAAGCTCTTCCCATTCATGAACCCGCACCCTGAGTCAGGACTCTCCCCTGATGACCCTCCCCTAGTCCCTGCACAATCTGGGTAACACCTGTGGGTGCAGAGATGCACGGAGAGGGCTCCAGGCCAGGGCACAGTCACTGTGCAGGGAAGAGACAGGACACCCGGTGGCCCGGCTGTGAGCGCAGCCGCCATCTTATGGCTGAAGGGGACTGAGGCCGCGCTGGGCAAGGAGAACTCCGGGCGCGGATTGTGGAGTTGACTGTAGGTAGGCCTGAGTCCCACCACAGCGGCTCCCCACCAGCTTCAACCAGCTCCTTCCCGCTCTTGGGATGGCGGACCCGGCACTCTCACCATTTCTAGGCTTCCAGGGGGTCTTAGCTGTGGATCTCCCAATACCTGCAGGACACAGGGCCACAGAGGCTGGGCCTGTAGAAGAAGAGGACACAGAGCAGAGATGAGTGACCTGGAGCTCTGGCTGCAGTGAAAGATAAAGGCTCCGCCAAATCCGGAAGCTGTCCTGCTCGCTCCAGCTGTGTGCCTGATTGGACAATTTCCAGCCCAGCATACCTGATTGGATAATACTTAAGGCCCCGCCCCCTCAGGCACTGAGTGACAGAGGATGTGATCAGATGCTAGGCTGAATTAAGAAAGAGTAACAGCCTATGCTGCAGCCTTTTGCAACAGGACTTCCTTATCTGACCTGAGCGGGGCCCACCCCAGAGCATGGGAAAATTCTCTTTTTTACTCTCTCTCTTTTTGAATGTATTCAAAAGGTGAACAGAAGTATTTTGCTGTCATATTAATAATACATAAAATCTTCGTTCAAGAGAAAATCAATTTTATATGATAATAGTGCATATCAAAGCTAATTTTAATAAAACCATTTAAACAAATTTGTCATTTTTGACCACTCCAGATTTACATATATATTTTGTAATCTCTTGTAATTTTTTAAACTTTTAAATTTTATTTTATCCACATTCTTTTATTTTCCATTTGAAACAACCTTCAAGTAATTTCAAACTGCTATAGGAGGTAGAAATAAATAATTTAGGGCCAGGCACGGTGGCTCACGTCTGTAATCCCAACACTTTGGGAGGCCAAGGTGGGCGGATCACTTGAGGTCAGCAGTTCAAGACCAGCCTGGCTAACGTGGTGAAACCCCATCGCTACTAAAAATACATAAAGTTAGCCAGGAGTGCTGGTGCACACCTGTAGTCGCAGCTACTCCAGAGGCTGAGGCAGAATCACTTAAACCCAAGAGGCAGAGGTTGTGTTACAGACCAAGGGGTTCACCTTGCCCTTTGCCTAGACAGAGCTGTTTTATCAAGACATGAGAATTTGTGGAGGAAAAGTTACATATTAAATTTGAACTCAATTGAACATGGACACTAACAATGGTCACCAAGTCCTGGAACAGGTTATGTGAGCCCCTTGAGGCATTTATCCAGCGCTGATTTAGAGAAATCTCTCTTTCAATCTACTCCTATATGATGGTTATTGAAAAAAATTAGACAATCGCAGAAAAACAAGTTGACCATTTTGTGCTCCTTGAGCACAATCACAAAGGGCCCCCGTGACTCAGCCTCATGCCAAGGCACTTGTTACAAAAAGAGCTAGGGTCCCAGACTGGGCCGAAGCTTCATGACACCTCTCCTCATCTGTGCTCTGATGGGTGGCCGACTCTGGAGCCCAGGCTGTTGCTTCCCAGTCTGGTGGTGAATTCTCCATAGTCTGTTGAGCACAAATATATATATATTCCCATCTCCTCTTCCCATTGCAATTTGCTTATTTTATCAATCTCTGTATTATATTTATTTGCTTATTGTATCATTTGCTTATTATATCTGCATTGCCATTTACATGGAATAAATGTTGTTTACCCTTAAAAATATTGTGTGTGTGTCTTTTCTTCTTTCCTCATACGTTTCCTGCACAGAACATTTTTGTCATCACAAACAAGATTAGAAAGCAAAAGTGCCATTTTTTGGCCAGAACGACTGGGCTAGAGGCTCAGGGACTTCCCATATCCCAGGATGGGGACTCCCCCAGTTCTCCCTCTTGGCGACTGAATATTCCAGGGGAACTGGCCTTTGTGAGAACTGGGAATCTAAATTAGTGCAATTTAAACCTTTGACTCTGCATGAAGTGCTGCAGGAGCTTGCAGTGAGCAAAGGAGATACTGAGGGGATCTCCCAAAGTGGATAGTGTTTTCTTACTGCTTGTAACTTAATGTATCAAGACATGGGCTGGTTGCAAAAAGAGAAATGTAAGTTGGAAAAGGAAAATGCTAATCTGACTTCCAGACTGGCCCTGGCCCAATGCCAGGCCTATGTCTCGACTGATCAGGCTCAAAGCTATCAGCATATTGCTGAAAAAAGCAGCTGTACAATTGGCCCAATCAGGGTAAAAACTGAAGAACTAGTTAGCCGGGGCTTGGCACAGGTAAAAACCCAGCTCCTATCTCAAAAGTGGGAAATTAACCCTAGTGAAATTCAATAACCTGAACAAACTGTAAAATTCCTTGGCGTCCTATGGAATGCAGGTAAATAGTCCATTTTACCAAAGACTAAAACTAAAATACTAGAATTTGCAACCCCTACCTCTAGAAAGGAGGCCCAGAAATATATTGGCATGTTTGGATTCTGGAGACATCATATTCCCCACTTGGGTAACATTTCACAACCTCTGCATGTAGTCACTGAAAAACACTATAACTTTCACTGTGCAGAGAGAGAGAGCATGACTTCTGAGCAAGTTAAACAAGCAGTGCAACTGGCCCTGGATCTATGACCCATATGAGATGGGCCAGTAGAATTGCAAATAACTGTCCTAGATCAACATGCTAATTGGAGCCTTAGGCAGTTCAGAAACAAAATGGGAAGAGGGCACCTTTTGGGTTATTGTGTGATATGATGAGGTTTCTCTTCAAATAGCCTGATTAATACTTTATTCTTTAATTCATAATATCCCACACCTTTTTTCTTTTTTCTCCTTTTTTTTGCTTCCTTTCTGCCTTTGTTACATGCCCAGACATGCAACGGTACCAGGTGTTATCAGCACGAGCTAGCATTTCTTTTCTTATTTGGAGGAAGACTAGCTCTCAAGCTCATTGCGCACACCCCTTCCCCTTTCCCCTCTCTCCCTTATGTGTCCATCTTATCTAAAGAAAGTTCAAAGGTTTAGCCAACCAGGACTAGTTTAGATTGTGTGGCCTGACCCCAGCCAATGGAGAAAGGGTACAGGGGCAGGACTTGCATCGAGAATAAAGGCTCTTGTGCCCCTTTGTTTAGATGTGCTGTCATGGTGACTGGCCAAGAAGAAGCACCCCTCTGTGCAGAAGTAAAATTGCTTTGCTAAGCATCCTTTGTTTGAAAGTTCAATTTCCTTAAAATTTGAGAGTTATTCCCAACAATTCTGGTGCCCAAATGTGGGCCTTGAATATTCCCCTTCAGGAAGGGGATCTTTGCTCACCTCACCCGGGGGTACGCATCCAACTGTCGAGTTATGGTGACCTGAGGGTGAGGAGGATCAGGACTCACTCATTGTGATGAATGAATCTGGGTTCTCAGCAAAGTGGGGAGGAGAGGCTTGGAAGACCATGGGAATAAGAGGACCAGGTAATTCTTGTGCACCGAATAAGGTAGGAGACTTTGCAAAGGCAACCAAGTATTGCCTTGGTGGTCGGGAAAATTAAAAGATTGAGAGTGTGTGGATGGGGCTAAGCATTATGGTTGTGTGGCGTGAGTGAGTCTTCTCTGTGTTTTTTTGCTGCCATCTATCGACTAGGGGCAGGAACAGTCAGAGTAGACAAAAAGAAAGAAGGGTGCAAGGAACCTCCAGGAGGGTGAGCTATAGGATATGCAAGAAACCCCTAACGGGAGGGGCTGAGCCTCCAGAAAGGGGGAGGTAAAACACCTGTAACACGAGAGGTTGGACCCCTCTTAAAGCCTCAGTAAGCCTCCAGAAAGGGGGCAGTAAGACATCTCTAACACGAGAGGCTGAGCCCCCTCTTAAAGCCTCAGTAGAGAGAGGTGGTTAGACTCCTCTAACAGGAGAGGTTGGAGCCCACTTATTACCCCTAAGATGGAGAATGTTTCAAGTAAGACAGGAAAACTAAAGAGTCAAGAGAGTGATGAAATTCCTTCTGATAGCCCCTTGGAGCTTATGCTAAAGTATTGGAAAGATAATGAGAGAACCAAGTATAAAGGTAAACAGCAGATGATAAAATATTGTTGTTTTATTTGGGTTTGAGAACCCACCCTTAAACCCTCACTTTTCTGGCCAAAATTTGGGTCTAATGAGGAGCGGATTAGTCAGCTCTTAATCTAGCATGTTAATGATAAGAACCCTGTCTCCCAAGAAGAAATCGATTACACCCTCTGTTGGCAGCAGATACCTGTCCTCCTTTACCCTTTAGACTCTGGAGGGAGAAAGCCAGAAGCCAACCCCTCTGGAAGGGAAAGAGTTCCCATGTCTAGACAACCCACATCCACTAACACTTGGGACCGTCTAGATCATCTTCCTCCATTCAGTGCCCCGATCCTGCCCCTCCAGTTTCCATTTCAGGTCCCTCCCCTGCTTGCATCACTCTTCCAGTTGTCCCCGATGCCGCTCCTCTGGTTTTCTTCCCTCCAGCTGCGGTGTCAGGTTATTCCCCAGCTGTTTCAGGCCACTCCCTCACCTGCGTCATCTGCCCGTGTTCCATTCCCCCAGCTGCTGCTGCAGATCCCTCCGCCACTTGTGGTGCCTCTACTCATATTGCTCCTCCTCCCTATTGTACTGACTTTGCAGAATTACCGTCTTGTGAGCCAGCCCCCAACCTGTTAAGTATCCCTCTTTAAAGGGGTTTCAACATAAGATAGAGCAATGTAAAAAAGATATTCAAAACTTTCCATTTCCCTCCACACCTAAAGAGCCAGATCCAACTTTCTTTCCTATGAGAAAGGTACCACAAGGAGAGGCAGCTATTGGCTTTTTAAATGATCCCTTAACTAGTCCCGAAGTCCAGAATTTACAAAAGGAGATTAAGCCATTAGTGGACGACCATTATGGAGTAGCATATCAAATTGGTCAATTTCTAGGGCCTCAGATATACACTTGGGCCGAGTCAATATTCATCTTGGGCATCCTCTTTTCAGGAGAAGAACGAAGTATGATTTGGAGGGCTGCCATGGCGGTTTGGGAAAGTGAGCACCCTCCCGGTCAAAATGTTTCTCCTGCGAACTATAAATTTCCCACCCAAGATCCCCAGTGGGACAATAACAATGCAAATCACTGAGAAAACATGCAGGATCTAAGGGAGATGATAAAAATAAAAGGAATTCGAGAATCAGTACCCCAAACTCAGAATCTTTCTAAAGCATTTGATATTCAACAGGGAAAAGAGGAGGGATGCGCTAGATTCTTAAATAGATTGAGGGAGCAAATGAGACAGTATGCAGGCCTTGATTTGGAAAAACCCCTTGGACAAGGAATGTTAAAACTTCACTTTGTTACTAAAAGTTAGCCAAACATTTCAAAAGAAAAAATTGGGAGGACCGTCCCCTGAGTGAACTGCTCAGGGAGGATCAAAAAGTATATGTAAGAAGAGACAAGGAAAAACAAAAACAAAAGGCATAACATATCTACCTTCCAACAGATGGCTCCAAGTCCATATATCTCTAAGCAGGGCTTTTAAGGGGCCAGAGATCATAAGGGGCCTAAACCCTCCTTTAGAGGACCCAAGCCTCCATCTGGATGGTCGAGGTCCTCATTTAATAAGTCCCCTAAGTGGTAAAGGAGAGCAAGGGCAGGGAATACCAAGACTGAGAAGGAAGAAGGACAAGATAGATGCTACAGATGTGGAAGAACAGGCCATTTTAAGAGACAATGTTCTGAACTAAAGAGGGAGAGAGAAACTTTCACACTCATGACTTTTGAAAAACAATAGGGGAGGTAGGGGCTCCTCCTCTTTTATTTTGTGTCCCACCAGGAGCCCTTGATACATTTGGAGGTGGGACCTAAACGTGAATTTATCAGCTTTTTAGTAGATTCAGGGGCTTCACGCTCCTCTGTTTGTTTCCCTCCACCTGGTCCTTCCTGCTCTTGAGAAGAACTTTTGGTCACCAGGGTAAAAGGAGAAGGATTTAAGGCAAAATTTTAGAAAGCACAGAAGTCAGATATCTTTTTTTTTTTTTTTTTTTTTTTTTTTTTTTTTTTTTTTTT
>NW_016809568.1:128819-145962 GCF_001698545.2 Rhinopithecus bieti | reverse complement strand
TCACCCGGCTAGTTTTTTGTATTTTTTAGTAGAGACGGGGTTTCACCGTGTTAGCCAGGATGGTCTCGATCTCCTGACCTCGTGATCCGCCCGTCTCAGCCTCCCAAAGTGCTGGGATTACAGGCTTGAGCCACCGCGCCCGGCCCAGAAGTCAGATATCAAGATCCATTTACTCATATTCATTTTTTTTAAATTACTGAAGTGGGAACTAATCTATTAGGAAGCGACTGAAGGTTAAGTGTAGGCATAGGCCTTCAAGTGGGCCCTAAAGGATTCCTCACTTCACTACATTTACTCACTGCTGTGGATGAGAAATATATTTATCCTGAAGTCTGGTCAAAGGAAGGAAATAGAGGAAAACTCCAAATCCCTCCAATATATAAAACTAAAAACTCCTGGGAAAATAGTAAGAAGAAAGCAATACCCTATTCCTTTAGAGGGCAGAGTAGGGCGAAAGTTTGTAGTTGAAAGTCTTGTTAAAGATGTGCTTCCTGAACCATGTATGTCTCCTTACAGTACCCCAATCCTGCCTGTCAAGAAATCAGATGGGTCATATTAATTAGTGAAAGACCTTAGAGCTATTAATCAAATAATCCAGACCACTCACCCAGTTGTTCCTAACCCTTATACCATTCTTAGCAAAATTCCATACCGTCATCAGTGGTTTACAGTGATATGTTTAAGGATGCCTTCTGCTCATGTCCCTTGGCTGAGAATAACCAAGATATATTTGCTTTTGAGTGGAAGACCCCCATTTGGGGCAGAGACAACAATATCAATGGACAATCTTGCCTCAAGGGTTCACTGACTCCCCCAACCTCTTTGGTCAAATCCTAGAACAAGTACTAGAGAAAGTCACAGTCCCTAAGCAAATATGCCTGCTTCAGTACATGGATGATCTTCTAATATCTGGTAAAGATATAAAGGAAGTAGGTGACTTCTCTACACATATGCGCAATCACTTGCAATGTGAGGGGCTGCAGATCTCAAAAGGGAAACTTCAGAGTGTAGAATCTGAAGTTACATATTTAGGTCACCTAATCAGTGCAGGTAAAAGAAGAATAGGACCTGAAAGAATGGAGGGAATTGTTTCCCTACCCCTGCCTCAAACTAAACAAGAACTCAGGAAATTTTTAACACTAATTGGATATTGCCATTTATGGATTGACACATATGCATTAAAAAGTAAACCTCTATATGAGAAACTTGCCCAGTGGAAGCCTGATTGTCTCTCGTGGACTTCTGAGAAAATCCAGCAAATTGAGGAATTAAAAGAGATGCTTATAACTGCCCCTGTTCTAGCTCTACCCTCCCTAGAAAAGCTATTTCACCTTTTTGTTCATGTAAATAATGGGGTAGCTCTAGGTGTGTTTACCCAAGAGTATGGAGGCCATCAACAGCCCATGGCCTTCTTGTCAAAGGTCTTAACCCCAGCCACTTGTGGGTGGCCCCAGTGTATCCAATCCATCATGGCTACAGTAGTATTAGTTGAAGAAACTACGAAGTTAACCTTTGGAGGTAAGTTAACAGTAAACGTGCCCCACCAAGTTAGAACTATTTTAAATCAGAAAGCAGGAAGGTGGATCACTGACTCAAGGATTTTAAAATATGAAGCTATCCTACTGGAAAAATATGACTTAATATTAATTACTGATAATTCACCTAATCCAGGAGGCTTTTTAACAGGGGATCCAAACTTAAAAAGAGAGCATGCATGTTTAGATCTGATTGACTACCATACAAACATTCTACCAGACATAGAAGAAGCTCCTTTCAAGACAGGGTGGCACTTATACATAGATGGGTCCTCCCAGGTAATTGAAGGAAAAAGACATAATGGGTATTCAGTGATTGATGGAGAAATGCTTGAAGACGTAGAGTCAGGAAAATTGCCTAATAATTAGTCTGCCTGGAGGTGTGAATTGTTTGCA
The DNA here is from genome assembly GCF_001698545.2 of Rhinopithecus bieti. NCBI lineage: Eukaryota > Metazoa > Chordata > Mammalia > Primates > Cercopithecidae > Rhinopithecus > Rhinopithecus bieti. Next base: position 144,031 of record NW_016809568.1, on the reverse strand, counting down.
CTCAGCCAAGCTTTAGAACATTTATAAAACCAAGAAGGAACTATCTATACTGACTCTCAGTATGCCTTTGGGGTGGCACATACATTTGCGAAAGTTGGATGGAGAAGGGTCTTATCAATAGTAGAAGCCAAGATGTAGTTCAGAGAGAACTAATTGCTCATGTCCTCCGCAATCTCCAGTTGCCGGAAGAGATAGCTACTGTTCATGTCCCAGGACATCAAAAGAAATTGTCTTTCATAAGTCGGTGAAATAATCTCACAGATCAGCTAGCAAAGGAAGTTACCATTTTTTTTTCCAAAATGCCTGTTTTCATTTAACTCCATGCCTTCCTTCTCCTTCTGCAACCCCCATTTTCTCTTCCTTTGAAAAAGAGAAGTTAATAAGAATAGGAGCTAAAGAGAATGCAGAAGGGAAATGGATATTACCAGATCAAAGGGAGATGTTGTCAAAACCTCTCATGAGGGAGGTCTTGTCTCAGTTACATCAGGGGACCTACTGGGGATGCCAAGCAATGTGTGATGCAGTTCTCCAGGTTTATGGGTGTATAGGAATTTACACCCTGGTGAAACAAGTTCTAGATAGTTGCTTAATATGTAAGAAGACTAATAAGCAGATTCTAAGGAAATCGCCACTTGGAGGAAGGAATCCAGGGCTAAGACCATTGCAAAGTGTTCAGATTGATTATATTGAAATGTCCCCAATTGGTCGTTTAAAATACTTAGTAATAATAGACCACTTTACTCACTGGGTAGAGGCTATCCCATTCTCAAGTGCAACTGTCAATAATGTAGTTAAAGCATTAATTGAAAACATCGTACCCAGATTTAGACTAATAGAAAATATTGATTCAGATAACGGAACCTTTCAGTACACATGTCATTAAGAAGTTAGCCCAGGTTCTAGATATAAATTGGGAATACCATACCCCTTGGTATCCACCCTCCTCAGGAAGAGTAAAGCGGATCAATCAGACTTAAAAAAACCACTTAACTAAGTTAGTTTTAGAAACTCAATCGCCATGGCCTAAATGTCTTCCTACTGCTTTGTTAAGAATCTGGACGGCCCCTAGGAGACATATTGGCCTTTCCTCTTCTGAAGTGCTCTATGGATTGTCCTACTTACACTCCACTGGTGACATTCCTACATTTGAAATAAAAGATCAGCTCCTCAAAAATTATATACTTGGTATATCCTCTACCTTCTCTTCCCTTAAGACTAAAGGTCTCCTACCACAGATGCCACCCCTGGAGTTTCCAGCACAACAAAATCAGCTTGGAGACCATGTCCTCATCATAGAGTGGAAGGAAGGGAAACTTGAACCAGCTTGGGAAGGACCCTACCTCAGGCTCCTAACTACTGAGACTGCAGTCCAGACAGCGGAAATAGGATGGACTCATAACACCCGAGTCAAAAAGGCGCAACCACCTCCAGAATTATGGACTGTCACTCCAGGCCTTGGCCCCACCAAACTAACTCTAAAAAGAGCTTAATAATCACTTGCTTATTTTCTCTTTTCTTTTCAACAGGTCATCTTATCATCAGTGTAACTTGGTCTAGCCAGTCTTTAACCCTTCAGTTCGAAGCCTGTTCAGTCATCCCTTGCAGAGATGAGCAAGGTCAAAAGAAGCTATCCCATGTTGATAAGCATCTATGTCCATACTGCAAAGAGTCAACCAAGTATAAGTATGGAGCTTTAAAGAGGTCCTTGTAGTGACTGGGCAGATGTTTAGTGGACCACTAAGTACAAAGGGTGGACAGCCAGGCCCCCTGCTTCAAATAGCTTATGGGGACTAAAACAAAAACTCCAACTAGAATGTGGTCTCACCCCGCCAAATTGTAAGCCATTGCACTGTATCCCGTTGTTGCTGACTATAAATAATCCCTGGACAATGGCCCAAGAACTTTCTATATTCGAATGGTATGGATTAAGAGCAGACGTTGCAGGACAGGACCCTATAGGAATCTTCTCCCTAAGGTTAGTTAAACCACTGGTTAACAATAATAAAAGAATTCACCAGAGTCCAGGAGACACGTGGAAACCAATGCTCTCCCCAAGTATAGCGAGTCCAACATCCTCCTCCCATCTCCAAAATGACCCAACCAAGGTAACTGTTGTGGAGGTAGAAAACTTCAGAAAAACTATAGCTCTAGAGGCATGATATCAAGATGCAAATGCTTGGCTGGAATGGATTAAATATTCCGTCCACACTTTAAACAAAAGTGAATGTTACACTGGTGCTCATGGTGGATCAGAGACCCAGATTGTCCCCTTTCCACTTGGATGGTCTTCCAGTTGACTGGGCATGAGCTGTATGGTAGCTCTCTTCCAAAACCCCTCAGCCTGGGGCAATAAATCATTCCAAGCTCTTTCTCTGCTGTTCCCTGAAGTTCAACAGCCTGCGGGTGAGCCCCAGAGGGCCTTTCAGTGTCCATTTCCCAATGTCAACTTTACTTCGTGTCTCTCACGACAGGGAGAAAACTTGGCATTCTTGGGAGCCTTAACGGGATACAGTGAGCTTAAGTCCTTCCAAGAGCTTACCCATCAGTCAGTCCTTAGCTATCCTCGAGCAGATGCACAGTGGTATTGTGGTGGACCAATAATGGACACTCTGCCAAATAACTGGAGTGGAATTTGTGCTGTAATTCAATTGGCCATCCCTTTCACCCTGGCATTTCATCAACCAGAAAGGGTAAAAACCAAACATCATCAAACAAGAGAGGACCCCCATGGGTCCTTCGATTCTCAGATTTACATAGATGCCATTGGGGTCCCAAGAGGAGTGCCAAATGAATCTAAAGCCCCAAATCAAATAACTGCCAGATTTGAATCTACATTCTTCTGGTGGTTAACTGTAAATAAAAATGTGAGTTGGATAAATTACATTTATTACAATCAACAACGGTTTATTACTTATACTAGAGATGCTATTAAAGGGATAGCTGAACAATTAGGACCCACGAGTCAAATGGCCTAGGAAAATAGGATAGCATTAGACATGATATTAGAAAAGGAGGGTGGAGTTTGTGTCATAATCGGGACCCAATCCTGTACTTATATCCATAATAATACTGCTCCCGGTGGGACCAAAACTAAAGCATTACAAAGTCTTACTGCCTTATCAAATGAGCTAGGCAAAAATTCTGGACTAAATGATCCCTTTACAAATGTAATGGGAAATTAGTTCAGTAGATGGAAGGGACTTATGTCCTCAATCCTCATCTCTCTGGCCATCGGAATAGGGTTGCTTATTCTTGTAGGATGCTGTATTATACCCTGTGCCCGAGGACTAATAAAAAGACTTATTGAAACGGCTCTCGTGAAACCTCTTACAATCCTCTTCCCCCTTATTTGAATGAGCTTTTCCTTCTAGAACACCAAGTAGAACAACGGAGCCAAATTATGCTAAAAAAAAATTTGAAGGAAAAGAGTTAGAAGAAGGGGAAGTCTGTGGGATATAATGAGGTTTCTCTTCAAATAGTCTGATTAATCATTTATTCTTTAATTCATAATACTCCCACCCCTTTTTCCCTTTTCTCCTTTTTTTCTTTCTTTCTGCCTTTGTTACATGCCCAGACACTCAACAGTACCAGGTGTTATCATACCAGCTCACATTCCTTTCCCTTATTTGGAAAGAAGACTATCTCTCTAGCTCATTGCAGATATCCTTTCCCCTTTCCCCTCTCTCCCTTACGTGACCGCCTTATCTAAAGAAAGTTCAAATGTTTAGCCAACTGGGACTAGTTTAGATTGTGCAGCCCAACCCTGACCAATGGGGAAAGGGTACAGGGACACGACTTGCACCAGGAATAAAGGCTCTTGTACCCCTTTGTTCAGGTGTGCTCTTATGGTGACTGGCCAAGGAGAAGCACCCCTCTGCGCAGAAGTAAAATTGCTTTGCTAAGAATCCTTTGAGTGTTCAATATACTTAGGATTTTAAGTGTTATTTCCAACATCATGGTCCCAGAAACTGCCAGAGTCTAGCAAAGCATATACCCTTTTTGAGAAGCAATTGTTAGCTTGCTATAGGGCTTTACTGGAAACAGAACACCTCTGCTTCAACCATAATGTCTTTATGAGGCCTGAAATTTCTGTTATGACTTGGATCATGTGTTCCCCCAAAACTCACCAGAAAGGGCATACCCAAGTCCTTTCTGGAAATGGTACATACAAGTCCAGCTTAGTCAACACCAAAGGGGGTATCACTTTTACATGATCGTGTACAAAATTTGCCAGCTCATAAAACCACTGAGCAAGTTCTACAGATAGGGAAGGAAACCTCCCCTCCCACACAATGGGACAAACCTTTTAAAGAACTAAGCCCAGAGGATCAGAAACATGCTTGATTTCTGATGGATCCACCAAATACATTGATGGGACCTGATGCTGGAAGGCTGTGGCTTTTAATCCTGTTAAAAACATAAGCATTTCTGATGAAGGAAGGGGTGAGAGCAGCCAGTTAGCTGAACTACTAGCCATCCTCCGAGCTATTCAAGCAGAGGCCAAAGGGATTTGTCATTTGTATACCAAGTCTTGATCAGTAGCAAATGGTCTTATTACCTGGATACTCCAGTGGTAACAAAACAAATGGTTAATTGGGAATAAAGAGGTTTGGGGAAAAAAATACTAGGAGGATATCTGAATCCTGGTGCACACTACCATTATCACTGTTTTCCATGTTGATGCTCATGCATCTCTGCTTTCTCTTGACAGACTGCTTAATCAACAAAAAAAGATCAACAGTCCAAAATTTCTACCGTAACTGCAAACTTGAATAAGGATGAATAGACTACAATGTGTTCAAACCTTGCAATGACAGGCATTATAATGTATGGTGGTATAATTGATAGTGATTATTGGCCTAAATGCTACTAATTTAGTGGCCTAAATGCTCCACTTAAAAGATACAGAATGACGGAATGGGTAAGAGTTTACCAGGCCAGGCACGGTGGCTTATGCCTGTAATCCCAGCTCTTTGGGAGGCCAAACCTGGTGGCTTATGCCAGGTCGGGAGTTCGAGACCAGCCTGACCAACATGGAGAAACCCCGTCTCTACTGAAAAAAAAACAAATACATGTAGCTAGACATGATGATGCATGCCTATAATTCCAGCTACTTGGGAGGCTGAGGTAGGAGAATTGCTTGAACCCTGGAGGTGGAGGTGGCAGTGAGCCAAGATCACGCCATTGCCCTCCAGCCTGGGCAACAAGAGTGAAACATCAACTAAAAGAAAAAAAAATAAAGATTTTACCAGCCAAATATCTGCTGTCTTCAAGAGATTCACCCAACACATAAGGAGTCGCATAAACTTAAGGTAAAGAGCTGGAAAAAGATATACTATGCAAATGTACACAAAAAGCAAGCAGTAGTAGCCATTCTTACATCAGATAAAATAGACTTTAAAGCAAAAACAGTTTTAAAAAATACAAAGAGTGACATTATATAATGATAAAAAGACTAGTCCAACAGGAAAATATCACAATCCTAAGTATATATGCACCTAACCCTGCAACTCCCAAATTTATAAAACAATTACTACTAGACATAAGAAATGAGATAGATGGCAACACAACAATAATGTGGGACTTCAATACTCTACAGGCAGCATTAGACAAGTCATCAAGACAGAAAGTCAACAATAACAACAAAAAAATGGACTTAAACTATACCCTAGAACAAATAGACTTGACAAATATTTAAAGAACATTCTACCCATACATTTTATTTGTCAGCACATGGAACATTCTCCAAGATAGCCATATGATAGGCCACAAAACAAGTCACAATAAATTTTAGGCAATCAAAATTATATCAACTACTCTCTCAGACTACAGTGGAATAAAGTTGAAAATCAACTCCAAATGAACCATCGAAACCATGCAAATACATGGAAATTAAATAAATTCTAGAAATTAAATAAAAACATGGAAATTAAATAAAAAAATAAATTTAATATCAACCTGTTTCCGACTGATCATTGGACAAAATCAAGATTGAAATTTAAAAATTCTTTGAACTGAACGATAATAATGACACAACCTATCAAAACGTCTGGGATACAGCAAAAGCAGCGCAAAATTGAATGTTCATAGCGTCAAGTGACTACATCAAAAAGTCTGACAGAGCATAAGTAGACAATCTAAGATAACACCTTAAGGAACTAGAGAAACAAGAACAAGCCAAACCCAAATCCAGCAGAAGAAAAGAAATAACAAAGATCAGAGCAAAACTAAATGAAACTGAAACAAAAACAAAAATACAAAAGATAAATGAAATGAAAAGCTGGCTCTTAGAAAAGATAAACAAAATTGATAGACCATTACCAGCATTAGCCAAGAAGTGAGAAGATCCAAATAAGCTCAATTAGAAAAGAAACATAAGATATTGTAACCGATGCCACAGAAATACAAAAGATCCTTCAGGGCTACTGTGAACACCTTTACATGCACATATTAGAAAACCTAAAGATGAATAAATTCCTGGAAATAAAAAACAACAACAACACTGAGCAGACTATAACAAACAGTGAGATTAAAATAATAATTTTTAAAAATTGCCAACCAATAAAAAAGTTCAGAACCAGGTAGATTCACAGCTGAATTCTATCAGACGTTCAAATAAAAATTGGTGGAGGTGGGGCCAAGATGGCTGACTAGAAGCAGCATACCATAGAAAAGAACCATAATAGCATGTGAATCCTCTAACAGCACCTGAGGTATTCAGGTTCTCTCATCAGAACTAACTAGGTGGCTGACATGACCCCTGGAGAGGAAGGAAGAGCAGTGTCATGCTGGGGACCACTTGACAGCCACATGGGGCTGGGGAGCCCCCACTCCCCAGCCAAGGAAGATGGTGAGTGAGCATGTTAACCATCCCAGGAACCTGTGCTTTTTCTGTGGAACTGTGTGACCCATGGATCAGAAGGTTCCACTCATGAATCCACACCATGAGAGCCTAAGGTCCCAACTATTGAAAACAAGAGCTTCTTGGAGTTGCAAGGAAAATGAGCGCTCAAACAAGGAAGTTCTCAGCAAGGCAAATTTAGTTCTGCAGAAGGGTGCACAGGATACCAAGGCTTTTGACAGAAGGTGAGGATGGAGTTCACCTTTTGTCTGACTTGGGCAAAGATAGATTGCTTATTGGTCAAAGGAAGTCCAGGTTGGATTGTAAGTGTTGTTGTTGTGGCCCCATTGGTAATGACATAGCCATTCAGAAATGTTGTTGGGGTGATTCTCCAAGGTAGCCCATTCCTGGCGGCCTCTGGCAACTTGACGTATAGCCAACACTGTCTCTTGTTGGCTTCAGTGGCACCAGTGGTTACACAGTTGATAAATTTATTCTTGGCCTCAGACACAAAGACACAGGTTCTGACCATTAGTAGATTGGTTATTCCCTGTAATAACAAAAACAGAGGGGAACGTAATATTGTTTCTCTTCTCTAGGAAATTGCACTCTGCCTTGATTTTCTGCTTTCATAGCTACAAGGTCACCAGCATTAGGGGCAGGGTCTGATGGATGCTGTACCCATATATTGTCTCCAGGATTTCAGCTAACTGTACCAGTGGATCTGAATTTCCCAGTTCTGTATGTAGGCTCTGTTGGGGCAGAGATTTCCTCAGGAGTTAGTTGTTGACAAGGTTCCACTAATAATTGAGCAACCCGCAACTCTGGTTTTATAACAAAAGAATCTGGAGTGGTACGGCCAGGTGTGGTAGCTCACACCTGTAATCCTAGCACTTTGGGAGGCCGAGGTAGGTGGATCATGAGGTCAGGGGATTGAGATCATCCCGGCTAACACAGTGAAACCCCGTCTCTACTAAAAAAATACGAAATATTAACCAGGCATGGTGGTGGGCACCTGTAGTCCCAGCTACTCGTGAGGCTGAGGCAGGAGAATGGCGTGAACCCAGGAGGCGGAGCTTACACTGAGCCGAGATGGTGCCGCTGCACTCCAGCCTGGGTGACAGAGTGAGATTTTATCTCAAAAAAAAAAAAAAAAAAAAAGAATCTGGAGTGGCATTCCTTTAACTATCCCCAGTAATCGCTATCAATTATACCACCATATACTATGATGTCTCTCATTGCAAGGCTTGAATATGTTGTAATCCATTTACCTGCACTCACGTTTACAGTTATGGTGAAAATTTCGTCCTGTTGATCTTCCTGCTGAATAAATAGTCTGACAACAAGAGAAATCAGAGATGCACGAGCATCAACATGGAAAACAGGTCTGGGCACAGTGGCTCACACCTGTAATCCGAGCACTTTGGGAGGCCAAGGTGGGTGGATCACGAGGTCAGGAGATTGAAACTGTCCTGGCCAGCATGGTGAAATCCCGTCTCTACAAACATACAAAAATTTACTGGGCATGGTGGTGTGTGTCTGTAATCCCAGCTACTTGGGAGGCTGAAGAAGGAGAATTGCTTGAATCCAGGATGGGGAGGTTGCAGTAAGCTGAGATTGTGCCACTGCACTCCAGCCTGGTGACAGAGCTAGACTCCATCTCAAAAGAAAAAAAAAAAAAAGGAAAACAGTGATAATGGTAGTGTTCACCAAGATTCAGATATCTTCCCAGTATTGTTTTCCCCAAACCTCTTTGTTCCCAATTAACCATTTGTTTCATTGCCATTGGGGCATCCAGGTGGTAAGACCTTTTGCTACTGACCAAGAGTTGGTACACAAATGACAAATCCCTTTGGCCTCCTCCTGAGTAGCTCAGAGCATGGCTACTAGTTCAGTTAACTGGCTACTTCCACCACTTCCTTCATCAAAAATGCTTTTCTTGTTGTTGGTGGTTTGTTTGTTTTTGAGGTGGAGTCACAGTCTGTTGCACAGGCTGGAGTACAGTGGCACGATATCAGCTCACTACAACCTCCACCTTTCAGGATTCCAGTGATTCTACTGCCTCAGCCTCCTGAGTAGCTGGGATTATAGGCACATGCCACCACACCCGGCTAATTTTCACATTTTTAGTAGAGATGGGATTCACCATGTTGTCCAAACTTGTCTTGAACTCCTGACCTGTGATCCGTCCACCTTGGCCTCCCAAAGGGCTGGGATTACAGGCATGAGCCACCGCACCCAGCCAGAAATGCTTATGTTTTTAACAGGATTATAATCCACAGTCTTTCAGGATCAGGTCTCACCAATGTATTTGGCAGATCCATCTGTAAACCAAGCATGTTTCTGATCCTTGGTCTTAGTTCTTTAAAGGATTTGCCCCATTGGGTGGGGTGATGTGGTTTCCTTCCCTATCTGCAGGAGTTGCTCAATGGTGTTTCAAGCTGGCAAGTTTCGTACATTCTCATGTAAAATTGATACCCCCTTTGGTTTTGGCTTAGCCCAGTCTTGTATGTACCATTTCCATTTTATGTTGCTACTTTCTTGGGTGTGCCCTATCTGGTGGGTTTTGAGGGAAGTCATGATCCAAGTCATAATAGGAATTTCAGGCCTCATAAAATATCATGGCTGAAGCAGAGGTGTTCTTTTTCTCACAAAGCCCAATAGCAAGCTAACAATCACTTCTCAAAAGGGGTATAAGATTTGTTGGCCTCTGGCAGTTTCTGGGTCCAAAACCAGAAAGGTACCTTCTTCCCATCTTGTTTCTGCCTAAGGCTCCAATTAGCACGTTGATTTAGGACAGTTACTTGCAGTTCTACTGGCCCATCCTGCATGGGCCATAGATCCAGGGCCAGTTGCACCACTTGTTTAGCTTGTTCAAAAGCCATGCTCTCTTTCTCTCTCTAATGAAAGTCATAGTGTTTTCTAGTGACTGCATGCAGTGGTTTTAAAATGTTACCCAAGTGGGGAGTATTGTGTCTCCAGAATCCAAACAATCCAATAAGTTTCTAGGCCTCCTTTTTAGTGGTAGGGGTTGCAAGTTCTAGTATTTTAGCCTTAGTCTTTGGTAAAATGGACTATCTCTCTGCATTCCATAGGATATCAAGGAATTTCAGTTTGTGCACATCCTTGAATTTTACCAAGGTTAATTTCCCATCCTTGAGACAGGAGCTGGGTTTTTATCTGCTCCAAGCCCTGGCTAACTAGTTCTTCAGGTTTACCCTGACCAGGCCATTCAGACAGCTACTTTTTTCAGCAATAGGCTGATAGCTTTGAGCCTGATCAGTCAAAACATAGGCCTGGCATTGGGCCAGGGTCAGTCTGGAAGTCAGATTAGCATTTTCCTTTTCCAGCTTACATTTCTGTTGTAGCAACCAGCCCCTGTCTTGACACATTAACCTATAAGCAGTAAATGAACACCATCCATTCCAGGAGATCTCCTCAGCATCTCCTTTGCTGACTGGAATCCCCTGCAGTGCTTCATGCACACTGAAAGGTTTAAACTGTACTAATTTAGATTCCCAATTCTCACAAAGGCTAGTTTCCCTTGCCCATTCAATCGCCAAGTGGAGAACTGTGGGAGTTCCCAACCCAGGATATGGGAAGCCCCAGAGCCTCCAGTCATTTCCTTGTGGCCAAAAATAGCACACTTTTGTTTTCGAATTCTGTTTTGACATCAAAATGTTCTGTGTGGGAAATACATGAGGGGAGAAGAAAAGACACACACACAATACCTTTAAGGGTAAACAAGCTTCATTCCATGTAAATGGCAATGCAGACATAATAAATAAATGATATAATGAGCAAATGATATAATAAGCAATTTGCAATGGGAAGAGAAAAAGGGAAAAGATACATATATATATTTACACTTATCAGACTATGGAGGATTCACCACCAGACTGGGAAGCAACAGCCTGGGCTCCATAGTCGGCCACCCATCTGTGCACAAATGAGGAGAGTTCTCTGGAAGCTTCAGCGTGGTCTGGGACCCTAGCTCTTTTATAACGAGTTCTTTGAAGTGAGGCCCAGTCATGAGGGCCCTTCGCAAGTAGGCTCAAGGAACACAAAATGGTCAACTTTGTTTTTTTGTGATTGTCTCTTGTTTTTCAATAACTAATGTATAGGAATAGGTTGAAATAGAGATTTCTCCAAAACAGTGCTGGATGAATGCCTCAAGGGCTCACATAACCTGTTCCAAGACTTGGTGACCATTGTTTGTGTCCATGTTCAATTGAGTTCAAATTTAATATTCAACTTTTTCTCCATACATTCCCATGTCTTGATGAACGGGCTCTGGCTAGGCAAAGGGCAAGGTGAATCCTTTGGTCCATTACACAACCTCCACCTCCTGGGTTCAAGCAAATGACATAATAAGCAAATCAATATAATAAGCAGGTTGATATAATAAGCAAATTGCAATGGGAAGAGGAGAAGGGAAAAGACATACATATATATATATATATGTATGTCTTTACACTCTCCAGACTATGGAGGATTCACCACCAGAGTGGGAAGAAACAGCCTGGGCTCCAGAGTCAGACACTGCACTCACCAGGTTATGGACAATTTACCACCAGACTGGGAAGAAACAACCTGGGCTCCAGAGTCAGACACCCTTCTGTGCACAGATGAGGAGAGGTCTCATGGAGCTTTGGCGTCGTCTGGGACCCTAGCTCTTTTGTAACAAGTTGTTTGGCATGAGGCTTAGTCATTCTCAGGCTGAAGGTCAGACATTGTAACATATATGTCCAGATGGCCTGCAGGAACCAAGTAGTCTGGGGCAGCTGAAGAAACACTAAAGAAGTAAACAGCGAGTTCCTGCCTTAACTGATTAACCAACATTACCCCATTCCACCATTGTGACTTCTCCATGCCCTGCCTTAACTGATCAATCGACCTGGTGGTGTTCTTCTTCTGGACAGTGAGTCTTATGATCTCCCCACCATGTACCTTGTGACCCCCTCCTCTGCTAACAATAGATAATAACCACCTTTTACTGTAATTTCCCATTACCTACCCAACTCCTATAAAGCAAACTCTTCCCCATCTGCCATCACTGACTCTCTTTTCATACTCAGCCCATTTGCACCCAAGTGAATAAACAGCCTTGTTGCTCACACAAAGCCTGTTGGTGGTCTCTTCACATGGACACGTGTGACAGTTGGTGCCAAAACCTGGGACATGGGGACTCCTTCAGAAGACCAACCTGCTGCCCTCACCCTCATTCCATGAGGAGATCCACCTATGACCTTTGTTCCTCAGACCAGCCCAAGGAATATCTCACCAATTTCAAGTCAGGTAAGTGGTCTCTTAACTCTCTTCTCCAGCCTCTCTCACTACCCTTCAATCTCCCCATTCTTCCAATTCCAGTTCTTTTTCCTCTCTAGTAGAGACAAAGGAGATGCATTTTATCCATGGACCCAAAACTCTGGCACTGGTCATGGACCCTGGAAAACAGTCTTCCCTTGGTGTCTAATCACTGCAGGGACGCCTGCCTGATTATTCACCCACATTCCAGGGGTGTTCTAATGACCACAGGGATGCCTGCCTTGATCCTCCACCTTGGTGGCAAGTATCCCCTCCCCTGGGTGGCAAGTACGACCCCTCTCTTTCCATGTCTCTACCCTCTCTTTTCTCTAACTTACCTTTTTAGTATGGGCAACCTTCCACCCTATATTCCTCCTTCTTTCCCCATAGTCTGTGTTCTCAAAAACTTAAAACCTCTTCAACTATCACCTGACCTAAAACCTAACCGTCTTACAAGATCTAGATAATTTTTGTCATAAAATGGGCAAATGGTCTAATGTGCCCTATGTCCAGGCATTTTTTACCATTTGTTCCCTCCTTAATCTCTATTCCCAATGCAACTCCTCCCAAGTCTTCCTTCTTTTCCTCCTGCCTGCCCCTTCAGTCCCAACCCCAAGCATCGCTGAGTCTTTTGAATCTTTCTTCTCTACCAACCCATCTGACCTCTCCCCTCTTACCCAGACTGCTCCTCCTCAGGTCACTCCCCACTAGGCTGAATCAGGTTCCAACTCTTCTTTGGCCTCTGCTCCTGCACCCTATCACCTCCCCTCTTCACACTCGATCCGGCTTACAGTTTCATTCTGCGACTAGCTCTCCCCCACCTGCCCAACAATTTCCTTAGAGAGGTGGCTGGATCTGAGGGAACAGTAAGGGTTCATGTACCTTTTCTCTATCAGACCTTTCCCAAATCAGTCAGTGTCTGGGCTCCTTCTCGTCAGACCCCACTAAATATATACAGGAATTCCAGTATTTAAGCCAGTCCTACAATTTAACTAGGAGCGACTTAAATGTCATCCTAAATTCTACCCTCTCCCCAGATGAATGAGAAACAGTTTTTTCTCTAGCCAAATCTCACACAGACACACACCCATCAGAAACCAGGCCTCCAGGAAGGCATTAGAGCAGTTCGCTGAGAAGATCCCTAATGGCACTATCAGGCAGGCTCCCCAGGTATAGCTAGGTGAGATTACATGATTTCCTGCCTAGTTGAAGGGCTTTAAAAGGCAGCATACAAATCTGTTAATTATAACAAACTTAAAGAAACTACCAAAATCCAGCCCACTTCATGGCCCATTTGGTGGCTACCCTTAGTAGATTTACAGCACTAGACCCTGAAGGACCAGAAGGACGTCTTATTCTCAATATGCATTTTATCACCCAATCAGCTCCTGACATTAGAAAAAAGCTTCAAAAATTGGAATCTGGTCCCTAAACCCCACAACATGAATTAATCAACCTCGCCTTCAAGGTGTACAATTTCTGAGTTACAATTGCCAAGTGACAACGCATTTCTGAGTTATAATTACTTGCCTCTGCTGTGAAACAAAACACAGCCACACCCCCAGCACACAAGAACTTCAAAATGCCTAAGCTGCAGTGGTCAGGCATTCCTACAGGACCTCCTCCCTCAGGATTTTGCTTCAGGTGCCAGAAATCTGACCACTGGGCCAAGGAATGCCCGCAGCCTGGGATTCCTCCCAAGCCATGTGCCATCTGTGAAGGGACTCACTGGAAATCAGACCACCCAGCTCACCCGGCAGCCACTCACAGAGCCTGTAAAGCTCTGGCCCAAGGCTCTCTGACTGACTCCTTCTCAGATCTGCTCAGCTTAGCAGCTGAAGATTGCTGCTGCCTAATCTCCTTGGAAGCTCCCTGGATCATCACGGACACCAAGCTTCAGGTAACTCTCACAGTGGAGGGTAAGTCCGTCCCCCTTTTAATCAATACAAGGGCTACCCAATCCACATTACCTTCTTTTCAAGGGCCTGTTTCCCTTGCCCCTGTAACTGTTGTGGGTATTGGCGGCCAGGCTTCTAAACCTCTTAAAACTCCCCAACTTTGGTGCCAACTTGGACAACATTCTTTTATGCACTCCTTTTTAGTTATCCCCACCTACCCAGTTCCCTTATTAGGTCGAGACATTTTAACAAAATTATCCACTATCCTGACTCTTCCTGGACTACAGCCACATTTTTGCTCCCTTTCTTCCCAACCCAAAGCCTTTTTCAAGTCTTCCTCTTGTATCCCCCCACCTTAGCCCACAAGTATGGGACACCTCTATTCCCTCTCTGGCAACCAATCACATGCCCATTACTATCCCATTAAAACCTAATCACCCTTACCCTGCTCAATGCCAGTGTCCCATCCCACAGCAGGCTTTAAAGGGACTAAAGCCTGTTATTACCTGCCTGTTACAACATGGCCTTTTAAAGCCTACAAATTCTCCCTAAAATCCCCCTATCATACCCATCCAGAAACTGGATAAATCCTACAGGCTAGTTCAAGACCTTTGCCTCATAAATCAGATTGCCCTTTCCATCCATCCTGTTGTGCCAAGCTCCTATACTCTCATCTCCACAATAACCTCTTCCACAACTCATTATTCTGTTATTGACTTCAGAGATGTAGCTGGGATTACAGGCGATCACTACCATGCCCAGCTGATTTTTTGTATTTTTAGTAGAGATGGGGTTTCACCGTGTTAGCCAGGATGGTCTCGATCTCCTGACCTCATGATCCGTCCACTTCAGCCTCCCAAAGTACTGGGATTACAGGCGTAAGCCACCGTGCCCGGCTATGCTCATGTTTTTCATGCTAAGAATAGCTGTGCACATTGGGTGTTTAGAGAGAAATTTCTTTTAGGGGAATATTTTCTGGCTGACATAATCGGTCTTATATCAATCTGAGCTTTCTCTTAAGATCTGTTTAACTGGCCGGGCGTGGTGGCTTAAGCCTGTAATCCCAGCACTTTGGGAGGCTGAGATGGGTGGATCACGAGGTCAGGAGATCGAGACCATCCTGGCTAACACGGTGAAACCCCATCTCTACTAAAAATACAAAAAAA
>NW_016809568.1:120486-128370 GCF_001698545.2 Rhinopithecus bieti | reverse complement strand
TTCTTCTTTCAAAATAATCTTGCTCAGATGGAGATCTGGTTTTCTCTCCAAATCTTTTTCTGTTTCAGAAGCTCTATTAGTATACCGTGGTGCCTGAATGAGGTGGGCTGTCACAGTGAGAAATTTTGGAGCTATCTCTATCTGGACTCATGCTGGAAACCCAGCAGTACTTTTTCCATGTCACCATTATAAGTATAAGCTGGGGCTGAAACATTGCTCCCATTCCTATTATCAGGCCACAACATATGCAGAGCCATGACCACAACTATATTTACCTGTAAAATGTGTTACTGAAGTAGAGTATTTTTGTTCTTTCTCTTACACAAGAGTTAGCAAATCAGGACAGGTGATCCAGGTTCTGGAACTCAACCAAGGCAGTTTTCTTTTTTTCTTTTTTCTTTCTTTCTTTTTTTTTTTTTTTTTTTTTGACAGTTTCAGGCTTATTCCCCAGGCTGGAGCACAATGGCACAATCTCGGCTCACTGCAACCTCCACCTCCTGGGTTCAAGTGATTCTCCTGCCTCAGTCTTCAGAGTAGCTGAAATTACAGGCATGTGCTACCACGCCTGGCTAATTTTATATTTTTAGTAGAGACGGGGTTTCTCCCTGTTAGTCAGTCTGGTCTCAAGCTTCTGACCTCAAGTGATCTACCCACCTTTGCTTTCCATAGTTCTGGGATTGCAGGCAGGAGCCACCACGCTTGGCCATGCAATTCCATTTTTTACTTAGAATCAGCTTGAGTTTCTCCAGCCTGGCTTATTATTGAGCCATCAGCCCTGGGTCACTGGGAATTCTCTTACAATCACCTAGGTGCTTTTGAGGTATTTGAGGATGTCCAGAGAGGGATTGTGTCAGGCTGACAAGAGTGGTTAATTCTGCTTCTGTCTCAGTGTAAGAGAAGTGAGTCATCCTGTATTTGTTCATCTCCTCATACAAGAGGTATCTTTGGTTGGTACCCAGATGAGAGTTTCTCCAGTTTCCTGGCAATTGGATAATAAACAAGGAAAAGATCTGGACATCCAAATAGATAAACTAGTTGCTTCCATTTCATATGGCCATGGGAAAAAAAAAAAAAAACAAACCATGAGGCAGTCATGGTTCCTACAATCCAGAAACTTTTAATCTAGACTAGCAACAGGGTAAATAATTAAATTATGCATCATATGGTTGGTACAACAAATAGATGTGTCCAAAATCTTGGGCTTTATTTAGGCCAGTTTCGTTATATTGTTGTGACTTCTGTTTACACCTGAAAGGATATTTATGAACAGAAGAATTGTTATTATATATTTTTTTCTTGTTTGAGATGGAGTCTCACTCTATCACCCAAGCTGGAGTGCAGTGGCAGAATCTCAGCTCACTGCAACCTCCATCTGCTGGGGTCAAGTGATTCTCCTGCCTCAGCCTCCCGAGTAGCTGGGATTATAGGTGGCTGCCACTGAACTTGGCTAATTTTTGTATTTTTAGTAGACATTTTGTTTCACCATCTCGGTGAGGTTGGTCTTGAACTCTTGACATCATGATCCACCTACCTTGGCCTCTCAATGTGCTGGAATTGCAGGCGTGAGCCTCTGTGCCCAGCTGTAAAATTTTTATTTCTTTTACTTTGCTATGTGTACATATTTACTTTCTAATAAAATTGCCCTAGAAAGGCTGGGCGCAGTGGCTCATGCCGGTAATCCCAGCTCTTTGGGAGGCTGAGACAGGTGGATCACGAGGTCAAGGATTCAAGACCAGCCTGGCAGATGTGTGGTTTTGTAATAATACAAAAATTAGCCAGGCGTGGTGGTGCATGCCTGTAATCCCAGCTACTCGGGAGGCTGAGGCAAAATAATTGCTTGAACCAGGGAGGCAGAGGTTGCAATGAGCCGAGATCACACCACTGCACTCCAGCATGGGTGACAGAGCAAGACTCTGTGCCCCCCCCCCCAAAAAAATTACCCTAGAAAACCTTAAGGGATGTATGTAATTGCATATTAGCATACAGTATAAAGTTGACAGGGTAGTGGCTAGAAGAGTCTAAAATTACAGAAACTCTTGGATTTAAGTTTCTTTTAGTTAAGCTTAGAAAAAACAAAACTGTAAGTACCATAGTGCCATAGAGAACAGAATTCTACATAGGGTCCTCCCCCTGTCACAGACCTGTTCAGATTCACCCTTTTTGGAGGCCTTATTTAGGTCTGACCCTACCCTGAAGTCTTGTCTCACAGAACTGATTAGAAGAGATAAGAGTTTTGGCTGCTGAATCCTGCTGCCTTTCTAGAGCTGGTGCTCACAATTTCCTTAAACCCAAAAGCAGATAAAAGGGAAAAATAAAGTATACATTGCTGGGTCTTAGTTTTTAAATTTTCTATTAAAACCAGTGCTTGCAGAGACATTCTATTTAGTAACTTGCTTTCTATTCCTACAGACCCAGCCATTGCTACACAAGTCACAAAAAAGTAAACATAAACAGAATAAAATTTTCTGTAAACTACATTAAACTCTTCCTTTCTATATGTCTTTCATCTGTCTATATTTAGCTTTTATTCTTTACAATTTTTAAAAAGTTTGATGACAGAGAAACGGAAGAAGAAATAAAAATGCTGGGCCCTTTTTCTAAATCCTGGAAATTATTAAACGCTTAATACCAGCTCCCAGAGTGTTAGAGAATTAAATCACTTAATGTGTTATGTCCAGCACGTGCTCTGTATCCTACTCTTGAGTTCATAGTACCTGCTTAATAAACATTGCATTAGTACAGGTGTACATGTTGTTTTTAAATCCAAACTTATTGAGTCATTGCTGCCTTCTATTTTCTCTGTAAACTTTAAAGAGCCAGCAAAGAATATGTCTTTATGATGGAGATGGGTTGTCCTTATTTGTACCAGAAGTATTTGGTTGTTATGAGAGTGCAGAGTGTAAGGGACCCTGTGCTGTGCCTGCTTCTCTAACTAATGCTAATAATGAGCCAAGGGGAAGCAACATCAGCATTGACAGGAAACTTGTTTAAAACACCCATTCATGGACCTTTTTCAAACCTGCAGAATCACATTACATAAAGTGGGGCCAAAATTACCAAGTGATTTATAAGCTCGTTACAGCTTGAGAAGCAATGCTTAGCTTAGTGGTTATCAGCCCAGGCTTCTCATTAGGATCACAAAGCCAATTTGCAGAAATCTCTTGTGTCCTCCCCACAGCTTCTGTTAATTTTTCTGGGTGGAAGCATCCAGGTTGTTTTAATTAAGGGCCTCATGTGACTCTAAGGTGAGGCCAGAATCAAGTACGAGGGCTTCAAAATACATTCATGAGAATTAAGTTCCACTTTTGCACTAAAGGGTGGTCACAAGGCCTGTTCTGTTTGGATTTGGTAGGGACAGGTCAGTGTGGCACATATTTGCATCAATGTAGCAGAAATTGCTGGTGTCTGTGGCCGGTGATGGCACCTGACGAAAGGAAAGGAGAAACTTATGCTATTATCTTCATGGAGCAGCACATTTTTCCTGAATCTCTTCTGTTTTAAAGGACAGAAATGGGTGGACTTTTTCTACCAGTTGATGTCATGCTAGCAGGTAAACGTGTGGTACTCACACCTTTAAAAGCATATTCTCAAGATGCAGGTGTAATTTGTCTAGAAAGTCTCATCTGAGAAGGAATTCAGAGAAGAAGGAGAAAGAAAAAATGGCTTTTCTTCAGGTAAACATGTCTCAGATGAAGAGCAGTGTCCACTCTGCCTCCTGGACTGCCATGCGTTTAGTACTCACAAAACTTTACTTCTCTACTTGTGTTTTTCCTCCCTAATGAGTTTGGTTTCAGTACTTCTTAAAGTTCTTATGATAGTCAAGGGTCTCTGAAAAATATTTCTTTCCTATATCCCAGAGCCTTTTCTACATTTTATATGTCATAGCTTCTTATATGCCATGCAGAATTCTCAGCAAGAATTTATGGTCTGAAATGTAGGATACAGTAAATATCTCTTTAATGGTTTCAGCTTGTTAATTTCCTTTAAAATCCAAGAGAGGAAAATTGTTAAGTACAACGAGTTCTGAAGTCCTTTTCAAAGAACAAGTATTTCAGTATTTTCAGCTTCCCTGTTCTTTGTTCTCCATTCTAATGTTTAAATTCCTCTATCTTTATGTCTCCTTGCCCCTAGTTTCAGTAAATGACCCCCTTCTAACTCACATATTTAGGGTCCTTACTCATCCCCAGTCACCTAATCTGTTCTGAGTCACCCCTAGTCACCTGCTCTGAGTTATCCCTAGTTACCTGCTCTATCTGACTCACCCCTAGTCACGTGCCTTGGAACCGTACTTCCTGCTGAAACTACTCACCTGGCCACCCTTGCTCTCTTTAAAATAGACAATCAGAATTAGCTGAGACTGTGCAGTCTAACCCTAGCCAATAGGAGAAAGACACAGCAGTAGGGACTAGAGGTGTAAGGGGTAAAACCCCCTTCCCCTCCCTTGTCCAGTTGTGCCCTTGCTATTGCTCCATCTGTGAGACACAGCCTTCTATAGGAGTAAATGTGCCTTGCTTAGATGTTCTTTGTTTGAGTGCTCGTTTTCTCTGAGACTTCGAGTAATTGTTTCCAACATGCAATATTAAAAATGTTCCCTTTGTGGTTGTTGAACATGAAAAGATGTCAATACTCAAGATTTCTATTGGGAAAAACTGTGGTCCTTAGTAAAGATGGAAAACATGCAATGTTGAGGCTCCATCTGTGTGTTCCGTTAGCTCTATGCAGAGCAGGATTAAGAAAATGGTTATGGCTGGGCGCTGTGTCTCACACCTGTAATACCGGCACTTTGGGAGTCTGGTGGACCACAAGGTCAGGAGATTGAGACCATCCTGGCTAATATAGTGAAACCCCTTCGGTACTAAAAATGCAAAAAAAAAAAAAAAAAAAAAAAAAAGCCAGGCATGGTGATATGAGCCTGTAGTAACAGTACTCGGGAGGTTGAGGCAGGAGAATCGCTTGAACCCAGGAGGTGGAGGTTGCCCTCAAAAACGTACATGTTCATGCCCTTAATTTTATACTTTGTTACCTAGAAAAATATCATATATGAACTGATGTTGTGGATCTTATGCTGCTTTTTTTTCTCAGAGTTAAAGAACACATTAGAGAATATTTCTGTGTTGAAAATTATTTTATTGGATAATTTTAGTCAGTCCTATAAGTAAGAACCAGTTCTCTTTACTTTCCAATTTCACCTTAAGACAAAATAAAATCTCTGCCCATGGCTACTTGGTAAAAATGTGTGTGTGTGAGTGTGTGTGTGTGGCGGTGGTGTTGTGTGATGGTTTTAAGGGGGCCATTACAATTTTAGGAAGAATGTGGCCATAGAACTTCCTCCCTCTGAAAAAGGAGTGGGAATTGTCTGGATACTGCACCAGCGGAATTTATGTAGGATATTGATGTTCAGAAAGAAAACTACAGAAACCTGGGTCTTTCTTGGTTGAAGAATAA
This sequence comes from Rhinopithecus bieti, assembly GCF_001698545.2. Taxonomy (NCBI): domain Eukaryota; kingdom Metazoa; phylum Chordata; class Mammalia; order Primates; family Cercopithecidae; genus Rhinopithecus; species Rhinopithecus bieti. Next base: position 122,925 of record NW_016809568.1, on the reverse strand, counting down.
CTTTTAAAAATCCATAAATTCAATATAACCCTAAAGGGTTTTATTTTCCTCTTTTCTTTTGTGGATGTTTTTAGTAAATTTAATTCTTTTGCGCCATCAAAGAGTTTCCCCAGACCTTGCCTTTCTCCAGAAAATCCTGTCAGAATTTTGGTTCATGTAAGAAAGGGGATTTTTCTTCAAAAGATGTTTCCCCATCTTAAACCCAAATTTCCACATTCTCGAGTTGGGAGCAAATTTTATTTCTTCATCCGTAAACCCTTGTGGGTAAATTCCCAGGGAATTTTTGAGCATAAATATTGTTGACCCACCCCCTCGGAAAATCTAACTGCCAGCAACCACTTTATTGGATTCAGTAGTTATCAAAGGTAGTAAAATTAAAAAACCTACCATGCAGGGGCCTGGGCGCGGTGCGCTTCCACACCTATAAATCCCAGCACTCTTGCTGGGGGAAGGGCTGAAGGCAGGTAAAGAATTACGAAGGTCCAGGAAGTTTGAGAAATCAGCCCTGGAACCAACATGGAAGAAAACCTCCCCATCTCACTCTAAATACAAAATTAGCCCCCAGGCATGGTGGGCACACACCCTGAAATCCCAGCCTACTCGGAAGGAGGCCTAAAGGGCTGGGATTAATTGGTAAACAGAACCCCGGGAGCCAGCGGTTTCACTGAGCCCCGAGACTCATGCCATTTGCAACTGTCAAGCCCTGGGAAACAACCAAGAGCGTAACTCAGCCTAAAAAAAAAAAAAAAAAAGAGAAAGAGAGAGAGGGAGAAAGAAAAAGAAACCTACAAGGTTGAAGCATTTTCTAAAATATGTAGAAATTTCCCCTCCTGTTTATAAACTTAGTATTGTTGGTCTTTAATTTACTAGAATATTGTATTACATCCTCTCTGCTGAGCACATTACTAGCTTGTAATTGGAGAATATGAGAAAGATTCATGTTATTTATTTTTAATAAAACAGGTATTGTTGTCTCTATCTGTCTGATCACCTGTCTGGTGTAAAAAAAAAAAAAAACCTTTGACTATGAAGAGACATGAGATGATTGCCAAACACCCAGGTGGGTGTGAGTGAAAATGAATACAACAGATGACACAGATAAGAGATCCCAAGATTAAAGAGAAAGTCAGTCCTTAAAATGTGTTTTGGGAAGCTGTATTCCAAAGGAAATAGTTCCTGGGCAGCTGTTTTGTTTTATTTTGTTTTAATTTTTCTCTCACAAAGGGACATCTTCTGTCATATGCTTTTAAATTCTTTAAGGATTCTTCTTTTCTTTCAGTGAGCTTCCTTCAAGTTCACAGTGAGAGAAAATGTCCACTTCATAGCATATAAGAGGCTGCATAATCTGGCTGCTCTTCCAGTGTTTTGGGGACACGCAAATCTCTGCATGATTTTGAGAAAATAAAACTATTCCCAAAGTTCTCTTTTGCATCAGGTCTGAGTAGTAGTTTCTGTTGAATTTTTTTCTGCTCAGTTTTCTGCCCAGTCCATTCTGTTTTTATTACTATATAATATTGAAATAGAGTTCAAGAGTATAAGTATGATACCTTTCTGCTCTGTTCTTTTCATCAAGGTTGCTGTGGATTGCTTGAGGTCAGCAGTTTGAGACCAGCCTGGGCAACATAGTGAAATCTGGTCTCTACCAAAAGTACAAAAAATTAGCCAGGTGTGGTGGCAGGTGCCTGTAATCTCAGCTACTCAAGAGGCTGTCAGGAGAATTGCTGGAACCTGAGAGGCCAAGGTTGCAGTGAGCCATGATTGTGTCACTGCACTCCAGCCAAGGGGACAGACTGAGACTCCTCTAAAGAAAAAAAAAATTAGCTGGGTGTGGTGTTGGGTGCCTGTACTCCCAGCTACTAGGGAGGCTGATTCAGGAGAATCGCTTAAACCTGAAAGTTAGAAGTTGCAGTAAGCCAAGATCACATCACTGCACTCCAGCCTGGGTGACATGAGACTCAAAAAAACAAACAAACAAAAAAACCCACTAATTATGTAATCATGAATAGCACTTGTTTGGTTGCTACTCATGTGTGAAACAATGTTATTTGGCTTGAGGTACTGGTTTTTATTTTTTTATTTATTTATTTATTTTATTTTATTTTATTTTATTTTTTTAAGACAGAGTCTTGCTCTGCCACCCAGGCTGGAGTGCAGTGGCCAGATCTCAGCTCACTGCAAGCTCCACCTCCCGGGTTTACGCCATTCTCCTGCCTCAGCCTCCCGAGTAGCTGGGACTACAGGCGCCCGCCTCATCGCCCAGCTAGTTTTTTGTATTTTAAGTAGAGACGGGGTTTCACCGTATTAGCCAGGATGGTCTCGATCTCCTGACCTCGTGATCCGCCCGTCTCGGCCTCCCAAAGTGCTGGGATTACAGGCTTGAGCCACCGCGCCCGGCCGAGGTACTGGTTTTTAATTTTTTTTTTTTTTTTTTTTGAGACA
>NW_016809568.1:117489-120202 GCF_001698545.2 Rhinopithecus bieti | reverse complement strand
TTTTTTTTTTTTTTTTTTGAGACAGAGTTTTGCTCTTGTTGCCCAGGCTGGAGTGCAATGGCACAATCTTGGCTCACTGTAACTTCTGCCCCTAAGGTTCCAGCATTTCTTCTACCTCAGCCTCCCCAGTAGCTGGGATCACAGGTGCCTGCCACCACGCCTGGCTAATTTTTTGTACTTTTAGTAGACATGGGGTCTCACCATGTTAGCCAGGCTGGTTTTGGACTCCAGACTACAGGTGATCCACCTGCCTCAGCCTCCCAATGTGCTGAGATTACAGGCATGAGCCACTGCAGTCATCCTGGTTTTCTATTTTTTCCTAAATTTACCAGTAATACAAAATTCTTCACTAAGAAGACTTTATCTTATTCAAATATTTTGAGATTTTATTGACATTTAACTGTCTGAATTATCTGGAATATTGAAATTTCCCATGAACTCAAATTGGTTACTATAGATAATCTTTTAGTAAAAGCTTTTCTGAGGCAGAGTAATATTTATGACATTTTATTATAATATGGAAGTTGTGTATTAGCCATGTTTTCAGCAATCACTCTGAACACAGCATTCTCAGTTCCCAGGGTAAACAGTAAAGTAGAGGTTCCTCTTCAAAGAGTTTCCTCCCCATCTAATTAGGAATAGTAACGTCTCTTAGAAGCAAAGTTCATTCAAAGTCCTGTGCTAACATTCCCAAATATCTGCTAGCCATAATAAAAAAAATCAGAGGCCATTCCAAGATGGCTGAATAAGAACAGCTCCAGGCTACCCCTCCCAGCATGAGCGACAGAGAAGACAGGTGATTTCTGCATTTCCAACTGAGGTACTGGGTTCATCTCACTGGGGCATGTCAGACAGTGGGTGCGGGACAGTGGGTACAGCCCACCAAGTGAAAGCCAAAGCAGGGCAAGGCATCACTTCACACAGGAAGTGCAAGGGGGAAGGGAATTCCCTTTCCTAGCCAAGGGAAACCATGACACACAGCACCTGGAAAATTGGGTCACTCCCACCCTAATACTACACTTTTCCAAGGGTCTTAGCAAATGGCACATCAGTAGATTATATCCCACGCCTGGCTCAGAGGGTCACACGCACATGGGGCCTCCCTCATTGCTAGCACAGCAGTCTGAGATTTAACTGCACAGTGGCAGCGAGGCTAGGGGAGGGGCACCCGCCATTGCTGAGGCTTGAGGAGGTAAACAAAGCACTGGGAAGCTCAAAGTGGGTGGAGCCCACCACAGCTCAAGGAGACCTACCTGCTTCTGTAGACTCCACCTCTGGGAACAGGGCATAGCCAAACAAAAGGCAGCAGAAACCTCTGCAGATTTAAATGTCCCTGTCTGACAGCTTTGAAGAGAGTAGTGGTTTTCCCAGCATGGAGTTTGAGATCTGAGAATGGACTGACTGCCTCCTCAAGTGGGTCCCTGAACCCCAAGTAGCCTAACTGGGAGGCACACCCCAGAAGGGGCAGACTGACACCTCACACAGCCAGGTGCCCTTCTAAGATGAAGCTTCCAGAGGAATGATCAGGCAGCAACATTTGCTGTTCAGCAATATTCACTCTTCTTCAGCCTCCTCTGCTGATACCCAGGCACACAAGGTCTGGAGTGGACCTCCAGCAAACTCCAATAGACTTGCAGCTGAGGGTCCTGACTGCAAGAAGGAAAACTAATGAGCAGAAAGGGCATCCACACCAAAACCCGATCTGTACATCACCATCATTAAAGACCAAAGGTAGATAAAATCACAAAGATGGGAAAAAAACAGAGCAGAAAAGCTGAAAACTCTAAAAATCAGATCTCCTCTCCCCCTCCAACAGAACGCAGCTCCTCAACAGCACTGGAACAAAGCTAGATGGAGAATGACTTTGACGACTTGAGGGAGGAAGGCTTCAGACTACCAAACTTCTCCGAGATAAAGGAGGAAGTTCGAACCCATCGCAAAGAAGCTAAAAACCTTGAGAAAAGATTAGATGAATGGCTAACTAGAATAACCAATATAGAGAAGTCCTTAAATGACCTGATAGAACTGAAAACCATGGCACAAGAACTATGTGACAAATGCACAAGCATCAGTAACTGATTCGATCAACTGGAAGAAAGGGTATCAGTAATTGAAGATCAAATGAATGAAATGAAGTGAGAAGTTCAGAGAAAAAAGAGTAAACAGAAACGAACAAAGCCTCCAAGAAATATGGGATTATGTGAAAAGACTGAATCTACGTCTGATTGGTGTACCTGAAAGTGATGAGGAGAATGGAACCAAGTTGGAAAACACTCTTCAGGATATTATCCAGGAGAACTTCCCCAACCTAGCAAGGCAGGCCAACATTCAAATTCAGGAAATACAGAGAACACCACAAAGATACTCCTCAAGAAGAGCAACTCCAAGACACATAATTATCAGATTCACCAAAGTTGAAATGAAGGAAAAAATGTTAAGGGCAGCCAGAAAGGTCAGGTTACCCACAAACGGAAGCCCATCAGACTAACAGCGGATCTCTCAGAAGAAACACTACAAGCCAGAAGAGAGTGGGGACCAATATTCAACATTCTGAAAGAAAAGAATTTTCAACCCAGAATTTCATATCCAACCAAACTAAATTTCATAAATGAAGGAGAAATAAAATCCTTACAGACAAGCAAACGCTGAGAGATTTTGTCACCACCAGGCCTGCCCTACAAGAGCTCCTGAAGGAAGCACTAAACATGGAAAT
>NW_016809568.1:89401-112399 GCF_001698545.2 Rhinopithecus bieti | reverse complement strand
AAGGCTTTGCCACATTCTTCACATTTGTAGGGTTTCTCTCCAATATGAATTATTTTATGTGTAGAAAGGGAAGAAAGGTACTTAAAGGTTTTGCCACATTCTTCACATTCATAGGGTTTCTCCCCAGTATGAATTCTCTTATGTATAGTAAGGATAGAGGAGCGTTTAAAGGCCTTGCCACATTCTTCACATTTGTAGGGTTTCTCTCCAGTGTGAATTTTCTTATGTGTAGTAAGGTTAGATGAGCGGTTAAAGGCTTTGCCACAGTCTTCACATTTGTAGGGCTTCTCTCCAGTATGAATTATCTTATGTGTAGTAAGAATAGAGGACCGACTGAAGGCTTTGCCACATTCTTCACATTTGTAGGGTTTCTCTCCAGTATGAATTCTCTTATGTTTAGAAAGGGGAGAGGAGCGCTTAAACACTTTGCCACATTCTTCACATTTGTAAGGCTTCTTTCCAGTATGAATTATCTTATGTGCAGTAAGGGAACAGGAGTACTTAAAGGCTTCACCACATTCATCACATTTGTAGGGTTTCTCTCCAGTATGAATTCTCTTATGTTTAGTAACGGTAGATGAGTCATTAAAGGCTTTGCCACATTCTTCACATTTGTAGGGTTTCTCTCCAGTATGAATTATTTTATGTGTAGAAAGGGAAGAAAGGTACTTAAAGGTTTTGCCACATTCTTCACATTCATAGGGTTTCTCCCCAGTATGAATTCTCTTATGTGTAGTAAGGACAGAGGAGCGCTTAAAGGCCTTGCCACATTCTTCACATTTGTAGGGTTTCTCTCCAGTGTGAATTTTCTTATGTGTAGTAAGGTTAGAGGAGCGGTTAAAGGCTTTGCCACAGTCTTCACATTTGTACCATTTCTCTCCAGTATGAATTATCTTATGTGTAGTAAGCTGTGAGGACCAGTTGAAGGCTTTTCCACATTCTATACATTTGTAGGGTTTCTCTCCAGTATGAATTTTCTTACGTGTATTAAGGATTGAGGACTGGTTAAAAGCTTTGCCACATTCTACACATTTTAAAGCTTTTTTTCCAGTATGTCTTGTCTTATGTCTGTTTGTATTTGAAAATTGATGACAGACTTTCCCATATTTATCACATTGAAATATTTTGCTCTGGATAGTTGTCAAACGTTGGTTAAGTCCACTATAACCTCTTTTGTGCACCTTACACTCATCCACACCTTCACAGGCTTTTTTAAACTGTAAATTGTCATGTCCATATTTTTCATATCTTCTCAGTATCAGTTTTTGGAAAGAATCTTTTATGCTCTGCTCTGGCCAAAGGTCTTGGGTAAAATGAGAACACAAAACTGAAAGAAACCATATAAACACATTACTTCAATTGCTAGACTCAGATAAATATACTTTACAAATCAAACCTATACAAGTATACATACTACATAAGCAAGATGACATAGTAAAATACCACAAGCTGTAATTTCTTCCTGGACATATAAATTTAACCAAAGCATACTGCCCAAAATACATTTGTAAAAAATTTATAATTAAGTGTGTGAAGGGCCCCAGGTGAGCACAACGCAAAGAGTCACATAGAATAAAAAGAAAAGTCTGTTACTTATACCCAACAGAGCTCTTCCTGCTCTCCAGTATAACATTGTGCCTTTAAAAGTAAATTGTTGGTCAGGAATGATGGCTCATGCCAGTAATTTCAGCACATTGGGAGGCTGACATGGGTTGATCATAAGGTCAGGAGTTCAAAGGGAGCCTGGCCAAGATGGTGAGACCCTGTCTCTACTAAAACTACAAAAAATTAGAAAGGTGTGGTGGCAGGCACTTGTAATCTCAGCTACTCAGGAGGGTGAGGCAGAATATTGTTTGAACTCAGGAGGCAGAGGTTGCAGTGAGCCAACATCATGCCACTGCACTCCAACCTGGGTGACAGAGTGAGACTCTCTAATGGCAGATATTGTAGTGACCACGATCATGCCTCTGAATTCCAGCATAGGTAACAGGGTGAGACACTCTCTCTCTCTCTCTCTCTCTCTCTCTCTCTCTCTCTCTCTCTCACACACACACACACACACACACACACACACACACACACAAATGTAAATTGCCAAATCCTGGTTTCTTTTTTAAAAAACAAGAAAATATTGGCACATACATCTTTATTTTGGCTTTTAGGGGTTTTCTAGACACTGGTAAATGTCTCCCATGACATAAAATGCTGAAGGAAATGGTGATATAAGTTGGATTAACAGTTTGAGTCTGCTGCATCTAAAGATAAATGTTACAGAAGCAGAGATACTGCCCTACCCCAAAGAGGGAATAGGTATAGCAAGTAATTACTGACTATTAAGAAGAAATATGAATAAGCCAATTTAACTAAACAATAAACACAAAATTTTAGACAAGACACATCCTAAAAACGTATTTGAGAAATTCCCAAAATCTCTAGCCATGACAACTGATTTCAGACTATGTCAGGATAGTTATATTTTAAAGATTCTAACAGGTAGCTTTTTGTTAATGTCCAAATCTTGGATAGTTATATTTTAAAGATTCTAACAGGTAGCTTTTTGTTAATGTCCAAATCTCAATCAAAGATTACAGTAAATACAAAATATTAGAGCAACATGGCCCCATCAGTGAGTGAAGATTATACCTCTGCACTCCAGCCTGGGCAACAGAGGAAGACTGTCTGAAAAATACAATAAAATAGGGCCAGCATGGTGGCTCATGCCTGTAATCCCAGCACTTTGGGAGGCTGAGGTGAGTGGATCATTTGAGGTCAGGAGTTCAAGATTAGCCTGGCCAACATGGTGAAACCTTATATGTACTAAAAATACATAAAATTAGCCGAGTGTGGTTGCAGGCACCTATAATCCCAGCTACTTGAGAGGCTGAGGCAAGAAAATTGCTTGAACCTGGGAGATGGAGGTTGCAGTGAACAAAGATCACACAACTGCACTCCAGCCATGGCGACAGAGAGAGACTCTGTCTCAGAAAAATAAATAAATAAATAAATAAGTTGAATATTCAGCAAGTTAAGTAGGAACACAGACAACTACCAAAGATCAGAAAAATGAGAATAACAACCAGAAACATTTAAATAGCAAAAAACAAAATTGTGGATATAAAAAATATTTAAAAACTGGAAAATTTCTTTAAAAATGAGGTAAACATGAGAAAGCTGAATAAACAAACTAGGATACACACAAAGATATTTATAACAAACATACATATAAGCAAAATTTCAAAAATCACGGATTAGAGAATTTTGGGAGCTATAAGATCAAAATGATGTGTCATTTATAAGCATAGTCTCATGAGATAACAAGTCAATTTAGAAAAATATTTTTTGCAGGTGAGAAGGAAACTGTGATATTGTTAAAGTTAAAATAATAATAATAATAAAAAAGCTGTCAAGTGAGAATAATACCATCACCTCAATTGTACTACCAAATAAAAATAAGTACTTCCAAAATAACCAAATCCTGAGAACCTACATTGGCACTGCATATGCCCTATATATCAAAGATACTGAAAGGAGTTTCTTCCACTGAAAACAACATAATGCAAGAAAACAACACATAATCATAAGAAAATATGTAACTTTCTGGGAAAGATATGCACATACACAAAAATGGAATTTCTTAACATTACCATAATGGTGCAGAAAACATTTTTAATTATTACTTAAAAAAACAGAAATTATTATAAACATCTGTTAATGAATATACAAACATAAAAAATGTGATTAGCCAAATCAATAACAAAGTGAAGGCAGATGTAATGATGAAAATATTTTGTATGAAACTTAAGTTGATTTTTTACCACATTTAAATATATTGTTGGATCTTTTAGAGGTTTTATGTAAACTCAGGATGCAGCTGGAAACCGTCATTCTCAGCAAAACTGTTGCAATAACAGAAAACCAAACACCGCATGTTCTCATAGTTGGGGATTGAACAATGAGAACACTTGGACACAGGGTGGGTAACATCACACACCGGAGCCTGTCATGGGTTAGGGGATGGGGGAGGGATAGCATTAGGAGATATGCCTAATGTAAATGATGAGTTAATGGGTGCAGCACACCAGCATGGCACATGTATACATATGTAACAAACCTGCACGTTGAGCACATGTACCCTAGAACTTAAAGTGAAATAAAAAATAAATAAATAAGAAATTTTAAAAAGACTTAAAAAAATAAAATAAAATAAATCAATGTACTTTATGTTCTTAGCCCCAAAATTTAGCCTAAATATTTGCCCTGGCATGCTTATACTGGTCCAAGCAAGCATTAGGTCATAGCCTGTTACTCTTCCTTATTTGAAGGTGCTTTTACCTTTCTCAGCATTCCACAAGTTACTTCCTCCTTCCTTTGTTCTCTGCCTTTGCTTTTTAAAAAAAGTTCTAAGTTGCTAAACAATTGGGAGAAATACAGAATGTGAGGTCCTGTTTCAGCCAATGAAAACCGGACACATCAGTAGAAAGGATGCATCAGGTTATAAATGACCTGTCTCCTTTTTTCGGTGTATTCTTGTGGCAAAACTGCTGGCGAGTGTACCGTTTCTGAAAAAAGTAAAAATGGCCTTGCTAAGAAAATTAAATTTATGTTCAAGTGTCATTTCTTTATGGCTCCAGAGAACAAGCATTTCTAACAGCAGTATGGACCCTGAGTAACTCAGGAAGAATTGGTATCTCTGTAAAGAGGCAGAAGAAAATGCTGAGTGGAGGTGCACCACACTGCACATCAATGCTTTCCACATGCAGCTATTAGGGTCTTAACTTAATTGGACTGCTATTTGCATAGCTGGATACTTACTAAATTTAGTCATACTATTTTTTATCAGCTAATGGAATCTGTTACCTATTAATTTTATACATTTGCTTGTTTGAAAAACAAATCTTTTTTTAATTCACTCTAAATTGAGACTACATTTACAATCTTCAATTTTTCAGTGTTGAAGTAAATCAGAGTAGAGCAATGTGTGTATATGAGGTGCATTTCCCTGCCTATCAAAATTCTTCCAGCTGGGCACAGTGGTTCAAGCCTTTAATCCAAGCACTCTGAGGTCAGCAGTTCAAGATGAGCCTGGGTAACATGGTAAAATCCCATCTCTACTAAAGATACAAAAATTATCCAGGCATAATGATGGGTGCCTGTTATCCCAGATACCTGGGAGGCTGAAGCAGAAGAATCGCTTGAACCAGGGAGGTGGGGTTAGCAGTGAGCTGAGAACACAACATTGCACTGCAGCCTGGATTACAGAGAGAGAATCCATCCTTCATTTACTTGGAAACCCTGGGAAGCCATCTATAAAATATTCCCTTTAAAGAGTTTAGCCAGGATTTTTAATTTCAAAAGGTCAAAAACAATCATTGAGAAAAGCCAAAATCTTTCTGTTTCTTGTTAGTCATCTGGCCATTTCCATAAGTATGGCAATTACACCAAGCCATTGAAAAGATGTGGTTTTGGTTAATTTTATCCCATTTCAAATGTTTTCTCTAGTTGTTACTTTGGTCCTGTGACTCTGAAAGAAACTATCTACATAACTAATCATGCATTCAAAAAATATTCGTATTAAGGTGTTTACAGTTTAATCTTGTATTACAGTATAGTAGAATCCTCTATGTTAACTATAAATTCATCGTTTTTAAGGTTTTTCAAATGTGAAAACAATTAAGTATGCTTTTGAAGTAAGTCCAATGCTAGGACATTACCCACTGGTCTTCATGGTATTTCTGTAATGAATAGTGTAAACCTGGGTCACCAGAATGGTGCAGACATGCTGATTGAAATAGAATGAGTTCAGCATTGTTGGTAGACTATCAGTATCCCAGAGGCTGATCATTCACTACAGCTTGCTAAATATTGTTCCATAATGCCAGTAAGCACTTTTACCCAGGTTACCCTTTTCCTCCCATTAATGTGGTCCTATTGTGATCTCCTGTTTCTCTTAAGCTATCCCAGATGAGAGGTGATTATTTCTTACATGAATGAGAGTCCCTTTTTTACCCTCTGCCATAAGATCCTCTCATGCTCCTTACTGAAATCAATGTGTAGGAGGCAGGATGAAGACAATATACAAACATGTTTCCTGTTATGTGGCCACCATAAGCAGCTTACATGTTCCACCAAGAAGTCACTTACTTTTAGGCCAGCAGGGGTGTTTTTCTACGGTGTGTCTCTTTCTCTTAAAAGCACATCTGATTAAGTTTAGCACAATCAGGATAATCTCCATTTTGATAAAGACAAAGTCAACACATGAGTAACTTAACTTCATGAGTGACTTCCCAGCACAGTCACACGTTTCTACACTCAAGAGGAAAGTATTACACAGCAGGTGTGCAAGAGACTGGGAATCCAGGGTATTGTCTTGGAACGTTGTCTACCCACCTAAATAAACTTTTAAAATAGTCTTTCGCCAGTCACAGTGGCTCATGCCTGTAATACCAACACTGTGGGAGGCTGAGGCAGGTAGATCATGGTCAGGAGTTTGAGATCAGTCTGGCCAACATAATGAAATCCTGTCTCTACTAAAAATACAAAAATTAGTCAGGCGTGGTGGCACACACCTGTAATCCCAGCTACTAAAATGGCTGAGGCATGAGAATTGCTTGAACCCAGGAGGTGGAGGTTGCGGTGAGCCTAGATCTCACCACTGCACTCAGCCTGGGTGACAGAGCAAGATTCCATCTTGAAAAAATAAAAAGTCTTTCTGCTGCTTTTGTTATCTACATAAACAAAGATATCAACTGGATATAATTATTTTCCAGTTTTATTCACTATAAATCTTAACATCTGTTTTCTCACTCATTTTCCTGTATGCACCATTTTATACATTCACATACACATAGAACAATAAAAATATATCCAATTATTCAATTTTGGTTGAATATTCGTGAAAATAAGTGTTAAAATCTTTTTTTTTTTTTTTGTTTGAAGAGGGGTTTTACTGTTGTACTCGAGTGTTGTTTCTGGAGACAAAGTTGCCTGTGCCTTTAATAGGGCCCGATTCCAGGTGAGAATCCAAATCATAAGCCGGTGTAATATTTCTTACACTTGATAGAATTGAATACAAAGCAGCTAAGTATAAATTGTGCCTTTCAGGATTTTCAAATGTTTAGTTTTGTTAGTCACCAATTAGTTTTGTTGTCGAATAATTTGGATCTTCTTTAAAATATGTTACAAACTTCGCTACTCACACAAAAACAGCTCACTCATAGTTTTCATACTCCTAAGGCTTATCTTCTGAGAGTAATATGAGTATACTTTAACTCTACGAAATTAAAACTAAAAGTCATATGGCTTGCAGGCAGAGGAGGACCATAACATTCAAGCAAAGCCTATATAACAAAAAAATTTATTAATAAATTTTCAGGGACTCAGAAATATATGGGGACTTTGTTTTCGTTTTCTTCTTCTTTCTTCTTTTTTTTTTTTTTTTTTTTAAGATGGAGGCCTCACTCTGTCACCATGCTGGAGTACAGTGGCCACGATCTCGACTCACTGGCCAACCCTCCACCTCTCAGGTTTGAACAGTTCTCCTGCCTCAGCTTCCAGGCGTGCAACCACCATGGGGCCTGCTAATTGTTGTATTTTCAGTAGAGCACAGCCGGTTTCACCATGTTGGGCCAGGCTGGTCCTTAAACTCTAGGGCCTCAAGCAATTCCACCTGCCTTGGCCTCCCAAGTGCGTGGAATACAGGCGGGTTGAGGCCTTGACAATGGGATGGTATTTTATTTATATTATTGTATAATTATTGGACCATAAAAAAACCTGTAGTAACAATTTAATTTGTACATTTTAAAATAAATAAAGAGGCAATTAGTAATTACACTGTTTGGTAATATAAAAGATAAATGCTAGAGCGTTATGGATACCATATTTACCCTAATGTATTACTACATATTGTAGGCCTGAGCATCAAAATATGCCCAATAGGCATAAATATGCGTACACATACTTATAACTACAATATAAATAACAATTTCAATAAGAAAAAAGGAGTTAAAATTTAATCTGTGCGGAAAAAAGTTATTCTTTAATTTGCCCCAGTTTAAAGCCATTGCAAACGTGATTACTAGCAGATGTTTTTTCCACTATTATAACAAATCATATATTGCCTACCATCTTGTAGCCGCACCCTTGGGAGTGTAAGCGTGGGATATTTAAACGTTCAGTGGCATGGCATAATGGCTTCATTAAACGCACAATAGTCTTAACATGTTAAAAATAATAAATTAACTTCACACACACATTTTTTTTTTTTTTTTTTTTTTTTTTCTCGGGGGTGGGAGCACAGAGTTTTGTTCTTGTTGCCCAGTCTGGAGTGCAATGGCATGATCTGGGCTCACCACAACCTCCATCTCCCTAGTTAAAGCAATTCTCCTGCCTCAGCCTCCTGAGTAGCTGGAATTACAGGCATGCACCACCATGGCTGGCTAAAAATTTTAATAGAGAAGGGGTTTCTCCATGTTGGCCAGGCTGGTCTCAAATTCACCACCTCAGGTGATCCACCCACCTCGACCTCCCAAAGTGCTGGGATTTCAGGGATCGAGCCCAGCCCTAACAATTTTTAAATGTACTGTATTTTATTACATAAAAAGTACAATTAGTAAAACAATATACTAATTTATTTTAACATACTTTCAACTATTTCTTTGTGACACTATAATGTAGAAAAGTATTGCTCTGAACATTTACCTTATACATTACTTGAGGTTTACTACAAAGAACCTCTCCACTTATATTTTCATTATGCATCTTACATTTTAATGTCCTTACTCTTTTATAGAAAACGTCATAATGTCCAAGTAATTTTTAAATATGTCTAATATCTCTGATGTAGAAGCAATTGATCACTTGCTTTCACATGTGAATAGGAATAAAATAACAGCATAATTTGAAAGCTGTATTACATCACTATTCAGTTTTCAAAACATTTTAAGCAAGTATACTTTCAATGTAATTACAATGCTTCCAAAATCTTTTAAAGTTACATACAAATCATTTATCTAAAACTGTAGTTGTGGATTAGTTTTTATACTCAAGTGTCAGTGCCTTAGTTATTCTACTGTAGATTCTGATATTTATATACATTCTATTTCGAATTAAATGTTTTTATATTTACTGCATCTGCAAAACTGTATTTTAGTATAAACTCTCTGGTGTTTTCTAAGATGTAGTTTCTGGGAAAAAAAAAAAGTGTTTCTAAATGTATTACATTTACAGGACTCATCTCCAATATAAATTTCCTGATGTTGAACAAACTTGAGCAACTGCTTCAGGGTTTTCCTCTAGTACAAAATGTGTGCAATAAGATCTCTGATATAAGTAAATGTGCTATAACCCCCTTTATAGTTGTAATAGTTGTCTTCATATTTCTTCAGTTTAAAGGCTTATACTTTCTGAAATATTTTTTGACAGTAATTACACTCTTAATGCTTTTATTAAAAGAAACCTTTTTATGTTAAGATATGAGTAGGAGTTAATGGGTTTTCCATATTCCTTATATTTGTACAATTTTTCTCAAGGATAATAGCTTTCTTGTGAAATAAGGTGTAAGTACTGATTAAAAGTTTTGCCACATTCTTCACACTTGTAGGAGTTTTGCCAGTATGAGTTATCTTACCCACAATCAAGTGTGGCCACCATATAAAGGCTCTGTCACATTTTATGTATTTCTAGGGTTTCACACCAGAATAATTATTGTTATGTATAGAGAAGTTGGAGGGGTTGGTAAAAGCACTGTCACGTTTTTTAGGTTTGTGGAGTTCCTCTTCAGCATGAATTATCACCAAGTCTCTTAAGAATTCAGAAATGGTGGCCAGGCATCATGGTTCATGCCTGTAATCCCAGCACTTTAGGAGGCCAAAGTGAATGGATCACCTGAGGTCAGGAGTTTGAGACCACCCAGGCAAAAATGGTAAAATTGCATCTCTACTAAAAATATAAAAATTAGCTGGGCATGGTGGTAGGCACTTGTAATCTCAGCTACTAGAAAAGCTGAGGCAGAAGAATGACTTGAATTCAGGAGGCGGAGGTTGCAGTGAGCCAAGATCGTGGCACTGTATTCCAGCTTGGGTGACAAGCATGAAACTTCATCTCAAAAAAAAAAAAAAAAAATTGATTACTTGTTATAGGCTTTGCCACATTCTTCAGGGGCCACATTCTTTAAGGTTTCTGTCCAATATGAATTATGTGCAATAAGGGTTGAGAACTCCCTCTTTGTCACATTCTTTGTATTTGTAGGGTTTATGTTCCATATAAATTCTCGTATTTAGTAAAAGTTGATAGCTGGTTAAAAACTTTCCCACATTCATCAAACTCATAGGGTTTCTCTCCAGTATGAATTATCTTATGTCTAGTAAGGGTAGAGGAGTGTTTAAGGCTTTGCCACATTTTCATATTTGTAGGGATTCTCTCCCATATGAATTATCTCATGTCTTCTAAGGTTTGAGGATGAAATAAAGGCTTTGCCACATTTATTGCACTTGTATGGTTTCCCTCCAATATGAATTTTCTTAGGTGAAAAAAGGGTTGTGGGATGGTTAAAAGCTTTGCCACACTTCACATTTGTAGGGTTTCTCTCCAGTATGAATTCTCTTATGTCTAGTAAGCATAGAGGAGCACTTAAAGCCTTTGCCACATTCTTCACATTTGTAGGGTTTCTCTCCAGTATGAATTTTCTTATGTGTAGTAAGGTGTGAGGAACAGTTGAAGGCTTTGCCACATTCTTCACATTTGTAGGGTTTCTCTCCAATATGAATTATTTTATGTGTAGAAAGGGAAGAAAGGTACTTAAAGGTTTTGCCACATTCTTCACATTCATAGGGTTTCTCCCCAGTATGAATTCTCTTATGTATAGTAAGGATAGAGGAGCGTTTAAAGGCCTTGCCACATTCTTCACATTTGTAGGGTTTCTCTCCAGTGTGAATTTTCTTATGTGTAGTAAGGTTAGAGGAGCGGTTAAAGGCTTTGCCACAGTCTTCACATTTGTAGGGCTTCTCTCCAGTATGAATTATCTTATGTGTAGTAAGGTGTGCAGACTGGTTAAAGGCTTTTCCACATTTTTTACATTTGTAGGGTTTCTCTCCAGTATGAATTATCTTATGTGTAGTGAGGTTTGAGGACTGCTTAAAGGCTTTGCCACATTCTTCACATTTGTAGAGTTTCTCTCCAATATGAATTATTTTATGTGTAGAAAGGGAAGAAAGGTACTTAAAGGTTTTGCCACATTCTTCACATTCATAGGGTTTCTCCCCAGTATGAATTCTCTTATGTATAGTAAGGATAGAGGAGCGTTTAAAGGCCTTGCCACATTCTTCACATTTGTAGGGTTTCTCTCCAGTGTGAATTTTCTTATGTGTAGTAAGGTTAGAGGAGCGGTTAAAGGCTTTGCCACAGTCTTCACATTTGTAGGGCTTCTCTCCAGTATGAATTATCTTATGTGTAGTAAGGTGTGCAGACTGGTTAAAGGCTTTTCCACATTTTTTACATTTGTAGGGTTTCTCTCCAGTATGAATTATCTTATGTGTAGTGAGGTTTGAGGACTGCTTAAAGGCTTTGCCACATTCTTCACATTTGTAGAGTTTCTCTCCAATATGAATTATTTTATGTGTAGAAAGGGAAGAAAGGTACTTAAAGGTTTTGCCACATTCTTCACATTCATAGGGTTTCTCCCCAGTATGAATTCTCTTATGTATAGTAAGGATAGAGGAGCGTTTAAAGGCCTTGCCACATTCTTCACATTTGTAGGGTTTCTCTCCAGTGTGAATTTTCTTATGTGTAGTAAGGTTAGAGGAGCGGTTAAAGGCTTTGCCACAGTCTTCACATTTGTAGGGCTTCTCTCCAGTATGAATTATCTTATGTGTAGTAAGGTGTGCAGACTGGTTAAAGGCTTTTCCACATTTTTTACATTTGTAGGGTTTCTCTCCAGTATGAATTATCTTATGTGTAGTGAGGTTTGAGGACTGCTTAAAGGCTTTGCCACATTCTTCACATTTGTAGAGTTTCTCTCCAATATGAATTATTTTATGTGTAGAAAGGGAAGAAAGGTACTTAAAGGTTTTGCCACATTCTTCACATTCATAGGGTTTCTCCCCAGTATGAATTCTCTTATGTATAGTAAGGATAGAGGAGCGTTTAAAGGCCTTGCCACATTCTTCACATTTGTAGGGTTTCTCTCCAGTGTGAATTTTCTTATGTGTAGTAAGGTTAGAGGAGCGGTTAAAGGCTTTGCCACAGTCTTCACATTTGTAGGGCTTCTCTCCAGTATGAATTATCTTATGTGTAGTAAGGTGTGCAGACTGGTTAAAGGCTTTTCCACATTTTTTACATTTGTAGGGTTTCTCTCCAGTATGAATTATCTTATGTGTAGTGAGGTTTGAGGACTGCTTAAAGGCTTTGCCACATTCTTCACATTTGTAGAGTTTCTCTCCAATATGAATTATTTTATGTGTAGAAAGGGAAGAAAGGTACTTAAAGGTTTTGCCACATTCTTCACATTCATAGGGTTTCTCCCCAGTATGAATTCTCTTATGTATAGTAAGGATAGAGGAGCGTTTAAAGGCCTTGCCACATTCTTCACATTTGTAGGGTTTCTCTCCAGTGTGAATTTTCTTATGTGTAGTAAGGTTAGAGGAGCGGTTAAAGGCTTTGCCACAGTCTTCACATTTGTAGGGCTTCTCTCCAGTATGAATTATCTTATGTGTAGTAAGGTGTGCAGACTGGTTAAAGGCTTTTCCACATTTTTTACATTTGTAGGGTTTCTCTCCAGTATGAATTATCTTATGTGTAGTGAGGTTTGAGGACTGCTTAAAGGCTTTGCCACATTCTTCACATTTGTAGAGTTTCTCTCCAATATGAATTATTTTATGTGTAGAAAGGGAAGAAAGGTACTTAAAGGTTTTGCCACATTCTTCACATTCATAGGGTTTCTCCCCAGTATGAATTCTCTTATGTATAGTAAGGATAGAGGAGCGTTTAAAGGCCTTGCCACATTCTTCACATTTGTAGGGTTTCTCTCCAGTGTGAATTTTCTTATGTGTAGTAAGGTTAGAGGAGCGGTTAAAGGCTTTGCCACAGTCTTCACATTTGTAGGGCTTCTCTCCAGTATGAATTATCTTATGTGTAGTAAGGTGTGCAGACTGGTTAAAGGCTTTTCCACATTTTTTACATTTGTAGGGTTTCTCTCCAGTATGAATTATCTTATGTGTAGTGAGGTTTGAGGACTGCTTAAAGGCTTTGCCACATTCTTCACATTTGTAGAGTTTCTCTCCAATATGAATTATTTTATGTGTAGAAAGGGAAGAAAGGTACTTAAAGGTTTTGCCACATTCTTCACATTCATAGGGTTTCTCCCCAGTATGAATTCTCTTATGTATAGTAAGGATAGAGGAGCGTTTAAAGGCCTTGCCACATTCTTCACATTTGTAGGGTTTCTCTCCAGTGTGAATTTTCTTATGTGTAGTAAGGTTAGAGGAGCGGTTAAAGGCTTTGCCACAGTCTTCACATTTGTAGGGCTTCTCTCCAGTATGAATTATCTTATGTGTAGTAAGGTGTGCAGACTGGTTAAAGGCTTTTCCACATTTTTTACATTTGTAGGGTTTCTCTCCAGTATGAATTATCTTATGTGTAGTGAGGTTTGAGGACTGCTTAAAGGCTTTGCCACATTCTTCACATTTGTAGAGTTTCTCTCCAATATGAATTATTTTATGTGTAGAAAGGGAAGAAAGGTACTTAAAGGTTTTGCCACATTCTTCACATTCATAGGGTTTCTCCCCAGTATGAATTCTCTTATGTATAGTAAGGATAGAGGAGCGTTTAAAGGCCTTGCCACATTCTTCACATTTGTAGGGTTTCTCTCCAGTGTGAATTTTCTTATGTGTAGTAAGGTTAGAGGAGCGGTTAAAGGCTTTGCCACAGTCTTCACATTTGTAGGGCTTCTCTCCAGTATGAATTATCTTATGTGTAGTAAGGTGTGCAGACTGGTTAAAGGCTTTTCCACATTTTTTACATTTGTAGGGTTTCTCTCCAGTATGAATTATCTTATGTGTAGTGAGGTTTGAGGACTGCTTAAAGGCTTTGCCACATTCTTCACATTTGTAGAGTTTCTCTCCAATATGAATTATTTTATGTGTAGAAAGGGAAGAAAGGTACTTAAAGGTTTTGCCACATTCTTCACATTCATAGGGTTTCTCCCCAGTATGAATTCTCTTATGTATAGTAAGGATAGAGGAGCGTTTAAAGGCCTTGCCACATTCTTCACATTTGTAGGGTTTCTCTCCAGTGTGAATTTTCTTATGTGTAGTAAGGTTAGAGGAGCGGTTAAAGGCTTTGCCACAGTCTTCACATTTGTAGGGCTTCTCTCCAGTATGAATTATCTTATGTGTAGTAAGGTGTGCAGACTGGTTAAAGGCTTTTCCACATTTTTTACATTTGTAGGGTTTCTCTCCAGTATGAATTATCTTATGTGTAGTGAGGTTTGAGGACTGCTTAAAGGCTTTGCCACATTCTTCACATTTGTAGAGTTTCTCTCCAATATGAATTATTTTATGTGTAGAAAGGGAAGAAAGGTACTTAAAGGTTTTGCCACATTCTTCACATTCANTTTTACCACATTTAAATATATTGTTGGATCTTTTAGAGGTTTTATGTAAACTCAGAAGGTATCACTTAGAAAATGTCTGTACAGATACACAAAAGAAAAAAAGAAACTGAAAGCATGTCAATACAAAAATAAAAAAAAAAAGAAAAAGAAAATGAGAGACAAAGACACAAGAATCAAAACAATAAAATAAGTTTTTCTTTTGCAGAAAACTATTTAAATATATATATAATTATCTCTCCAATTAAGAGACACACTTTAAATAAAAAGGATTATTAAAAATTTTTAAAAATCAAGATTCAACTTGCCTTTTTACAAGAGTCAGTTGAGATCTAATGATAAAAAAAGACTGAAAGTGGCAAGACGGAAGTAGAAATTTCATGTAAATATTAACCAAATGAGAGCAGAAGGGCTCAAAATAATATTACACAAGCTACATCTTAACTAAGAAACTGTCATATTTTATAAAACGTACTTTAAGTCAAAACTTCAAGAAGACAAAGAAGGCATTAAACAATATATGCATTCTTTCACTGGGAATCTATGACAAATTTGTTTATACATGTGTGTATTTGCATGTATGCATCTCATATTAGAGTTTCAAATAAATAAAGCAAATACAAAATTGAATACACACAGACAGCAATATAACTATAGTAGGATATTTCAATCCTTCATTTTCTGTAATAATAATAAAACAAGACAGAATATTAATAAGGGAACAGAGGACTAGAAGGCAGTAAAAAACCATTATTTCTAATGAAGATAAAGAGAACACTCCTCAACAACATCAGGATACACAGCCTTCTCAATAGCTCATAGAGAATTCTCCTATATAAACCACCTCTTAGACCAAAAATGAAGCCTTAACACATTTTTTAAAACTGAAATTTTATAGACTACTTTCTATGACAAAAATGGAATTACAGTGTAAAACAATAATATAAATAATTGATAAATTTACAAATATATAGAAATGATAAAACACGCTCTTGAGCATGCACTTGTTCAAAAAACTGAGCTGTGTACAGTGGCTCACACCTGTAATCCCAGCACTTTGGGAAGCCAACGTGGGTGAATTTAACTCCATCTCAAAAACAAACAATTGAAAAAGAAATAATTAATATTGTGAAGATGTCTGTACTGCTCAATTTAATCTACAGATTTAATGCAATGTTTTCAAAAGTCTCATTGCATTTTGAAGAAATACAAACAACAAATCCAAAAGTATATGGAATCTAAAGAAACAATAAACTACCTAACAATCTACAAAAAAAGGAACAATGTTGGAGGCATTACCATTTCTGATTTCAAAACACATCAAAAAGCTACAGAATTAAAATAATTTGTTATTAGTAAAAAGTTGAAAAAGTAGACTAATGAAACAGAAGGTAGCACATTCATTAACTTTTGCATAATTATTGCAGCATTGTTACTGAAAGGTAATAGGTAAAAGCAATGCAAATTTCTGTCACCAAATCATTCAGTAGATACAAAAATACAGAACTCTCATTAAGCTATTTAATGAAATGAAATGTAATCTTAGGACTTTGGACGGCCAAGGTGGGCCAATTACTTGATCCCACAAGTTCAAGATCAGCCTGGGCAACATGGCAAAACTCTGTCTCTACAAAAAATACAAAAAAAGCTAGCTGGGTGTGCGGGCACATTCATGTAACCCAGCTACTTAAGAGGCTGAATGGAGAGGATCATCTGATTTTGGGAGGTTCGAGCAGCCGTGAGCCATGTAAATACGCCTGGTTGACAGAGTGAGACCCTATCTCAAAAATACATGAGGCCAGGCACAGTGGCTGACACGTCTAATCCCAACACTTTGGGAGGCCAACGTAGGCAGATTACCTGAGGTCAGGAGTTCAAGATGAGCCTGGCCATCATGGGAAAACCCCATCTCTACTAAAATACAAGAAATTATCCAGGTGTGGTGGCATGCACCTGTAATCCCAGCTACTTGGGAGGCTGAGGCAGAAGAATCGCTTGAACCCAGGAGGTGAAGGTTGCAGTGAGTTGAGATTGCACCATTGTACTCCAGCCTGGGTAATGAGAGCGAAACGCTATCTCAAAAAATAAAATAAAATAAAATAAATAAATAAATATATAAGTAAATAAAATTATATTAAAAAAAGATATAGAATGCCTGAGTGGTTTTTTTTAAAAAGCATATACTGTGCTCCCTACAAGAGACTCATTTTAGCATTGAGTCAAATAGGCTGAAAATAACAGAATGAAAAAAAGTTATATTCCATGAAAATAGTAACAATTAAGATAATCATAATTATATTAGACAGAATATGCTTTAAGTCAACTACTACCATGGGACAATGATTGATATTATATTATGATAAAGTAAATTGATTTAGCAGGAATCTAAAATATTTATCTATCTATATGTATACGGGTATATAGCATCAAGGCTCCAAAATATATAAGCAAATATTGACAAAAGTGAAGGGGGACACATAGCAACATAATAATTGTAGACATCAAAAACCCATTTGCAATAATAAACAGAAAATTCAGACAAAAAATAAGAGAAAACTGAGACAATATTATAGACCATATAAATTATTTTGCATATAGAGGAATACTTGAGAGTGCATAATTTATAAAGAAAAAAGGTTTATTTGGCTCACAGCTCATCAGACTGTACAAGAAGTACATGTCAGCATCTGCTTCTAATGAGGATTTCAAGAAGCTTAAAATCATGGTGGAAGGTAAGAAGTAACTGGATATATTATATGATAAGACACAGAGCAAGTGTGAGGTGAAGAAGCCACATTCTTTTAATGAACCAGCTCTTATTTGAATTGATAGAGTCTAATCTTTTTGGTTACCAAGAGTAGGTACCAAGCCATTCATGAGAAATTCACCCCCATGACCCAAACATGTCCCACCAGGTCCCATATCCAACACTGAGGATTTATATTGCAGCTTGATGTTTGGACAACAGGGACATCCAAACCATATTATAGACCAACTAGGCTTCACAGACACATAAAAAACTCTCCCGTCAAAACCAAGATAATACACAATATTCTTATTTGCATCTGTTATATTCTGTTAGGACACATACCAAGCTTTATTAAATTTAAAAATACCTACTAGGTGTCACGGCTCTTGCCTATAATCCTAACACTTTGGGAGATCCACTGAGGCCAAAAGTTTGAGACCAGCCTGGGCAAAACAGTGAGGTCCTAACACTAAAAACAAGCAACCAATTAGCCAGACGTGGTAGTACATGTCTACAGTCCTAGCTACTCAAAAAACTGAGGTGAAATAATAATCACTTGAGCCCAGGAGGCTGAGGCTACAGTGAGCCTCAATTATGCCACCGCACTGCAGCCTGGGTGACGATAAGATCTTGCCTCAAAACAACAACAACCAATCACTTTAAAAACACTAAAATTATACACTGTGTGTTTTCTAACAAAAACTGAATGAAACTAGGAATTAAAAGCAAAAGTCAAACTGGCAAATTCACAAATATGTGAATATGGATCACACTCTTCAACATACTCTTGCTCAGGGGACAAAAAAAATTATTTTTATTATTATTATTATTTTGAGATAGAGTCTCGCTCTGTTGCCCAGGCTGGAGTGCAGTGGCGTGATCTCTGCTCACTGCAAGCTCCACCTCCCAGGTTCACGTCATTCTCCTGCCTCAGCCTCCTGAGTAGCTGGGACTATAGGCGCCTGCCACCATGCCCGGCTAATTTTTTGTATTTTTAGTAGAGATGGGGTTTCACCGTGTTAACCAGGATGGTCTCGATCTGCTGAACTCGTGATCCACCCACCGAAGGAAGGAAGGAAGGAAGGAAACAAACCACACATAAAAAAAATGCAACACAGGACCTGGAAGATAATTGAAAATCCATGTATTTTGTACCAGTATTCAAAAAAGCCAAAAGGCTGAACCACCCAGATATCTCTTGATTTATAAACACATCAAAAAATGTAACATATACATACAATGGAATATTATTCCACTTTAAAAAGAACAATCTCATCACATTTTAAGATGAACATTGAGAATATTATGTCACCTGAATTAATCCAGTAACAAAATTATGGATATTGTATGATTCCACTTATGTGAGATATCTTAAGTAGTCAAAATCATGAAATCAGAAAATGGAAGGTTTGTCTGTCAAGGGCTGGAGAGGCTAAAATGAGCAGTTGGTACTTAATGGGCATTGAGTTTTAGTTTTACAAGATGTAAAGTTTCTAGAAGTATTTTGCATAACAAGGCGAATATAATTAACATGCCTGAAATGAACAGCTTTTTTTTTGAGACAGGGTCTCACTCTGTCACCCAAGCTAAAGTGTAGTGGCACAATTTTGACTCCCCCTCAATCTCCCAAGTAGCTGGAACCACAGCTGCAAACCACCATGCCTGGCTATTATTACATTTTTTTTATAGTGGAGAGTCTCCATATGCTCCCCAGGCTGTTTGAGCTCCAGGGATCCTCCTGTCTTGGCCTCCCAAAATCCTAGGATTACAGATCCGAGCCACCACCACGCCTGGCTCTGAAATGTAAACTTCAATAGATTTAAGATGGTGAATTTTATGTTATGTGTTTTAAGACAATTTTTTTAAAGAAAACTGAGAAAAAACCAGAATTACATATTTTTTTGAAAATTACCTTCAAATCACAAAAGTGTTTCTCTCACAAAAGGAAATATATATTAACAATTAAACACATGGTAAAAATAAGACTATTTCCATGAGTACTCACTTAGACAAGATAAAACTACCATGGAAAATAAGCTAAGAAAGAATATAAGATAAGCCATGACTAAAATTGGGGTCATATTTATAGATAAACAGACATACATATGTAATCTAATTGTGATAGATATGCATAATTTATCTTTTTTTTTTTTTTTTTTTTTTGAGACGGAGTCTCGCTCTGTCGCCCAGGCTGGAGTGCAGTGACGCGATCTCGGCTCATTGCAAGCTCCGCCTCCCGGGTTTACGCCATTCTCCTGCCTCAGCCTCCCGAGTAGCTGGTATTACAGGCGCCCACCACCTCGCCTGGCTAGTTTTTTGTATTTTTTAGTAGAGACGGGGTTTCACTAGGTTAGCCAGGATGGTCTTGATCTTCTGACCTTGTGATCCGCCCGTCTCGGCCTCCCAAAGTGCTGGGATTACAGGCTTGAGCCACGGCGCCTGGCCCATAATTTATCTCTTAAACCTCAAATTGACTTAAAATGTACAAGTAGAATTGCAAATTATCTAAAGTTATATTATATTAAGTAAAACCAAAACACCCAATAAACTAACATTAAGAAACCTACACTGAGGACAGGCACAGTGGATCACAACTGTAATCCCAGCACTTTGGGAGGCTGAGGCACGCAAATCATGAGGTCAGCAGTTCCAGACCAGACTGGCCAATGTCGTGAAACCCCGTCTCTGCTAAAAATGCAAAAATTAGCCAGGCGTGGTGGCACACACTAGTAGTCCCAGCTACTTAGGCGGTCAAGGCAGAAGAATAGCTTGAGCCCTCCAGGAAGAGGTTGCAGCAAGACTCTGTTTCAAAAAAAAAAAAAAAGAAAGAAAAGAAAAAAACCCTACACTGAAAAAAAGCACACTAATATAAAACTTCAAAACAATAATAAAAGAAATGTTTACTCATAAAATCTAGTATGCAACACTAATGTATCATTAAAAAAATTGTCAGGCCGTGTGCGGTGGCTCACAACTAGACCAGTTTGGCCAACTTGGTGAAGCCCCTCTCTACTAAAAATACAAAAATTAGCCAGGAGTGGTGACACATGCCTGTAACTCCACCACTTGAGAGACTGAGGCATGAGAATTGCTTGAACCCAGAAGGCGGAAGTCGCACTGTGCCACGATCACACCACTGCACCCCAGGCTGGGTGACAGAGCATGACTCCATCTCAAAAAAAAAAAAAAAAAAAAGTTTCTAGATTACTGAAATATTTAACTGCTAGTGTATACTCACTAACTGCAGGTATTTTGAATCATTGGCATGCACTGTGTGGCAGTAAAATTTTGGAGAATATGCGGTATAAATAGAAGATTCTAATGAGAAACTTTAAAAATTAGCATTTAAAAGAAACTAGAGTTACTTTTAATATTTTAAATATATGGTATTCTTACACAAAATGAAACTGCTATAATCCAACTTTAGAAGCAAAGAGTAGCCTTACATTGTTAAATAAAAAAATATATAATTTGCAGAATAGGGTTAGGCCCTCTGATACGTAAAACAAATATTGAGAAATAAACTACATTATTATTTATATATAGGCTAAAAAAGTAGATGAAAATCCTTTAATTCCTTTTTGCCTGCAGCAAACTTAAATTTATAAGTAAATATTTTAGTAAATATGAGTCCCTATGAATTATCTAATTTACTTCAGGCACACCATGCAAATTCTAACATATTGTCCCAAATATCTGAATCAAAATTTACAGACAAATCTGAAAGAGAAAACAGAAAGTAAAAATGTATAGGGAAAGTGACATCAGTAAGAGGAAAAGATTAAAATTCCCATTTTCATATTCCCTTACAGCAAAAAAAGTCAGCCCTCTCTGACAAAAATGCTTTTATGAGAGAACCAGGCATTATAGCTCACATCTGTAATGACAGCTACATGGTACATTAAGGTTGGAGAACTGCTTCAGGCCAGGATTTTGAGAACAGCCTGGGTTATGTAGCAAGACACCATCTCCAAAATAAGCACCTCTAAGAGAGATTTGAGATCCTGCTAAAGCTTAAGATTGAGAAGTGTTCTATTCAGAAGGTAGGCCCTTAGTCAGGTGGGAAACTACAGGACCCCTATTCATGGCTATGCAATGCACCAGGATAGGGTTTACCCAACTTGGTCCCACTGAGAATTCTGAACTTACTCTGTAACCAACCCAAACTCCTCCCAGCCAGTCTGGTAGAGGTACTGCCATTCCAGAGACCTGGAGGAAGGCACCCATTTACAACAATGTAGGCAGGCCTGCAGACCGTGGCCTTTACTGAGGTCCCTGAAGCAGTTGTACGACAGTTTCAGTTACCTGAGCCACAGTTTATGGTCAGTTCTGCCCACGCAGAAATCCACGCATTGGGCAGGGTGTGGTGCCTGTAATTCCAGCACTTTGGAGGGCTGAGGTGGGTGGATAGCCTGAGGTCAGGAGTTCAAGACCAGCATGACCAAAATGGAGAAACCCCTTCTCTACTAAAAATACAAAATTACCCAGGCGTGGTGGTGCATGCCTGTGTTTGTAGCTACTTGGGAGGCTGAGGCAGGAGAATCGCTGGAACCCAGGAGGCAGAGGTTGTGGTGAGATGAGATCACACCATTGCACTCCATCTTGGGCAACAGGAGCAAAACTACATCTCAAAAAGAAAAGAAAACAAAACAAAACAAAAAAGAAACCCACACCGTTCCCTGAGGAAATGCTTCTAAAATCAGTTTATGAAAACTCGAAGAGGTGTTTGCTCCATCAAATTCAGACACCAATACAAAACTATATTGTGCCCACTGTCAATGCTTCTCTTTGAATGTAGTACTGGAAGTATGTGGCGGAAGAATTATTCACAGAAATAAAAAAATGCAGCCAGGTGCAGTGGCTCATGGCTGTAATCCCAAGATTTTGGGAGGCAGAGGCGGGCATATCATCTGAGGTCAGGGGTTGGAGACCAGCCTTGCCAACAGCGTGAAACCCCATCTCTACCAAAAAAATACAAAAAATTAGTTGGGTGTTATAGTGAGTACCTGTAATCCCAGCTATTCAGGAGGCTAAGGCAGGAGAACCGCTTGAACCCAAGAGGTGAAGGTTGCAGTGAGTCAAAATCACACCACTGCACTTTAGCCTGGGCAAAAAGAGTGAAATCCCCTTTGAAAAGAAAACAAAAAGAAATAAAAAAATCCATTGAAATTGAAGAAAAATAAGTCAAAAGTTGCTGTTTGTCGATCACACAATCTTATATTTAAAAAACCATAAACAGTACATTAAAACCTGTCTAAACTAATAAATACACTCAGTAAATTAGCAAAATATAAAATTAAGCACACAAGTATATGTATGGTTTCTTACACTTAAAACAAAGTATCTGATGAGGAAGAAAAAATCTTATTTAATGTAGCATTAAATAAATTTCTGAGAAAAAATTAACTAAGGAGGTAAAAAAAATTTACAATAAAAAAAGTTAGAAAATCAAAATTAATTTTAAAATATTTTATGTCTATGGATTGAAAGAATAAATTTTATTAAAGTGTCATATTATCCAAAGTGATCTATAGATTCAATAGTCTTCCTATCAAAATTGCAGTGTTTTTTGTTTTTTTTTTTTAAGTAATGGAAAATACAATTCTAAAGTTTACATGAAACTAAAATAAATTTCAAATAGTCAAAG
>NW_016809568.1:45799-88487 GCF_001698545.2 Rhinopithecus bieti | reverse complement strand
GTTTCCTAATTTTACTACCTGGTACTACTGAATCAAAAATTGGTGGCGACAATTAGATTTTCAGGTGGAAGCTACAATATTTTATGTCAGTAAATTTCTGGAATTACCACTAACTTAGAGTGAAGAACATAACTCAACTAAGAAATGTGGAAAGTTTGTATTAAGATGAAATATCTTGAAGAAATTTTTTTATTTTCTTTCTTTCTTTTTCTTTTTCTTCCTCAAGACAGAATCTTGCTCTGTCACCCAGGCTGCAGTGCAATGGCATGATCTCGACTCACTGCAACCTTCATCTCCTAAGTTCAAGCGATTCTCCTGCCTCACCCTCCTGAGTAGCTAGGATTACAGGTGCGTGCCACAGCCCCCAACTAATTTTTTGTACTTTTATTCGAGAGACGGTGTTTCACCATGTTGGCCAGGCTGCTCTCGAACTCCTGCCCTGAGGTAATCCCCAAGCCTCACCCTCCCAAATTGCTGGGATTACAGGCATGAGGCACTGAAGTAATTCTTTTCTAAATGAACAAATTCTGAAGATTTTCTTGAAAAACTGGATCTGAAACTCTTTTATAAAAAGAATAAATTACTAAAAAACATTCCACAAAAAAGAGAAATAAAACATTTTGTGTATATTATGAATTATGTACTAAAGTTTTTCTCACCAAGGAAGACCAGGTTTCTGTAGTTCTCTAACATCACACTCCTATATAAATTCCGCTGTGCAGTGTCCAGGCAATGCCACTCCTCCAGAGAGAATTCTATGGCCACATCTCTAAATTGCAATGGCCCCTGAAACACACACATGCACACATTTTCACCGAGTGATTAGGGGTGGAATTTTTAATTTGACTTAAGGTGAAATGAGAGAGTGAATACAACTGGTTCTGACTTACAGGATTGATTAAAATTATCCAATAAAATAATTTTCAACACAGAAATATTCTCTAAAGTATTCTGCAACTCTGAGAAAAAAGAGGAGCATAAGATCCACATCAGTTCATGTATTTTTATAGATAATAAAGTATAAAATTAAGGGCATGAACACAAACATGTACATTTTTGAATGCATATTTATATCATATGGAATGAGTTGTGAATATTTTTCAGATGAGAAATACATGTTGAGTTAGAAGGCACCTCTCAAATTTTAGTATGTATAATAAGGTGAAGACCCTGTCATGCAGGGTTTTTTCCAGAAGATCTGGAATAAAGTCTGATTTTTTTGAATTTCTAACAAGCTCACCAATAATGTCAATGTTTTTGGCCCAAGAAGGATATTTTGTCAGATATCCAGTAAGTGGAAGAGTCTGTGTTTTTTCCAGATTTTCTGGCCTGTAAACAAAGATAAGAGCCTTCATTTTCCAAAGAAAAATACGTAGAAAAAAAAGAAAAAAGAGCAGCTACCAGATTAAATATGATTGTTTATGCACATCAGCAGCATAATGAAACTTAATAATGAAGAGAAAATAATTAGCTATATAGTAAAAAAAAAAAAAAAAAATCGTCAGAGAGCTATTTAAGCAAGTGAATCATTAACCATTAACTGCACTAGGACAAATTTTCATGATGTCCTAATGCACACAGAAGAACACAGTATCACTGTTGAAATATTCCTTCTTTAAAAAAGCAAATAAAATCTGAATTTAATCAAAAAGAATCATCAGTTTTATGCAAACCTCAAAATGCAGACACCACCTATGTTCTGTAGTTTCTAGTAGTAATTTTAAGTAGGCTACATTTAGCACCCTAGAGAGTAGGTATCTCCTAACAATTTTTTTCAGAATTTCTGGGTAATAAATGCCATCACATTTAAATGAGCAATTTTTTTTTTTTTTTGAGACAAAGTCTCACTCTTGTCCCCTAGGCTAGAGTGCAATGGCACGATCTCAGTTCACTGCAACCTCTACCTCCCTGGTTCAAGTAGTTCTCCTGCCTCAGCCTCCCAAGTAGCTGGGATTACAGGCACCTACCATTACACCAGGCTAATTTTTGTATTTTTAGTAGAGACGGGGGGGGTCCCACCATGTTGGCCAGGTTGGTATCGAACTCCTGACCTCAGGTGATCTGCCCGCCTCGACCTCACAAAGTGCTGGGATTACAGGCGTAAGCCACCGCACCTGACCTAAATAAGCAATTTCTTAATCCTGTTCGGCATACAGCTAACAGAACACACGAATGGAGCCTCAACATTATATTTTCTCCACCTTTACTAAGGACCACAGTTTTCCCCAATAGAAATGCTGAGTATCCACATCTTTCCATGTTCAACAGCCACAAAGGGAACATTTTTAATATTGCAGATCATAAATTCTTGTTGATAAATCTGCATGGCATATAAGAAGTTATTCTGTACAGAATGTAGAGAAGGCTCTGGGATACAGGAAAGAAATACTTTTCAGAGACCCTTGACTATTATAAGAATTTTAAGAAGTACTTAAACCAAACTCCTTAGGGAGGAAAAACACAAGTAGAGAAATAAAGGTTTTCAAGTACTAAACGCATGGCATTCCAGGAGGCAGAGTGGACACAGCTTTTCAGCTGAGGCATGTTTACCTGAAGAAAATCCTTTTTTTTTTTTTTTTATCTCCTCCTTCTATAGAATTCCTTCTCAGACGAGATTCTCTGGACAAATTACAACTGCGTCTTGAGAATATGCCTTTAAAGGTGTCAGTACCACATGTTTACCTGCTAGCATGGCATCAACTGGCAGAATAACAAAAAAATCCACCCATTTCTGTCCTTTAAAACAGAAGAGATTCAGGAACAATGAGCTGCTCCATGAAGATGAAAATAGAAGTTTCTCCTTTCCTGTCCTCAGGTGCCCTCCCCTGCCACAGACACCAGCAATTTTTGCTACAGTAATGGAAATATGCACGAACTACCAGTCCCTTCCAAATCCAAACAGAATAGGCCCTATGACCACCCTTTAGTGCAAAGGTGGAACTTAACTCTCATGAATGTATTTTGAAGCCTTCATACTTGATTCTGGCCTCATCTTAGAGTCACAGGAGGCCCTTCATTAAAACAACGTGGATGCTTCCACCCAGAACAAAATAAACAGAACCTGTGGGGAGGGCACAACAGATTTCTGCAAATTGACCGTGTGATCCTAATAAGAAGCCTGGGCTGATAATCAATAAGCTAAGCATTGCCTCTCAAGCTTTAATGAGCTTATAAATCACTTGATAATTTTGGCCCCACTTTATGTAATGTAATTCTGCAGGTTTCAAAAGGGTCCATGAATGGATGTTTTAAACAAGCCCCTATCAATGCTGATGTTGCTTCCCCTTGGTGCATTATTAACATTAGAGTTTAAATGTTCTATTAAAACCAGTGCTTGCAGAGACATTGTATTTAGAATCTTGTTTGCCATTCCTGCAGATCCAGTAGTTGCTCCATAAGTCACAAAAAAGTAAATATAAACAGAATAAAATTTTGTCTAAACTACATTAAACCTTTCTTCCTCTCTTTCATCTGTCTATATTTAGCTTTTATTCTGTACAATTTTTTAAAAAATTGATGACAGAGGAACAGAAGAAGAAATAAAGATGCTGGGCCCTTTTTCTAAATCCTGGAAATTATTAAACCCAGCACAGCACAGGATCCCTTAGGCTTAGCACTCTTGTCACAACCAAATACTTCTGGTACAAACAAGGACAACCCATCTCCATCCTAAAGTTTTATATTCTTTGCTGGCTCTTTAAAGTTTACGGAGGAAACAGAAGGCAGCAATGTCTGAGTAGGTCTGTATTTTAAAAACAACATGTACACATGTACTAATGCAATGTTTATTAAGCAGGTACTATGTGCTCAAGAGTATGATACACAGCACTGTGCTGGATATAATACATTATGTGATTTAATTCTCATAACACCCTGGTAGCTGGTACTAAGGGTTTAATAATTTCCAGGATTTAGAAAAAGGGCCCAGCATCTTTATTTCTTCTTCTGTTCCTCTGTCATCAATTTTTTTTTTAATTGTACAGAATAAAAGCTAAATATAGACAGATGAAAGAGATAGAGGAAGAAAGGTTAATGTAGTTTAGACAAAATTTTATTCTGTTTATATTTACTCTTGTGACTTATGGAGCAACTACTGGATCTGCAGGAATGGCAAACAAGATTCTAAACACAATGTCTCTGCAAGCACTGGTTTTAATAGAACATTTAAAATCTAAGACCCTAAAGTACATACTTTATTTATCCCACTTACCTGCTTTTGGGTTTCAGGAAATTGTGAGCACCAGCTCTAGAAAGGCAGCAGGATTCACCAGCCAAAACTCTGATCTCTTCTAATCAGTTCTCTGAGGCAAGACTCCAAGGTACGGTCAGACCAAAATAATGCCTCCAAAAAGAGTGAATCTGAACAGGTCTGGGGCAGGGTGGGGACACTATGTAGAATTCTGCTCTCTATGCCACTGTAGTACCACCAGTTTTGTTTTTTCAAAGGTTAGCTAAAAAAAAAAACCTTAAATCCCAGAGTTTCTGTAATTTTAATATTTTCTAGCCACTGCCCTGTCAACTTTATGCTACATATTAATATGCAATTTAAACAAATCATTTAAGGTTTTCTAGGGTAATTTTTTTTTTTTTTTGAGATGGAGTCTCACTCTGTTGCACAGGCTGGAGTGCAGTGGTGCCATCTCAGCTCACTACAACCTCTGCCTCCTGGGTTCAGGTGATGAAACCTTCTGCCTCAGCCTCCCTAGTAGCTGAAACTACAGGTGCACACCACCATGCCCGGCTAATTTTTGTATTACTAGTAGAGACGGCATTTCACCACATTGGCCAGGCTGGTCTGGAACTCCTGACCTTATTGTCTAACATTTGAATTCTGACACCACCCAGAGTCAACACAGACCCTGATTCAGGGCTCAGTCCCACCACACTGTCCTCACTGCAGATGCCAGTCAAAAAACCCATGGGTCCATCTATGCTTCTGAGCTACTGTTTAAAAACTTGGGACTCCCATAACCTCTCTGAATGTTAACAATTTGGTAGAGCTACTCACAGAACTCAGCAAAACACTAGTTATGTTTACCAGTTTAATATGTGAGATGCAGCCCAGGAAAAGCCAAATGGAAGAAATGCATAGAACAAACAAAAGAAATGGAGATGGATGAAACACATAGATAATCCTGGGAAATATTTGTGATTAACAAAATTCTCCATCCTTTGTGTGCTCCAGGAACTATTTATGGAAAGAAACACTATTCCCGTTATGACTAAGACAGTGCTCTCTTTTCTTACGTATCAGACAGCCAGACACACACTCTGCACATTTTCTCCTTTTTCTCATTAAAAAAAAAATCAGCTGAATTTGTCTTCAGTGGTCAAAATAAAACATTTCTTCACATTGTCACCCAAGTTGGAGTGCAGTGATGCAATCTCAGCGAACAGCAACCTCCACCTCCTGAGTTCAAGCAATTCTCCTGCCTCTGCCTCTCAAGTAGCTGGGATTACAGGTATCCATCACCACACCTGGCCAATTTTTGTTTGTTTGTTTGTTTTTTTGAGATGGAGTTTCACTCTTGTTGCCCAGGCTGGAGTGCTGGCACAATCTCGGCTCACCACAACCTTTACCTCCCGAGTTCAAGTGATTCTCCTGCCTCAGCCCCCCGAGTAGCTGGGATTACAGGCATGCACCACCATATCTGATGAATTTTTTTTTTTTTTTTTTTTTAGTAGTGATGGGGTTTCTCCATGTTGGTCAGGCTGGTCTCAAACTCCCAACCTCAGGTGATCCGCCCACCTCGGCCTCCCAGTAATTTTTGTATTTGTGGTAGAGACAGGATTTCACCATGTTGGCCAGGCTGGTCTCAAACACCTGACCTCAGGTGATCCGCCTGCCTCAGCCTCGCAAAGTGTTGAGATCACAGGCATGAGCCACTGGGCCTGGACTAAACTAAAATATTTTTTAATCAAACTTTACTTAAGTTTATTTCCCTCCCTGAACTTTGAGCTACCCTCAGTCTGAGTCAACATACAACCCCATTTTGCATCCTTCCTAAGAACATGCTGATTTCAGGGTAAGACATCCTCATCTAAAATCTGACTTTTTCACTCTCCATTTGCCATTCACCTCCCACCTCCTTTCTAACCATGTTTACCCCTCCCTAAAAAAGAAAGCCCTTTTCTGCTGACATCTTTGCAAGCCATAAAGATCTTATACTTAGTTGGTACCTTCTCCTGTTGCAATAATTTTTTGGAATTCATTTTTTTAAATAAATCTAATGTTTTTATTTTACGAAGTATAGAAAGTGCCGCAAAACGTAACGACTTCATCATCACTAAGACCCTCTCAGTTTCCTTTTATCTTAACCTCAAATGCATCTGCCTTTGGATCCCCAGCTTTCCAGGGCTCTATAGCTTCTCTCAGGATAAAGGCTCCTTCTATG
Source organism: Rhinopithecus bieti (assembly GCF_001698545.2). Classification (NCBI taxonomy): domain Eukaryota; kingdom Metazoa; phylum Chordata; class Mammalia; order Primates; family Cercopithecidae; genus Rhinopithecus; species Rhinopithecus bieti. The sequence continues at coordinate 82,092 of NW_016809568.1, read as the reverse complement.
GCTGGAGTGATTAGGCTGGGACATCTGCAGGGGAGGCTCCCCAGAAAAAACTGAGTATGTAATAACATCCAGTTGCAGGCTTAATATTAGCCTTAGCTTGGAGTCACTAGGTTCAAGCTTTAATTTCCATGTCAGAATTAGTCACTTGGTTTTGAAACTAAGTGTTTGAAAATCCAGGGAAATTACTCAAACGCAGTGTTTACATAAGGGAAGGAAATTTTAAGGTTCTTACATTCTTTTGTTTTTTGAGATAGAGTCTTGCTCCGTGGCCCAGGCTAGAAAGATCTCAGCTCACTGCAACCTCCACCTCCCGGGTTCAAGACATTCTTGTGCCTCAGCTTCCCAAGTAGCTGGGAATACAGGCATATGCCACCACACCTGGCTAATTTTTGTATTTAGTAGAGATGGGGTTTCACCATGTTGGCAGGCTGGTCTCAAACTCCTGACCTCAAGTAATGAACCTGCCTAGGCCTCCCAAAGTGCTGAGATTACAGGCATGAGCCACTGCACCTGGCTAAGATGCTTGCATTTTATACCTCCATAAGAAAAAACATATATATCTACTTCTTTCAGACAATATATGTATTATTTTATTATTTATCTTAAAAGTAATGAAGTAGGCCGGGCACGGTGGCTCATGCCTGTAATCCCAACACTTTGGAAGGCCGAGGTGGGTGGATCACAAGGTCAGAAGATTGAGAACATTTTGGCCAACATGGTGAAACCCTGTCTTTACTAAAAATACAAAAAAATTGGCTGGGCGTGGTAGTGCACACCTGTAATCCCAGCTACTTGGGAGGCTGAGGCAGGAGAACTGCTTGAACCTGGGAGGCAGAGATTGTGTGAGCCGAGATCACGCCACTGCACTCCAACCTGGTGACAGAGTGAGATTCTGTTTCAAAAAAATAAGTAAATAAATAAAATAATGTAGTAAAAAATTAGTTATATGGGAACACTTCTAGAAGGTACCATGTTTCATCACTTATAATTTAGCATTTAACTCAGAACTCAAGAAAAAAGGATATAGAACTGAGATATTCACTGTCGCAAATTTACCCTGCAAAAAGAGGAACTAATGTGTTGATGAATCTATGTAACTCATCAACTATCTACCACAGTTTCCTGTGGAAATACATTCATTGTCTACAGCCAAAATGGAAGAGACATTTTCCCTATTTTTTCCCTTGGTAACTAGGATTCCTGGGAAACATGATGAAACCTCGTCTCTACTAAAAATACAAAAATTAGCTGGGAGTGGTGGTGCATGCCTGTAGTCCCAACTACTAGAGAGGCTGAAGCTGGGGAATCGCTTGAACCCAAGAGGTGGAGGTTGCAGTGAGCCGAGATCTGACACTGCACTCTAGCCTGGCGACAGAGCAAGACTCTGTCTCAAAAAATAATAATAATAATAATTAATTGAGGAACATGGGGTACACTTGAGGCCCTGCTTGGGACACATGTGAAAAATGCCAGAGAAAATCAGTCCCCTGTGGGATGTGAAAATAATTGAGTGGCAGGCAACTAGACTGAAGAGGCTCTAGTCCCCGGTTTCTATAAACCAAACAAAAAAAAAAAAAAAATCTCAAGCTCAATGCATTTTTTGGTAAATACTACATCACGCCGGAAACAACCAATCCAGCTGCTTAACATACTCATAGACACTCGCAACCTTAAGCTCAATTTACAGTAACAGGAAATTTCCACCTTGACGTACAACTTACAGAAAACTGCACTTCACTGTCAAACCTAATAAATTACTGAATTCTGGTTTTCCTTACTCAATCTGTATCTTCCACAATGTCTCTTCTTCAAGCCCCTCCCATGGACCTACAAACTACAAACTGTAGCTGGGTGTCTACAATCTCTTGGAACTCCATCTGATCTAAATCTGGTCTTCGACCCATTTTTTGCACCGTCGACTCCCATAGATTTTTTTTTTTCTTGTTTCTTGAAGAGCATAGTCTTGCTCCGTCGCGCCCCATGGTGGGCGGGGCCCAGGTCACGGCTCGGGGCTGGACGTGGAAATCACAGCTCACTGCGCAACCTCCGCCTCGCCGGTTCAAGCGCCATTCTCCTCAACTTCTGCCGTCCCGAGAAGCCGGGACTAACATGCATTGCGCCACTCACCACTCCTAGCTAATTTTTGTACTTATTAAGTGGGACAAGGGGTTTCCTCATTTTGGCGTCAGGCTTGGATCTTCAAACTCCTGACCTCAACTGATCGCCGCCTCGGCTCTGCACTTTGACCGCAAGCCCCGGCCCCATACAAGTTGCAATAGCAAGAAAAGACAAACTGTGGAACCGCCACAGCATCTTAAAGTTCTTCCCATTTATGACACCCGTCCCGAGAGTCCAGGATTCTTCCTTGGACACCTACCCAGTGTCCCCTGCACAATCTGGGAAGAGACGCGGCACTGCGGTGCAGAAGCTGCCCACAAGCGGCCTCCAGGCCAGGGGCAACTAATCACTGGCGCGGGGCAAGCGGACATCCGACCGCCCCGGGGCCAGGTTGTCAGCGTCAGCGCCATCTCAATGGCTGAACGGGACTGAGCCGTGGAGCTGGGTAACGGAGAATTCCCGGGCGGTGCACAGATTGTGGAGCTGACCTGCGTCGGGAGGCTGCAGTACCGCACAGCCTCTTCCCCTTATGCGGACGCTATGACGGCACCTAACCATTTAGCTCCACGGGTCCCGGCGTCTAGCCTGTGGATCTCCCAATACCTGGCACAGATACCAGGGCCACACAGCGCTGGGCTCTAGGAGCAGAGGAACAACAGAGCACTGAAGACCCGAGACCAGTGGACCCTCCAGCTGCAGCCAAGCAGACCAACGGCCCCGGCCAAACCCGGACAGCCTTACGGTTACATTCCAGCTGCGTGCTCCTATGTGTCGGTTTCCGCCCGGCGCCCCTGATTGCGATAATTCGCTAAGGCCCTGCCCCTCAGGAGCCCCTCAGTGGACAGAAGAATTGTATTCAGATCTAGGGCGGGAGGTCGCAGAAAAGGAGTCGGACAGTCTAAGCTGCAGCCTTTTCCAGGCAGGTGGCTTCTTTCCTCGAGCTGAGCCAGGCTCACCCCAGAGTATGGGAAAATTCTATTTCTTCTTTACCCGTTCTATCTGTTGCAATGTAATTCAACCAGGTGAACGAAGTACTTTTTGCTATCATGTTAATAACTACATACACATTTTTGTTCAAGAAAAAATCCAACTTTTATTTGTACTTTGGTAATAGTGTATTAACTATTAAAGCTAATTTTAATAAAATCTTATAAATAAATCAAATATGTCATTTTTGACCACTCCAGATTTACATATATATTTTGTAATACTTGTAATTTTTTTATCTATCTATATTTTATTTTATCCACATTCTTTTATTTTTTCAATTTGAAACAACCTTTTAAGTAATTTCAAACTGCTATAGGAGGTAGAAAGAAATCATTTAGGGGCAGGCACAGATAGCTCATGCCAGTAATCTCAACACTTTGGGAGGCCAAGGTGGGCGGATCACTTGAGGTCAGGAGTTCAAGACCAGCCTGGCCAACATGGTGAAACCCCCCATCTCTACTCATAATATAAAAAATTAGCTGGGTGTGGTGGTGTACATCTGTAGTCCCAGCTACTCTGAAGGCTGAGGCAGGAGAATCACTTGAACTCACAAGGCGAAGGTTGTGTAACGGCCCAAGGGGTTCATTTTGCCCTTTGCCTAGACAGAGCCGATTCAGCAAGACAGGGGAATTTGTGGAGGAAAAGTTAAATGTTAAATTTGAACTCAATTGAATGTGGACACAAACAATTGCCACCAAGTCCCAAAACAGGTCCTGTGAGCCCCTGATGTGTTCATCCAGCCCTGTATCAAAGAAATATCTATTTCAATCTATTCCTATACATTAGTTGTTGAAAAGCAATAGACAGTCACAAAAACAAGTTCACCTTTTTGCGTTCCTTGAGGCAGGTCATGAATGGCCCTCTTCACTGGGCCTTATGCCACACAACTCTTACAAAACAACTCTTACAAAAGAGCTAGGGTCCCAGACCACCCTGAAGCTTCATGAGACTTCAGCTTGTCTGGCCAACTCTGGAGCCCAGACTGTTGCTTCCCACTCAGTTGGTAATCCTCCACAGTCTGATGAGGGTAAATATATATATATATATATCTTTTCCCGTCTCGTCTTCTTACTGCAGTTTGCTTATTATATCAATCTGCTTATGATATTTATTTGCTTATTATACCATTTGGTTATTATATCATTAGTTTATTATGTCTGCATTGCTATTGATGTGGGATAAAGGTTGTTTACCCTTAAAGGTTTTGTGTGTTTGTCTTTTCTTCTCCCCTCTCACATTTCCCACACAGAACATTTTTGGCGTCACAAACAGGATTTGAAAACAAAACTGTGCCCCTTTTTGACCAGAAGGACAGGGGTGGAGGCTCCGAGACTTCCCATATCCTGGGATGAAATCTCTCCCAGTTCTCCGTCTTTGTGATTGAATGGTCCAGGGGAACTGGCCTTTGAGGGAATTGGGAATCTAAATTAGTACAATTTAAACCATTGACTGTGTGTGAAGTGCTGCAGGGGATTCCGGTCACCAAAGGAGATGCTGAGGGATCTCCCAAAGTGGATAGTGTTTGATTGCTGCTTATAAGTTAATGTATCAAGATAGGGGCTGGTTGCTACAAGAGAAATGTAAGCTGGAAAAGGAAAATGCTCATCTGACTTCCAGACTGGCCCTGGCCCAATACCAGTCAATGTCTTGACTCATCAGGCTCAAAGCTATCAGCCTATTGCTGAAAAAAGCAGCTGTCCAGGTGGCCTGGTCAGGGTAAAACTGAAGAACTAGTCAGCCAGGGCTTGGAGCAGGTAAACACCCAGCTCCTATTTCAAAAATGGGAAATTAACCCTAGTAAAATTCAAGGACCTGCACAAAGTGTAAAATTCTTTGGCATTCTATGGAATGCAAAGAAATAGTCCACTTTACCAAAGGCTAAGGCTAAAATACTATAATTTGCAACCCCCACCACTAAGAAGGAGGCCCAGAAATGTGTTGTCTTGTTTAGATTCTGAATACATCATATTCCTTACTTGGGTAACATTTTACGACCTCTGCATGCAGTCACTAGAAATAGGTATGACTGGCCGGGCGCGGTGGCTCAAGCCTGTAATCCCAGCACTTTGGGAGGCCGAGACGGGCGGATCACAAGGTCAGGAGATCGAGACCATCCTGGCTAACATGGTGAAACCCCGTCTCTACTAAAAAATACAAAAAACTAGCCGGGCGAGGTGACGGGCGCCTGTAGTCCCAGCTGCTCGGGAGGCTGAGGCAGGAGAATGGCATGAACCCGGGAGGCAGAGCTTGCAGTGAGCTGAGATCCGGCCACTGCACTCCAGCCTGGGTGACAGAGCGAGACTCCGTCTCAAAAAAAAAAAAAAAAAAAAAGAAATAGGTATGACTTTCAATGGGGAGAGAAAGAGAGTATGGCTTTTGAACAAGCTAAACAAGCAGTGCAACTGGCCCTGGATCTATGGTCCATACGGGATGGGCCAGACGAACTGTGAGTAACTGTCCTAGATCAATATGCTAATTGGAGCCTGAGGCAGAAACAAGATGGGAAGAGGGTACTTTTTATGTTTTGGACCCAGAAACTGCCAGAGGCCGGAAAAGCTTATACCCCTTTCAAGAAGCAATTGTTAGCTTGCTATTGGGCTTTGCTCCAAATGGAATACCTCTGCTTCAACCATGATGTCTTTATAAGGCCTGAAATTTCTAGTATGACTTGGGTCATGAGTTTCCCCAAAACCCACTAGGTAGGGCACACCCAGAAAGTAGCACCACAAAATGGAAATGGGACATACAAAACCAGGCTAAGCCAAAACCAAAGGGGGTATCACTTTTACATGAGGATGGACAAAACTTGACAGTGCAGGAAACACTGAATGAGTCCTGCAGATACAGAGGGAAACACCACCCCGTGATGCCTGTCAAATGGGGCACATCCTTTGAAGAACTAAGCCCAGAGGATCAGAAATATGCTTGGTTTCCTGATGGATCCACCAAATACATTGGTGGGACCCATTGCTGGAAGGCCGTGGCTTATAATCCTGTTAAAAACATCAGCATTTCTGATGAAGGAAGGGGTGGGAGCAGCCAGTTAGCTGAACTAGTAGTCGTTCCTCCAAGCTATTCAGGAGGAGACCAGAGGGATTTGTCACTTTTATACCAACTCTGTCAGTAGCAAATGGTCTTACCACCTGGGTGCCCCAATGGCAACGAAACAAATGGTTAAAGGGGAATAAAGAGGTTTGGGGAAAACAATACTGGTAAGGTATCTGAATCCTGGTGCACACTACCATTATCACTGTGTTCCATGTTTTTATTGTTGTTGTTGTTGTTGTTGTTGTTGTTTGTTTTTGAGATGGAATCTAGCCCTGTCACCAAACTGAAGTGTAGTGGTGCAATCTCCGCTCACTGCAACCTCCGCCTCCAGAGTTCAAGTGATTCTCCTGCTTCTGCCTCCCAAGTAGCTGTGATTACAGGCATGGGCCACCACGCCCAGCTCATTACATATATATATATTTTTTATTTTTATTTATTTATTTTAGGTGTAGTCTCCCTCTTCCATTAGGCTGGAGTGCAGTGGCACAATCTGGGCTCACCACAACCTCCATGCCCTGGGTTCAAGCAATTCTCCTGTCTTAGCCTCCCAAGTAACCGGAAGTACGTAAGGCATGCATCACCATGCCCAACTAATTTTTGTACTTTTAGTAGAGATGAGTTTTCACCATGTTGGACAGGATGGTCTCCATCTCTTGACCTCGTGATCAGCATGCCTCGGCCTCCCAAAGTGCTGAGATTGGAGGCATGAGCCACTGTGCTCAGTTTATTTTTTAATTTTAGAGATGGGGTTTCACCATGTTGGCCAGGATGGTCCCATTCTCTTGACTTCGTGATCTGCCCACCTCAGCCTCCCAAAGTGCTGGGATTACAGGCATGAGCCACTGTGCCCGACCCTGTTTTCCATGCTGATGCTCATGCGTTTCTGCTTTCTCTTGACAGACTATTTAATCAGCAGGAAGATCAACAGGCAAAAATTTCCACCATAACTGCGATCTTGAATGCGGGTAAATGGATTACAACATGTTCAAGCCCTGCAATGAGAGGCATTACAATGTATGGTGGTATAATTGATAGCGATTAATGGGGAGAGTTAAAGGTCATTTTACACAATACCATTTCTGATCCTTTTGCTATAAATCCACAGATGCTGGTTGCTCAATTGTTAGTGGTGCCTTGTCCACAATCAACCCCTGAGGAAATGTCTGCCCAACAGAGTCTACATACAGAACTGGGGGATTCAGAAAACCTGGTACAGATAGCTTAAATCCTGGAGTCAAAATACGAGTACAGCCTCCATCAGATCCCGACCCTAAGGTTGGCAACCTTGTAGCTATGAAAGCAGAAAACGAAGGCACAGTACAATTTCCTAAAGATGAAAAACAACATGATGTTCCCCTCCATTTTTGTTATTACAGGGAATAACCTATCTACTAATGGTCAGCACCTGTGTCTTTGCGTCTGAGGCCAAGAATAAATTCATCACCTAGGTAGCCACCACTGCAACAGAAGCCAACCACAATTAATGTTGGCTGTACGTCGAGTTGTCGGAGGCCGCCAAAAATGGCTACCTTGGAAAATCATCCCTGACCACATTTCTGAATGGCCTTGTTGTTACCAATGGGGCCACAACAACAACACTTGCAATCCAACCTGGACTTCCTTTGACCATACTAAGGAATCTATCTTTGCCCAAGTCAGACAAAAGATGAACTCCACCCTCACCCTGCATCGAAAGCCTTGGTATCCTGCCCAATATTCCTTGAACGGTGTATACTGAAAACCTGCTGTGCTGGTGACTGGATTCCATACAGCCCCTGCTTTGTCTGGAGGTCATAAATGGCTCTTCTAATGTTACTCTGCGGTTTCTCCAGTCAACTGTCAACACATACTCCAAATCAACAACATTGCCCCCAAAGAAACGCAATCTCTTTCCTATCTTAATAAGAGATTAGTACACTATGATTACAGTAGCTCCACTGCTGTCCCCAGGGTTGACCTCTGGCTATTCAGATCCTGTGGGTGGTGATGGGTGCCCCCACTTTGGATGGGGAGATGCACGTGGGGTTGGCCATTAATTCCATTCACTATCCAGGATAATATTTCCCTCCACAGTAATCTAGATGCTTACAAACATTGCTGGTTACAAATGCGCTGGCCTCCCTGGTGGTGGTACCCTATCACAATATTCTCCCCTGCCGCTGGTCCCATCCTGCTTCACTAACAAATTATAGTATTTAGCTTACATGTAGAAAAAGCTCTTAATGATAGCAGCACTGTACTTATGTTGTTATCAGATGAATTTGCTCAGCTGAGTGCTGTTGTGTTGCAAAATCAAATGTCATTAGCTATGCGTACCACAGTCCAAGCAGGGGTTTGCGCCTTACTGCATACTGAATGTGGTGTGTATGTTCCTGGCAAGTCTCACAGTATTACTCTGCTTGCAACGCCATGTTGGGTTTAATTTTTATTAATTGTGCCTTTAATTCTCTTGTGCTTACCCTGTACCTGTAATCTATATCAACTGTGCCTTCCCCATGTATCTGTGAGGGTATTTTAACACAATTGAGTATCCAATTGAGGTCGAATGTAGTGGAAAACTTAAATATTAAACTTGAACTCAATTGAACGTGGACACAAACAATGGTCACCAAGTCTCAGAGCAGGTTGTGTGAGCCCCTTTAGGCATTCATCCAGTGCTGTTTCAGAGAAATCTTGATTTCAATCTATTCCTATATGTTAGTTATTGAAAAACAATAGCCAATCACAAAAACATGCTAACCGTTTTACAGGTGTGAGCCACCATGTCCGGCCTTGCATGAGGTTTTGTGGGCACCTTTTGTTTTGATGCTGTTGTTTCTTTCTGTTTGTTTTTCTTTCAGTGGTCACATCCGTCTTCCGTAGGGCTGCTGCAGTTTGCTGGGGGTTCACTTCCGGCCCTATTCATCAGGTTCACTCCCGTGCCTGGAAATGTCACTCAAGGAGGTTGGAGAAAAGCAAAGAAGAGTCTGCTCCTTCCTCTGTGATCTCTGACCTCAAGAGGCACCAACCTGATGTCAGTAGGATCGCTCCTGTATAGGGTGTCTGACAACCCCTGTTGAAGGGTCACCAGTTGGGTGGCACGGGGAGCGGAACCCATTTAATGAAGCACTTTGATTGTTCCTTGGTGGAGGGAGGTGTTTTGCTGGGGGGGGGGAACCCACTCATTTGGGCAGCTCAAATTCCTCAGAACTAGCAGGAGGAAAGGCTAAGTCTGCCGGCCCGCAGAGACTGCAGCCACCCCTCCCCTTAGGGGCTCAGGCCCAGGGAGATCAGAGTTCTGTCCCTGAGCGCCTGGCTGGAGTTGTTGGAGTTCCTGTAGGGAGGCTGTGCCCAGTGAGGAGGGATGGGTCGGGGTCAGGCCTGAAGAGACATTCTGGCCACAGTCTGCCACAGCTAGTGTGCTGGGCTGTGGGGGACACCTCTTGAGACCAAGCTATCCCGTTTCCCTGGATCTAGCAGAGGAAAAGTGCGGCCGGGGGCTATGGAGATGACTGCTGCCCTTTGCCCATCCAGGGAGCTGAGCCTGTTAGGCAGTTTTGAGTCCCAGTGTTGGCTGCTGTCCCTCCCCCAAGAAGCTCAAACAGCTGAGACAGCAGCCAGCTGCAACTGTGGTGCTGGTTGCCCCTCCAGTGGGAACTCTGCAGGCTTAAGCAGATTCTAGCTCACAGGCTGTTCATAATCTGCTCAGCTCCAGGGTTGTGTCAGGCATAATAAGTTCCTCTTCAAAGGGTAACTTCCTTGTTCTTTGTTCTCAAAATCAATTTCCTTGTACCTTCCTGCTCCTAGCTACCTGCTCTGTAAATGTCTCTTCTTTCCCGTCACAATCTGTAACCCCCATCTCTTCCTTATTTGGAAGAAGTCCTCCTTGCTCCTAGTTACCTGCTCTGTAAACAACCTTCCTGCCAGTCTCGATTTAAATTAGCCATCGAGTTAGCTTAGATTGTGCCGTCTGACTCCGGCCAATGGGGGCAGGACACAGAAGTAGGGACTGTGTCAGGGATAAAAACCCCTTCCCTCTCTTGTATGCTGTGCTCTCACAACAGCCAGAGCCATGACTGGCACCCTTCTGCAGAAGTAAATTTGCCTTGCCTTGCTGAGAAATTCCTTGTTTTAGTGCTTGTTTTCTTTGTGACTCTGAGCTCTTGTTTCCAACAGTTGGGACCTTAGGTTCCAGTTGTGTGGGTTCATGAATGGAATCTTCTAATCCGGGGGTTGCATAGTTCCATGGAAAAAGCACAGTTTCCCAGGATGGGTAGCACGCTCACTCACTGCCTCCCTTGGCTGGGGGGTCGGGGCTCCCCAGGCCCATGTGGGTGTCAGGTGGGCTGTGGCACCACACTGCTCTTCCTTCCTCTCCATGGGTCACGCCAGCCACCTAGTCAGTTCTGATGAGAGAACCTGGATACCTCAGGTTGTGGTGCAGGATACACACACTATTATTGTTCTTTTTTATGGGATGCTGCTTCTAGTCAGCAATCTTGGCCCCGCCCCCACCAATTTTTATTTGAAAGTCTAACAGAATTCAGCCGTGAATCCACATGGTTCTGAACATTTTTGTTTTGGTTGGCAATTTTTTAAAAGTATTATTTCAATCTCACTTCTTGTTATTAGTCTGTTAAGAGTTGTTGTTTTTTAATCTAGGAGGCTTGTACATTTTCAGGAATTTATTCATCTTCTTTAGGTTTTCTAATTTGTGCACGTAGAGGTGTTCACAGTCACCCTGAATGATCTTTTGTATTTCTGTGGCATGGGTTGCAATATCTTCTATTTCATTTCTAATTGAGCTTATTTGGATCTTCTCTCTTCTTGGTTAATGCTGTTAATGGTCTATCAATTTTGTTTATCTTTTCTAAGAGCCAGCTTTTCATTTCATTTATCATTTGGATTTTTTGGTTATTGTTGTTTGTTTCATTTAGTTCTGCTCTGATCTTTGTTATTTCTTTTCCTCTGCTGGGTTTCGGTTTGGCTTGTTCTTGTTTCTCTAGTTCCTTGAGTTGTTATCTTACACTGTCAACTTATGCTCTTTCAGACATTTTGATAGAGGAACTTGATGCTATGAACTTTCCTTTTAGCACCACTTCTGCTGTATCCCAGACGTTTTGATAGGTTGTGCCATTATTACTGTTCAGTTCAAAGAATTTTTTTTTTTTTTTTTTTTTTGAGACGGAGTCTCGCTCTGTCACCCAGGCTGGAGTGCAGTGGCCAGATCTCAGCTCACTGCAAGCTCCGCCTCCCGGGTTCACGCCATTCTCCTGCCTCAGCCTCCCGAGTAGCTGGGACTACAGGCGCCGCCACCTCGCCCAGCTAGTTTTTTGTATTTTTAGTAGAGACGGGGTTTCACCGTATTAGCCAGGATGGTCTCGATCTCCTGACCTCGTGATCCGCCTCCCAAAGTGCTGGGGATTACAGGCTTGAGCCACCGCGCCCGGCCAGTTCAAAGAATTTTTAAATTTCAATCTTATTTCATCCAACTAGCATTCAGAACCAGGTTGATCTTAAATTTAGTTATTTATTTAATTTCCATGTATTTATTTAATTTCTAAAATTTATTTAATTTCCATGTATTTGCATGGTTTTCGTGGTTCATTTAGAGTTAATTTTCAATTTTATTCCACTGCAGTCTGAGAGAGTAGTTGATATAATTTTGACTGTCTTAAATTTATTGCAACTTGTTTTGTGACCTATCATATGTCTATCTTGGAGAATGTTCCATGTGCTGATGAATAAAATGTATATTCTGCAGTTGTTGGGTAGAATGTTCTGTAAGTATTTGTCAAGTCCATTTGTTGTAGGATATAGTTTAAGTCCGTTGTGTTTTTTGTTGTTATTGTTGACTTTCTGTCTTGATGACTTGTCTAGTGCTGTCAGTAGAGTATTGAAATTCCCCATTATTATTGTGTTGCCATTTATCTCGTTTCTTAGGTCTAGTAGTGATTGTTTTATGAATTTGGGAGTGCCAATGTTAGGTGCATATACATTTATGATTATGATATTTTCCTGTTGGACTAGTCCTTTTATCATTATATAATGTCCCTCTTTGTGTTTTTTATTTTTTAACTGTTTTTGCTTTAAAGCCTGTTTTTTCTGATGTAAGAATGGCTACTACTGCTTGCTTTTGGGATACATTTGCATGGAATATATTTTTCCAACCCTTTACCTTAAGTTTATGTTAGTCCTTAAGTGTTGGGTGAGTCTCTTGAAGACAGCAGATATTTTATTGATAAACTCTTATCCATTCTGCTATTGCGTATGTTTTAAGTGGAGCATTTAGGCCATTTACATTCAACGTTAGTATTGAAGTGTTAAGGACTATTTTATTCATTGTGCCAGTGGTTTCCTGAATACCTTTTATATTGTGTTATTGTTTTATAGGCCTTGTGAGGTTTATGCCTTAAGAAGGTTCTATTTCAGTGTATTTTGAGGTTTTGTTTCAAGATTTAGAACACTTTTTAGCAGTTCTTATAGTGGTGGCTTGGTAGTGGTGAATTCTCTAAGCATTTGTTGGTCTGGAAAAACTGTATCTTTCCTTCATTTATGAAGCTTAGTTTCACTGGATACAAAATTTGGGCTGACACTTGTTTTGTTTAAGGAGGCTAAACATAGGACCCCAATCCCTTCTAGCTTGTAGGGCTTCTGTTGAGAAATCTGCTGGTAATCGGATACGTTTTTCTTTGTAGGTTACTTGATGCTTTTGTCTCACAGTTCTTAAAAATCTTTCCTTTATATTGACTTCAGATAATCTGATGACTGCGTGCCTAGGTGATGATCTTCTTGTAATGAATTTCCTTGGTGTTCTTTGAGCTTCTTGTATTTGGATGTCTAGATCTCTAGCTAGGCCAGGAAAGGTTTTCTCAATTATTTCCTCAAATAAGTTTTCCAAACTTTTAGATTTCACTTCTTCCTTGAGGACACCAGTTATTCTTAGGTTTGGTTGTTTACATAATTCCAAGCTTCTTGGAGGTTTGGTTCATTTTTTAAATTCTTTTTTATTTGTCTTTGTTAGATTGGGTTAATTCAAAAGCCTTGTCTTTCAGCTCTGGAGTTCTTTCTTTTACTTGTTTGGATCTATTGTTGTAATTTTCTACTATATTTTGCATTTCTCTAAGTGTGCCTTTTATTTGCAGAAGTTGTGATTTTTTTTTTATTTATGCTATCTATTTCTCTGGTAATTTTTTTCATCCATATCCTGTATTTTTTAAAAAATTTCTTTTAGTGAGTATTTATCTTTCTCTGGTGCCTCTGTAAGTGGCTTAATGTTGGACCTTATGAATTCTTTTTCTGGCAATTCAGAGACTTCTTGGTTTGCATCCATTGCTAGGGATTGCTAGGGAGCTAGTGTAGTCTTTCAAAGGTGTTAAACAATTTTTCCTTTGTTATGTTACCAGAATTGTTTTTTTGGTTCCTTCTCATTTGGGTTTTCTATGTCAGAGGAAAGAGCTGAGGCTCTAGGCTGCTGTTCAGATTATTTTGTTTCATGGGGTGATCCCTTGACGTGGTGGTCTCCCCTTTTCCCTTGGGATGGGGCTTTCTGAGAGCCAGACTGCAGGGATTGTTATTGCTTTTCTGGGTTTAACGACCCAGTGGAGCTACTTGGCTCTGGGCTGGTACTGGGGAGTGTCTGCAAAGAGTCCTGTGACGTGATCTGTTTTCAGGTTTCTCAGCCATGGATACTACCACCTGCTCTGGTAGAGGTAGCAGGGGAGTAAAGTAGACTCTGTGAGGGTGGTTGGTTGTAGTTCTGTTTAGTGCACTGTTTTTTTTGTTTTTGTTTTTGTTTTGAATGCTGGTTGTTCTAGCAGTGAAGTTGTCACATGAAAGACAGGATTTCTGGTTAGCCAGGATGTTACAGGTGATGGAATTAGCTGTTGTTTTCTCCTTTACTGGAGTGGGTTGTTTTTTTTTTTAAATTTGTTTGTTTGTTTGTTTGTTTTTGAGACAGAGTTTTGCTCTTGTTGTCCAGGCTGGAGTGTAATGGTGCGATCTCGGCTCATCGCAACCTCTGCCTCCCAGGTTCAAGGGATTCTCCTGCCTCAGCCTCCCAAGTAGCTGGGATTACAGGCGTGCACAACCACGCCTGGCTAATTTTGTATTTTTAGTAGAAACTGGATGCGGTTTCTCTGTGTTGGTTACAGGGGTCTGGAACTCCTGACCCCAGGTGATCCACCTGCCTCAGCCTCCCAAAATGCTGGGATTACAGGTGTTAGCCACACCACCTGGCTGGGGTTGTTCTTTGATGAGTTGATGTAATGGCTTGAGTTGGCTGACCTCCAACCTGGAGGTGGGATTTTCAATAGAGCATCAGCTGTGGTAGTATAGGGAGTATGCAAGCTTGCCATCGGGTCACCTGGATAAGTATTCAGGTTTCTCAGGCAATGGGTGGGAACATAGAGCTCCCAAGAGAGTATTTCTTTTGTCTTCAGCTACCAGCGTGGGTAGAGTAAGGCCATCAGGTGAGTGCAGGGTTAGACATGTCTGAGCTCAGACCCTCCTTGGGTGGGGCTTGCTGCAGCTGCTGTGGGGTTGGGAGTATGGTTCTCAGGTTGATGGAGTTATGTTCCCAGGGGGATTATGGCTGCCATGCCATATCATACATGTCAGGAAGGAAGTGAAGGAAAGCCAGCAGTGGCAGGCCTCACTCAGCTCCCATGAAGCCAGCAAGGCCAATTTCACTCACTCATACCCCACCAACAGCACCAAGTTTATATCCAATCAGTGAGCAGTACTGAGATCTTGCCCCAGGCTATAAGCCTCCCCATTGAGAAAGCAACCTGGGCTTTCAGGCCCCACCCCCCACCACCTGCCATGGCTTCTGTGCCCATATCTGTGCTTCTCATTCACTGTCCCCTCACCGATTCTGCCAAGGAACATTTGTACTAGGTCAAAATTATTACAGAGTTTAGCTGGAAGTTTCCTTCTCCCTGTGGCCCTTCCCCAGTTCCACTGACAGATCTTCCCAAGGACCCCTGTGAGATAAAGTCAGAAATGGCTTCCCTGAGAACCAAGAGCGCCTGTGGGGTTCTTCCCACTGCTTCTTCTGCTTTTATATTTTGCTTGGCTCTCTAAGTTCATTTCAGCCCTAGGTAAGGCTAAATCCTTCTCTGGTGATCTGGATTTTCAGGTTTTGAGTATGTGTGTTTAGAGGTGAATGTTCCTTCTCTTAAACTTTTGACGCTTGCTATTTTTCTGTAGTCTCACAGAGGTTGCAGTGACAAGTCACTTCTTTCAAAGAGTCTGTGCATTCTTTTGGTTTTCCTGGTATGTTCCTATGGTAGTTCTTGGAGCAAAAGTTTGGGATGAGAGTCTCCACATGCTGTTCTGTCCATCCAAGTGGGAGATACAAGTTAATCCTGTCTCCTAGCCACCTTTTTTTTTTTCCTTCTGAGAGAAATATTGATTGATTCTTCATCACAGATTTTAAAAAAAAGATCAGTAGGCATTCTCACTCTTTCTTTATTGTTTTAAACAGAACTCTACTTTTTCTTCAGGCAACTGATTTAATTTCTCATTTTACATTTATTTATTTATATGTTTCTTATTGCCTGTGCTCACCACTAGACCAATTGGAAAAAATCAACTGCAGAAATATAAGGTAAGTCTTTCATAAATGATTACTCATTAACTATAAATCCACAAAAATTTCATATTAATATTCATCTGACCTGCCCTCATTTGGCCTTCTACAGAATGCTTGAAGTTAGATTAAAAATAATCTACCGATAAATATTCATTGATAGAACACTGAAAGGTGAAGCCTACTGGTGAAAATGTTGTTCATTCATTAACAGAAATGAAGTAGATACATTTATTTCTTGACTTGCTATTATGCTTCATTAGTGTGTGTTTATTTTTATCCAGTACCATGCTATTTGCTTACTGTAGCTTTTTTATTTTTTGAGACATGTTTCAGTCTGTTGCCCAGGGTGGAGTGCAGTGGCTTCATCGTGACTCACACTGCAGCCTCAACTTCACAGGATCTAGGAATCCTCCTACCTCTGCATCTCAAGTAGCTGAGACTATGGGTTTGTGCCATTACACCGTGCTAATTTTTGTATTTTTTGTAGAGATGGTGTTTTGCTATGTTGCCCAGGCTGGTCTAGAACTCCCGGGCTCAAGCAACCCACCGTGGCCTCTCAAAGTGCTGGGATCACAGATGTGAGCTGCTGCACCCGGCCTTACTGTAGCTTTGTAATGTATTCAGAAACCAGGTAGTATGATGCCTCCAGCTTTGTTGTTTTTCCTCAATATTGCTTAGGCTATTCTGGGTCTTTCATGAATTGATAAAGATTTGATAATTACTTTTTAAATTCTGAGAAAATATATTTGGAATTTTTATAAGGATTGCATTAAATCTGTAGATCACTTTGGGTAGTATGGACATTTTCACAATATTAATTATTTCAATTCATAAGCATGGTGTATCTTTCAATTTTTTAGTGCCTTCAATTTATTTAATTAATGTTTTAGAGTTTTAGTGTATAGATATTTTACCTCTTTGAATAAATTTATTTCTATGTATTTTCTTCTTTTTGATGCTTTTGTAAATGAGATTATTAATCTCAATCCCTGTCTACACATCTATACAACTTGAACAGTTTTAGAGATTAAAGTAAATACATGTAAAAATGCAGGAGAGGGAAGAAACTCAAAGTTTTATAGTTTTGTAAAATACAGGTGCCCAATTTAGCATCCTAAATTGGATGTCATGCCCTGTGGTGCCAAACATCGCATTAAGCTTGAACTTGAGCTCAAATTGACTTATTCTTTGGGATAACCCAAAGATAGAGAAACTCATCATCCTGATTTCACACAGGTGGAGACTACTGCTTAGAGAGAATAAATGAATATACAGAATCACATGGCTGCTACATGGTAAACTGGAACTTCTAGAACAAACCATCTGACCCTGAACTTCAAATGAGCTAGGCAGCTTCTTACCATCTGTCTATAAAAAGTCCAGAGATACCAGAGGGTGCCATGTGAGCCTTTGGTGAATAGGTGAAAACTTCAAATGTTGATACTCAGGAGGAAGGAGTTAGATTGACCCAACACTTGATGGAACACTTACTTTTAACTTAATGGAGCCATAAAAGTGCTTATAACATTTGGGGCTTTGAGTTCATCAATTAAGGCAGAATTTCTATAGAGTATACTTTTCCCTAAAAAATGTATTTAGCCATTGATAACTCTATGTAGCTCTGTGAAATATGTGCTTATTAGACAGATCAGGTGTTTTGGCTATAAATAAGATGAATATTGTGTTTGTAATAAAATATATTTATAAATAATTTTGATTCTGAATATTTAAAAACTATTAACTATTGTTTGAATACATCTTTGTCCAAAACATATATACATTTTATATAATATATAGAATATATGTATATATATAATACACACATGTGTAATCATATGTAATATAGATGGTAATATAACTGTACCTTCTGTGGCTATTACGAGCTTCATTGCTCACCAGTTCCAGAATATAGGGTATCAGGTACTCAAGAGTGGCAGCAAGAAACATAACATGGAAGAGTCCAGACACTGGGCACAGCAGATCTCCCACAGGAGGTGTCCAAACATATCATGCAGAACTGCAGCTCTGCTCTTGCTAAGAAGGTGAAATCTGCTTTTTTTTTAGAAGCAGTCTTGCACTGTTGCCCAGGCTGGAGTGCAGTGGTGCTATCTTGGCTCCACCTCTCAGGTTCTAGTGATTCTCCTGCCTAAGCCTCCCAAGCAGCTGGGACTACAAGCGTGAGCTGCCATGTCCAGCTAATTTTTCTGTATTTTTAGTATAGACGGGGTTTCACCATGTTGGCCAGGCTGGTCTCAATATCCTGACCTGGTGACCCATCCGCCTCGGCCTCCCAAGTGCTTGGATTAGAGGCATGAGCCACCCTGCCTGGCCTCTTTTCTTTTTTTTTTTTTTTTTTTTTAATACACTCTTGCTGCCCCGGCTGGAGTGCAATGGCATGATCTTGCCTTACCACAACATCCACCTCCCGGGTTCAAGCGATTCTCCTGCCTTAGCCGCCCAAGTAACTGGGTAGGCTGGTCTCGAACTCCGAACCTCAGGTGATCCACCGCCCTCGGCCTCCCTTGGCCTCCCGAAGTGTTGAGATTACAGGTGTGAGTCACCGCTCCAGGCTTTTTTTTTTTTTGCTTTGTTTGTGTGTTTTTAGACAGTCTCACTCTGTCACCCAGATTGGAGTGATGTGGCACAAGCTCAGCTCACTCCAACTTTTGCCTCCTGACTTCAAGTAATTCTCCTGGCTCAGTCTCCTGAGTAGCTGGGATTACAGGCGTGCACCACCATGCTAGCTAATTTTTGTATTTTTAGTAGAGACCGGGTTTCACCATATTGGTCAGGGTGGTCTCGAACTCCTGACCTCGTGATCTGCCCACCTTGGCCTCCCAAAGTTTTGGGATTACAGGCGTGAGCCACCGCGCCTGGCCATTTGACTCTTTTTTGTACTGGTTATCATATCGGCTGATTCCTCAGATGTTAAATACATATTTTAATATGTGTTCCTGTCTTTATGAGTGTCACAAATTCATAATTTTTTAAAAAATTATGTTTTAAGCACTTTTTATGTCACACTGATATGCCCAATGGATTTATCTATAAAAAGCATCCAAACTTCTATGACAGAGGATTACACAGTTGAACCTGGGTGTTTTTTATTTTTAATATCTAGTTGACTAAAGCTTCAGCAGAACTTTGTTGACTCTGTTTTCATTTTATTTTCAATTTTCCTTTCAGCTAACTTAGTGTTTCTATGTTTTTCTGCTGCATTTATAGCATATTATCTAGTCTTTATCATTGGCAACAGTGGCTTGAAGTTTGCTTATAAAATTATGTTTATTGAGGTAAAATTCACATAACATCAAATGCAACATATTAATTATTTTCAGGTTTACACTTCAGTATCTTTTTGTGTATTCACAATACTTTACAATCATTACCACTAGGTAATTTTAGAACAGTATAATTACCCACAAAAGAAACTCCACACCCATCAAGCGGCCACTTTCTACTTTCCCCACCAGCCTCTGGCAACCATTAATCCACTTTCTGTTTCAAAGGATTTGCCTATTTTGGGAATTTTATACAAATGGATTCATAAAGTACATGACCCTTTTTGTATAGCTTTTTCCATCAAGCATAATGTCTTTAATACGTATCCATGTTGTGTCCCATATTAGTACATTATTCCTTTTTCTGGCTGAAGTATACTATTGCCTTGTATACTATATCCCATTTGTCTATCTAGTCCTCCATGGATAGGCATTTGCACTGGTTTCACTTTTTGGCTATAACGAATAATGTTTCTACGGATATGTATATACATGTTTTTGTGTGGACCTATTTTGATTTCAGTTGAATATATACTCAGAAGTGGAATTGCTAAGACATGTAGTAACTCTATATTAACCTCACAAGGAATTGTCAAAATGTTTTCCAAAACTGCTGCCTAATTTTACCATTCCACCAGCACTCTATGAGGGTTTCAATTTTTCCACATCTTCACCCACACTGATCTGTCTTCTGAAATATACCCATACCAGTAGGTATGAAGTGATATATCATTGTGGTTTTGACTTGCATCTTTCTGATGAATAAAGATGTTGTGCATCTTTTCATGTGCTCATTGGCCACTTGTACAGAATAAAAATCTTGGAGCCACTGCTCCAGACTATCAGTCTCAAACACTTGTTACAAACAGATTTTTGGTACTGCACAAGAAATAGCACTCAGCAAGGCAAATTTACTTCTATAAAAGGTTGCGTCTCGCATATTAAGCAATGGCAAGGGCACACAGAACAAAGGAAGCTGGAGTTTTTATTATCTCTGATGCAGCTTCTACTTCTGTGTCTTTCCCTTACTGGTTAGGGTTGGACCGCACAGTCTAAACTAGTCCCGATTGGCTAAATACTTCAAATTTTTTAGAAAAGGGAGTCTTGTAAGGGATGTAAGAGAGAGAGAGACCAGAGGTCCATTATGGGGGAACTAGGAAAGTAACCTATTCCCTAATAAGGAAAATAATGCAGACTGGGTCTTGGGTTGTAGCAAGCTAATTTTTGTATTTTTGGTGGAGACAGGGTAATTTATTTTCCAATTACTAATATTTTCATTCAGAGTGAGAATATTCTGCATAAACACATAAAGTCTGTTTTATTTATTAATAAAAAACATTAAAGCAAGGCGTAACTACAGACTCCACTGTTCAGTTTATACACTGAACTGTTGTTGCTTTTGCAGTATAAGTACTTCAGCCTGCAAATGCTGCATAATTGCTTTGGATCATCAGGTTTCCATCAAAGATACTTAGTGTCTTTTAGTCTTTATCATTCTATATTGCTAAATTTATTCCTATTTTTGTGCTAAGCTTCTGCGTGCTCTTAAAATTAGCTTTTATCTAAACAAATCTGTGTCTACTTTAGAGGACTAAAGATGAAAAAAAATAAATTTTGGGGAAGCAAAAACAAAGCAATAAATCTGAAGTACTAGATAAACATAATCTGGAGTCAGAGAAAATGACAAAAGGCTTATTCAGCTGTTAATATGATTTACACGTATTTCAAAAAAGCAGAGAAAAACATCTACAAATAATCTAATTCCCTTAAGAAAAGAGGGAAGAGCAAAAAATTTTTTGGAACTTTTTAAAGAGTTTTCAACTCTTGAACATCTGAATTTTGCACACTATATGCACTTGAAAGAATGTTCATGGGGGAAAAAGCAGAAGAGACAAAGATGTTATAAAAAAATCCACAAGTGCCCAAGACCAACACAACAGAATAGAGAGCCCAGAAATAATGCCACCCTCCTACATCCATCAGATTTTTGACAAAGCTGACAAGAGGAATGTGGAAAGAATTCTCTCTTCAATAAGTGGGGCTGGAAGAATTACTTAGCATTATGTAGAAGACAGAAACTGGACCCCTTCATTACACCATATACACAAATCAACTCAAGATAAATTAAAGACTTAAATGAAAAACTTAAAATTATAAGAAATCCCGCAAGATAACCTAGGAAATACCAGTCAAAACACAGAAACTGGCAAAGACTTCATGATGAAGCTACCAAAAGCAATTGCCACAAAAGCAAAAATTGACAAATGGGACCTATTTAAACTAAAGAGCTTCTTTACAGCAAAGGAAACTATCAACAGAGTAAACATCCTACAGAATAAAAGAAAATATTTGCAAACTTTGGCTCTGACAAAGGTCTAATAATCAAAATTTATTAAAACTTAAAGAAGTTTGCAAGAAAAAAATCTCATTAAAAAGAGGGAAAACGAGACGGGCGGATCACAAGGTCAGGAGATCGAGACCATCCTGGCTAATACGGTGAAACCCCGTCTCTACTAAAGAATACAAAAAACTAGCCGGGCGACGAGGCGGGCGCCTGTAGTCCCAGCTACTTGGGAGGCGGAGGCAGGAGAATGGCGTGAACCTGGGAGGCGGAGCTTGCAGTGAGCTGAGATCCGGCCACCGCACTCCAGCCTGGGCGACAGAGCCAGACTCCGTCTCAAAAAAAAAAAAAGAAAAAAAAAAGAGGGAAAAAATATGAACAGATGCTGTTCAAAAGAAGACATACATGTGCCTAATAAGCATATAAAAAAATGCTCATCGCTAATCATTAGAGAAATTAAAAGAGAAACCACAATGAAATGTCACATCACACTTGTGAGAACACTACATACCCATCAGGATGGCTATTTTTTAAAAGTCAACAAATAACAGATCCTGGCAAATTTGCAGAGAAAAGGGAATGCTTATACTCTGCTGGTGGGAGTGTAAATTAGTTCAACAACTATAAAAAGCAGTGTGGTGATTCCTCAAAGAACTAAAAACAGAATTATCATTTGACCCAGGAACCTTATAATTGGGTATATAGCCAAAGAAATATAAATTATTATATTATAGAGACACATCCACATGCATGTTCATTGCAGAACTATTCACAATAGCAAAGACAATGGACAGGCCCTAAATGCCTGTCAGTGGTAGACTGGATAAAGAAAATATGGTATGGTCAGATGCGGTGGCTCATGCTTGTAATCTCAGCACTTTGGAAGGCTGAGGCAGGTGGATTCCCTGAGCTTAGAAGTTTGATACCAGCCTGGGCAACATGGTAAATTCTGTCTCCATGAAAAATACATAAAGAAAAATTGGCCAGGCATGGTAATGCACACGTGTAGTCCCAGTTACTTGGAAGGATGAGGGCGACGGAATTGCTTGAGCCTGGGAGGTTGAGACTAAAGTAAGCAAATGTCATGCCATAGCACTCTAGCCTGGGCAATAAGCCTGTCTCCAAAAATAAAGCAGAATAAAAGATTTAATAAAAACAAAATATGGTACATAAACATGATGGAATACTCTGTGGCCATCAAAAAAAAAAGATCATGTCCTTTGCAATAATATGGATGAAGCTGGAGACCACTATGCTTAGAAAACTAATGCAGAGGCCGGGCGCTGTGGCTCAATGCCTGTAATCCCAGCAATTTGGGAGGCCGAGGTTGGTGGATCACCTGAGGTCAGGAGTTTGAGACCAGCCTGATCAACATGGAGAAACCCCATCTCTACTAAAGATACAAAATTAGCCACACACAGTGTCACCCACCTGTAATCCCAGCTACTTGGGAGGTTGAGGCAGTGGAATAGCCTGAACCCAGAAAACTAAGGTAGCAGTGAACGGAGATCATACCATTGCACTCCAGCCTGGGCAACGAGAGCAAAACTCCTACTCAAAAACAAAACAAAGCAAAACAAAAAAAAAAAAACAAAAAAAGAAAACTACTGCAGAAACAAAACCAAATGCATGTTGTTATTTATAAGTAACAGCTTAGTAATAAGAACACGTGAACACAAAGAGGAGAACGACAGGGGCCTAGTTGAGGGTGGAGGGTGGTGTAGGGAGACCTCCTGAAACTATTGCTATGGAATAAAAGATGAAATGCTCCTGATTATTGTAAATACAAAATTGCATGCAGGACTGTGTAAAGACAATGCCAGGTTGGACTGCCAGAATGAGCCGACAGCGTGTGATGTGCTTCCCCTGCAGAGAGCCTATGAATGGACTTGCAATCAGGAAGGTTTCACATCACCAAGATTCCTATCCCAGAAGAGCAGATGTTCATAGCTCTGGGAATGGAACGCGACCCTCATGGAAAGCCTATAAATGGATGCATGGGGGGGGGGCGCCTGTCAATATTGGATAAGATAGGGCTATAAACACCCTCATCTTNAACCAAATGCATGTTGTTATTTATAAGTAACAGCTTAGTAATAAGAACACGTGAACACAAAGAGGAGAACGACAGGGGCCTAGTTGAGGGTGGAGGGTGGTGTAGGGAGACCTCCTGAAACTATTGCTATGGAATAAAAGATGAAATGCTCCTGATTATTGTAAATACAAAATTGCATGCAGGACTGTGTAAAGACAATGCCAGGTTGGACTGCCAGAATGAGCCGACAGCGTGTGATGTGCTTCCCCTGCAGAGAGCCTATGAATGGACTTGCAATCAGGAAGGTTTCACATCACCAAGATTCCTATCCCAGAAGAGCAGATGTTCATAGCTCTGGGAATGGAACGCGACCCTCATGGAAAGCCTATAAATGGATGCATGGGGGGGGGCGCCTGTCAATATTGGATAAGATAGGGCTATAAACACCCTCATCTTGCCACGGCTCTTCTAGGCTTCTTTAGGGTTGAGGCATACTCCCTTCTGAGAATTTCTGGTCTAACCAGTTGTCTAACTTCACATCCTGTTTCTATGAATTGTTTGTAACCAGCTTTTGCTGCAACTGTTACTGCTGATTAATATCTTGCTAATCATAGGTTATGGAAAGACTGTGTTCCTGTTTTAAGGCTCTGTTAGAAATTACTGATGCACACACTATATTGTCATTTTTTATCTCTGTATACTGTACTTCTGCATACCAATGTTATGTTAAAGAATTACTTCATTCCCACATGACCATCTCACCTCATAATTAAATGGCCCTAAATCCCTCACTAACCTACCCCCGCCCTCACTAAACTTTTTTCTTTTTTTTTTTTTCTTTTTTTTTGAGACGGAGTCTCGCTCTGTCGCCCAGGCTGGATGTAGTGGCCGGATCCTGGCTCACTGCAAGCTCCGCCTCCCGGGTTTACGCCATTCTCCTGCCTCAGCCTCCCGAGTAGCTGGGACTACAGGCGCCCGCCACCTCGCCCGGCTAGTTTTTTGTATTTTTTAGTAGAGACGGGGTTTCACCATGTTAGCCAGGATGGTCTCGATCTCCTGACCTTGTGATCTGCCCGTCTCGGCCTCCCAAAGTGCTGGGATTACAGGCTTGAGCCACCGCGCCCGGCCACCCTCACTAAACTTAATAATAAATGCTGGCATATCCAGTGCATTGTTGGCACCGCGGAACCAGAAGGCAGTGACCCCCCTGGACGCAGTTTTCACTATCTTGTGTGTGTCTATTATTTCTCGACCTGCAGATCCACCTGGGAGCAAACAGAGAGCCCCGTTGCATTGTGGACTGCTGGCCAGATCCTGCAATAGGGTGGGAGGACTCAGAGGATCAGAAAATATACCTGTTTGGTGCTATGCTTAGTACCCCAGTGACAAAATAATCTGCACATCAAACTCCCATGACATAATTTTAGCTGTGTAACAAGCCCACATGTGTACCGTGAACAAAAAATAAAAGCTAAAAGAAAAAAAAAAATCCCTGGGTGGGAGAGAGTGCAATGTAGGTGAAAGGAATAATTTTTTGCTACACACAGTAGCCCAGGTGGGGCTGTACTCTGATTCATTTCTGTGTGCATGCAGGCAGATGAGATTATGAACAGGAGGGCCAGAACCCTAGGCTGGTGGAGTAAACAGGCTGCTGCTGCAGATTCGGTGTCCAGGGATGGGGATATGCAAGGAGACCTGTAGACACTTGTGGCTTTTTGGCAAGAAACACTTGGATCAAAAATGCCGTGGTGAAGTTTCTGAGGATGGTGCCTAGTCCTGGGAGGAGTGTGGACACGTCAATGTCTAGTGTGTGTGTTTGGGAGCAGGTGGGAATCCTGTGGTAGTAGCTGCAAGAAAAGGGGGTCTGTCATCAGAGCTCTTTCCTCTAAGTTTTCAGTCCTCTGTCACCCTAGGAGAAGACCTGGAATCACAAGACAATGGGCAGTGTGACAGCCTGTGTACAGGAGAGCAGCGCCTCCAGTTCCCAAATACCCAGAGTTTTATTCCATGCCAGGCCTTCATGATATCTTTTTTTCTGGCACCAAATCTGCAGAGTTCTCTGCAGAAAACAATTCTCCAACACCAACTCAGTGTGAAACATTTGAATTCTGACAGCACCCAAAGTCAGCACAGACCATGATTCAGGACTCAGTCCCACAACATTGTTCTCACTGCAGATGCCAGTCACAAACCCCATGGGCCCATCTATGCTTCTGAGCTACTGTTTAAAAATTGGGGACTTTCATAACCTCCTTGAAGTTCACTAATTTGGTAAAGCTACTCACAGAACTCAGCAAAACACCGTAGTTATGTTTACCAGTTTCATATATAAGAGGCAGCCCAGGAAAAGCCAAATGGAAGAAATGTGTAGAACAAAGAAAAGAGATGGGGAAAGATGAAACACATAGATAATCCTGGAAAATATTTGTGATTAATAAAATTCTCCATCCTTTGTGTGCTCCAGGAACAGTTTATGGAAAGAAACACTCTTCCTGTTATGACTTTTTCTTACATATCACACAGCCAGACACACAGTCTGCACAGTTTCTCCATTTTCTCATTAAGAAAAATCAGTTGAATTTGTCTTCACTGGTCAAAATATATATATTTTTTGAGATGGAGTCTCGCTCTGTCATCCAGGCTGGAGTGCAGTGGCACAGTCTCGGCTCACTGCAACATCCTTCTCCCAGGTTGAAGCAATTTTCCTGCCTTAGCCTCCCAGGTAGCTGGGATTACAGGTGCCCACAAGGATGCCTGGCTAATTTTTGTATTTTTAGTAGACACAGGGTTTCCCCATGTTGGCCAGGCTGGTCTCAAACTCCTGACCTCAGGTGATCCGCCTGCCTTGGCCAGCCAAAGTGCTGGGATTACAGGTGTGAACCACTGCACCCGGCTTAAAAGAAAATATTTTTAAATCAAACTTTACTTAGTGTTATCTCACTCCCTCAGGCTCCTGAACTTTGAGCTACCCTCAGCCTGAGTCAACATAGAAGCTTATTTTACATCCCTCCTAAGAACATGCTGATTTCAGGGTAAGACATTCTCTGATCTAAAATCTGACTTTTTCACCCTCCATTTGCCATTCCCCTCCCACCTCCTTTCTAATCTTGTTTGCTCCTCCGCAGGGAAGAAAGTCCTTTTATGCCTACATTTTTGCAAGCCATAAAGATCTTATAGTTGGTTGTTGCTTTCTCCTGTTGCAATAATTTTTTGGAATTCATTTTTTTACATAAATATAGTGTTTTTATTTTACAAAATCTAGAAAGTGCCTCAAAACAATAACAAATTCATGATCAGTAAGACCCTCCCAGTTTCCCTTCATAGCCTCAACCGCATCTGCCTGTGGGACCCCAGGTTTCCAGGGCTCTGTAACTTCTCTCAGAATAACGGCTCCTTCAATGGCTGGGGTGAGCAGGGGAGTCTTTCCAGAATAAAGTAACTGGGCCTTTGGCCGCGCGCTGTGGCCTGTAATCCCAACACTTTGGGAGGCCAAGGTGGGTGAATCACATGGTCAGGCATTTGAGACCAGCCTGGCCAACATAGTGAAACCCTGTCTCTACTAAAAATTAGCCAGGTATGGTGGCGGGGACCTGTAATCCCAGCTACTCGAAAGGCTGAGGCAGGATAATCTTTTGAACCCAGGAGGCAGAGGTTGCAGTGAGCCGAGATCCTGGCAGTGCACTCCAGCCTAGGCGACTGTGTGAGATTCCATCTCAAAAAAAAAAAAAAAAAAATCTAACTCTGCCTTTAATAACCTTCTGTTGCAGGCTTAATATTAGCCTTAGGTTCAAGTCACTAGGTTAAAGCTTTAATTTCCATGTCAGAGTTATTCACTTGATTTTGAAACTAACTGCTTGAAAAATCCAGTGACATTACTCAAAGTGTTTACATAAGGGAAGGAAATTTTAAGGTGCTTACATTTATTTTATTTTATTTTATTTTATTTTGTTTTATTTTTGAGATGGAGTCTCGCTCTGTCACCTTGGCTGGAGTGCAATGGCACAATCTCAGCTCACTACAACCTCCGCCTCCCAGGTTCTAGCCATTCTCCTGCCTCAGCCTCCCAAGGAGCTGGGACTACAGGCATGTGCCACAGCACCCGGCTAATTTTTCTATTTCTAGTAGAGACAGGGTTTCGCCATGTTGGGCAGCCCGGTCTCGAACTCTTGACCTCAAGTGATCAGCCTGCCTCGGCCTCCCAAAATGCTGGGATTGTAGGCATGAGCCACAGAAAATGGCTAAGGTGCTTGCATTTTGTATCTCCATAAGAAAAGCAAATATGTCTACTTCTTTCAGAAAACATATGTATTATTTTATTATTTCTATTAAAAATAATGTAAAAAATTAGTCATATGGGAACACTTGTAGAAGGTACATAAGTTTCATCACATATAATTTAGCATTAAACTAAGAAATCAAGACAACATGATATAAAACCAAGATATTCACTGTCACAAATTTACCCTGCAAAAAGAGGAACTGATGTTTTGATGAATCTATGTAACCCATAAATCATCTACCACATTTTCCTGTGGATATATGTTCATTGTCCACAGTCGAAATGAAAGAGAGATTTTCTGTAAATTTTTTTCTTTTCCTTTTTTTTTGGTAGCTAACATTTTTTTTTTTTTTTTTTTTTGAGATGGAGGATGGAGTCTTGCTCTGTCACCATGGCTGGAGTGCAGTGGCATGATCTCAGCTCACTGCAACCTCTGCCTCCCAGGTTCAAGTAATTCTCTGCCTCAAGCTCCAGAATAGATGCGATTACAGGCGCCAGCCACCACGCCGGGCTAATTTTTGTATTTTTAGTAGAGACAGGGTTTCACCATCTCGGACAGGCTGGTCTTGAACTGCTGACCTCGTGATCTGCTCGCCTCATCCTCCCAAAGTGCTGGGATTACAGGCATGAGATACCGCGCTCAGCCGGTAGCTAACATTCCTAAAGCTAAGGCTTTAAGGAATTTTGTTTGAAATAACTCAGCCATAAAAAACACACTTGAAAAAATTCCTAAGCTTACTCTGGGAAAGAAAAAGGTAAATGAGAATTATTAACAAACGGAATATATTATTAAATACCAATTTTTTGAAACTCATCTCTTTTATGTCCTTTGTAAATATTTCTTACCTTTTAAGCCCTACTAATACAATGCAAATAACAGTAAAAAAAAAAAAATTGATGCGGCTGGGTGCAGTGGTTCACGCCTGTAATCCCAGCACTTTGGGTGGCCAAGTCAGGTGGATCACTTAAGACCGTAAGTTTGGGATCAGCCTGGTCCATCTCTACTAAAAATACAAAACCTAGCCAGGCGCAATGGTGCTCACCTATAGACCTAGCTACTTGGGAGGCCGAGGCACGAGAATCACTTGAACCCAGGAGGCGGAGGTTGCAGTGATCTGAGATCGAGCCATTGAATTACATACAGCCTGTGCAACAGAGGGAGACTGTCTAATAAATAAATAAATACCGGAGGTCAAAATAAGTGAACAAATCTTTTCAAGGTACACATCCAATTACCTATCCCATCCTGTTCACTTACATGCTCAGTAACCACCTTCCCAGGAGATAGTGCGCTATGCCCCAGTGAGAGCCCCAGGTGCATTTTACTTCGTAAGTTTTTATGCCATCACACTGGGGTCAGTTTTTTTGTCTGTTGGAGTGTTTTTTGTTTTTTGTTTTTTCAAATTTTTGACTATTTTTTCTTCACCATTTTTCTGCCCCACTCAAGAGAATCCAGGGACGGAAATTATCTGTTTTCCCCTCAATACCAGGTTCTGATTGGCTGCCCAGCAATGCGTATCCAACAAATGGAAGCTAGGTTGGGTGAAGACAATCTTCATGTCTCAAACGGTTAGCTTTTCAAAAAGAAAAAAAAAAGAAAGCGCACAGGGAGATGCCTTTCAGCCCCAAGGCTGCCACCTGCTCCCTTGAGAGGCTACACTCCATACTTCAAGTGGTCCTATTAGAGAAAATGACCAAAGAGCTAATAGTCACTAGACACTCTAGCAGAGATAGCCATGGTGGGTGGGTATCTTGGTTTATTGCCAGAAAGTACTAAAACCCAGGCCCAGAAAAAAAAAAAAAAAAAAAACTGAAGGATAGCTGAGGACACATCACCCTATAAAATTTCCAAAGGGTAATCTTAACCTAAAAACATTCTGATAAGTTCTCTGGAAAAATAGAAGAAAAGAGGCACAGATATTTTTACAATATAGTGTCAGGGGATTATTCTTTGCTTTCTTTTCAGGGGAAATATTTACAAACAGAAAACAAATTTATTTAATAGTGTTATGCAAGGCTTTTTAAAAAATGATTAATTGAGGAACATGGGGTACACTTGAGGCCCTGCTTGGGACACATGTGAAAAATGCCAGAGAAAATCAGTCCCCTGTGGGGTGTGAAAATAATTAAGTGGCAGGCAGTTAGACTTTAGGAGTCTGAGAGACTGAAGAGGCTCTAGTCCCCGAATTCCTGCTTCTAAGAAGAAAATCTAAACTCAAGTGCATTTTTTGGTAAATCACTGCATTAGGGGAAACACAATTCAAGCTTAAACAACGATAAAGTGCCAATTAAACTCTGATTACATAATCAGGAAATTTTCACCTTGATTGTACAAATTAAGAAACTACCTAACTACATCTGACCAATTATTGAATATGGTTTTCTTCATCATGCATCTTATAAATGTGTTTTCTTCAAGCCCCTCCCATGGACCTCAAACTACAAACGATAGCTGGGTGCTCTACAATTCTTCTATAATTCTTTCATTAAATTACTGGATATTGTTGCAGTGACTCCCATATGGTTTTTGTTTTGTTTTGTTTTGTTTTGTTTGAGACGGAGTCTTGCTCTGTCGCCCAGGCTGGAGTGCAGTGGCCCGATCTCGGCTCACTGCCACCTCCCCCTCCCGGGTTCAAGAGATTCTCTCTCCTCTGTCCCCGGAGTAGCTGGGACTACAGACATTCGCCATCACACCCAGCTAATTTTTGTTTAGTAGAGATGGGGTTTCCCCATTTTGGCCAGGCTGGTCTTCAACTCCTGACCTCAAGTGATTTGCCCACCTCCGCCTCCCAAAGTGCTGGGATTACAGGCGTGAGCGACCGCGGCCGGCCCCATACATTTTTAATAGGAGAAAAGAAACACTGAGAACCCCACGGACCAAAGCTCTTTCCATTCATGAACCCGCAGCCCGAGTCAGGAATCTCCCCTGTCGACCCTTCCCTGGTCCCTGCACAATCTGGGAGAGATGCGGCGCTGTGGGTGCAGAGCTGCCCAGAGAGGGCTCCAGGCCAGGGCACAGTCACTGTGCGGGGAAGAGACAGGACGGCCGGGCCCGGCTGTCAGCGTAGCCAACATGTTATGGCTGAAGCGGACAGAGGGCGAGCTGGGCAAGAAAAACTCGGGGAGCAGATTTTGGAGCTGACTGTGGGAGGCCTGAGTCCTGCCACAGCCATTTCCCAGCCAAGGGAGGGGGTGACTGAGCAGGCTACCCAGCCTGGGAAACTGTGCTTTTTCCGTGAAACTGTGCAATCCACTGATCAGAAGATTCCACTCGTGAAGCCACGCCACTGGAGCCTCAGATTCCAACCCGGGAGTTGAACAGATTCTTAACATCCTGTCAGCTAGAGTCTGCTTCAGCCTGCTGAGTTCCCGGGGGAGGGGTGACCAGCACCATGGCTGTGGCTGCCTGCTGTCTAAGCCTTTTGAGCTCCTTGGAGGAGGGACAGCAGCCAGCACTGAGACTCCCAATTGCCTAAAAGGCAAAGCTCCCTGGGCACGGGAAGGGCAGCAGTAATTTCTAGAGCTCCTGGCTGCATTTTTTTCCCTGCTAGAGCCAGGGAGGCTAGACAACTTGGTCTCAAGAGGTGTCCCCCACAGCCCAACACACTGGCTGTGGCAGACTGCAGCCAAAGTGTCTCTTTAGGCCTGACCCTGACTCATCCCTCCTCACTGGGCAGGGCCTCCCTGCAGGAACTCCAACAACTCCAGCCAGGGGCTCAGGGACATAACTCTGATGTCCCTGGGCCCGAGCCCCTAAGGGGAGGGGTGGCTGCAGTCTCGGCGGAGCAGCAGACTTAGCCTTTCCTCCTGCTAGTTCTGAAAAATGCAGGCAGCCCAGATGAGTGGGTTTCCCCCCAGTGAAACACCCCCTCTACCAAGGAACAAAGTGCTTCATTAAATGGGTTCTCTTCCCCATGCCACCCAACTGGATGAAACTCTTCAACAGGGGTTGTCAGACACCCTATACAGGAGCAATCCTACTGGCATCAGGTTGGGCACCTCCTGAGGTCAGAGATTCCAGAGGAAGGAGCAGACACTCTTCTTTGCTATTCTCCAACCTCCTTGATTGACATCTCCAGGAACAGGAGTGAACCTGTTGTCCTGAATAGGGCCTAAAGTGACCCCCAGCAAACTGCAGCAGCCCTACAGAAGAGGGACCTGACCACTGAAAGAAAATCAAACAAACAGAAAGCAACAACAACAGCATCAACAACAAAAAAGGACCGACAAAAACCCATCCAAAGCCAGGCATGGTGGCTCACACCAGTAATCTCAATACTTTGGGAGGCTGAGGCAGGCAGATCACTTGAGGTCAGGAGTTCAAAACCAGCCTGGCCAACATGGCGAAAACCCCATCTCTACTAAAAAATACAAAAATTAGCCAGGCATTGTGTTGCATGCCTGTAGTGCCAGCTACTCAGGAGTCTGAGACACGAGAATCACTTGAACCTGGGATGCGAAGGTTGCACTGAGCCGAGATTGTGCCACTGCCCTCCAGCCTGGGTGACAGAGTGAGACTCTGTCTCAAAACAAAACGAAACAAAACAAAAACAAAAACAACAATTCAATTGTCAGCAGACTCAAAGATCTAAACTAGACAAGTTCATGAAGATGAGAAAGAACCAACAAAAGAACGGTGGAAGGCCAGAGTGCTGCTTTTCCTCTGAGTTATCAAAATGTCTCTTCAGCAAGGGCGCAGAACTGGACAGAATATGAGATGGATGAATTGACAAAAGTAGGCTTCAGAAGATGGGTAATTAACTCTGCTGAGCTAAAGGAACATGTTCTAACCCAATTCAAAGAAGCTAAGAACCTTGATAAAAGGTTAGATGAAGTGCTAACTAGAATAACCAGTTTGGAGAGGAACATAAATGATCTAATGGAGGTGAAAAACACAGCATGAGAACTTCATGAAGCATGCAAAACTATTTGTAGCCGAATTGACCACGCAGAAGAAAGGATATCAGAGTTTGAAGACCACCTTGCCAAAATGAGGCATGCAGACAAGATTAAACAAAAAACAATAAAACGGAACAAAGCCTTTGAAAAATATAATGTTCTGTGCAGGAAACACATGAGGGGAGAAGAAAAGACACACACTTGCAATACCTTTAAGGGTAAACAAGCTTTATCCCAGGTAAATGGCAATGCATCTATAATAAGCAAATTGATATAATAAGAACATTGCAATGGGAAGGGGAGAAGAGAAAAAATATATATATATAAACGTATGTATATATATATATCTACACTCACCAGACTATGGAGGATTCATCAGCAGATCAGGAAGCAACAGTCTGGACTCCAGAGTCAGACACCCACTCACCAGACCAGGATTCACCACCACACCTGGAAACAACAGCCTGGGCCCAATAGTCAGCCACCCGTCCACGCACAGACAAGGAGAGGTCTTTGAAGCTTTGGTGCAGTTGGGGATCCTAGCTCCTTTTGTAACAAGTTGTTTGGCATGAGGCCCAGTTGCAACTGGGCTCTTTGCAGCTGGGCTGGAGGAACACAAAAAGGTCAACTTGTTTTTTTTGCGATTGGCTATTGTTTTTCAATAACTAACATATAGGAATAGACTAAAATAGAGATTTCTCCAAAACAATCTGCGCCCCAAGTTCTCTTTGCCCAGCTTGGACTCAGTCCCATTCAGCCAGAAGATGGCAGCTGCACTGACAGCCAGGCCCCCAGGCGTCCTGTCTCTTCACTGCGCTGTGACTGTTCCCTGGCCTGGAGCCCTCTCTGGGCAGCTCTGTACCTGCAGCATAGCGTCTCTCCCAGATTGTGCAGGGACCAGGGGAGGGTCAGCAGAGGAATGCCTCAAGGGGCTCACATAACCTGTTCCAGGACTTGGTGACCATTGTGTGTGTCCACATTCAATTGAGTTCAAATTTAATATTTAACTTTTCCTCCACAAATTCCCCTGTCTTGATGAATCACCTCTGTCTCGACAAGATGAAGCCCTTAGGCCGTTACACAACCTCCGCCTCCTGGGTTCAAGCGATTCCCCTGCTTCAGCCCCCGTAGCACCTGGGACTACAGGTATGTACCACCACACGTGGCTAATTTTTTGTATTTTTATTAGAGATGAGGTTTCGCCACGTTGGCCAGGCTGGTCTTGAACTCCTGACCTCATGAGACCCACCCACTTTGGCTTTCCAAAGTGCTGGGATTACAAGCGTGCACCAGCGGACTGGCCCTAAATGATTTCTTTCTGTCTCCTGTAACAGTTTGAAATTACTTAAAGGTTGTTTCAAATTGAAAAAATAAAAATAATATAGATAAAATAAAATATAAACAGTTAAAAAATTATATTAGATTACAAAATATATACGTAAATCTCGAGAGGTCAAAAATGACAAATTTGATCTTTTATAAGGTTTTATCAAAATTACCTTTAGTATTGACAATACATTATTGCCAAAGTAAAAGTTGATTTTCTCTTGAAAAAAAGTTTTATGTATTATTAATATGAGAGCAAAATATTTCTGTTCACCTTTTGAAATACATTCAACGAGAGAGAGAGTAAAGAAAAGAGAATTTTCCCAGGCTCTGGGGTGGGCTTGGCTCAGCTCAGGGAGGAAGCCCTGCCTGAAAAGGCTGCAGCGTAGGCTGTCACTCTTTCTTCACTCAGCCCAGCGTCTAATCACATCTACTGTCACTCGGGGCCTCAGAGGGCGGGGCCTTAAGCACTATCCAATCAGGGACGGCAGGCTGGAAACCGTCCAATCTGAAAGGCAGCTGGAGCGAAGAGGACGGTTTCCGGGTTTGGTGCGGCCTTTGTCTCTCGCTGTAGTCAGAGCTCCAGGTCTCGTTCTCACTGCTCCTAGTTGCTCAGGCTCTGTGGTCCTGTGTCCTGCAGGTATTGGGAGATCCACAGCTAAGACACCGGGACCTCCTGGAAGCCAAAAATGGTGAGAGTGCCGGTCCGACATCCCGAGAGAGGAGAGGGACTGGTTGGAACCGGTGAAAAGTGGCTGTGTGGCGGGACTCAGGCCTCCCCGCAGTCAGCTCCACAATCTGCGCTCCCAGTTCTTGCCCAGCTCGGCCTCAGTCCCGTTCAGCCATAAGATGGCAGCTGTACTGACAGCCGGGCCCCGGGCGCTTTGTCTCTTCACTGAGCGGTGACTGTGCCCTGGCGTGGAGCCCTCTCTAGGCAGCTCTGCAACCGCAGCGTGGCGTCTCTCCCAGATTGTGCAGGGACCAGGGGAGGTTGGGCAGGGGAGAATCCCGACTCGGGGTGCGGGTTCATGAATGGGAAGAGCTTTGTTCCTTTGGGTTTACAGTGTCTCTTTTCTCCTATTAAAAATGTATGGGGCCGGACGCGGTGGCTCACGCCTATAATCCCAACGTTTTGGGAAGCCGAGGCGGGCGGATCGCTTGAGGTAAAGAGGTGTTAGGACAACAAAGTTCCTCTTAAATGACTTAACTTTCTGGTCGTAAGTTGTAAAAGTTGTAAATCAACCCTACCCCTTCTTCTTCCCCTTTTCCTTTTCTCGCAAGTCGCTCATTTACCTTATTTGGAAAAAGTTTCGGTCTAAGCTTACGGGGATCAGCTTAGATTGTGCGGTCTGATCCCAGACAACAGGGGACGGAAACAAAAACAGGAACTGCATTAGGGTTCAAAACCCCTTCCTGGCTGGGTGCGGTGGCTCAAGCCTGCAATCCCAGCACTTCGGAGGCCGAGGCGGGTGGATCACGTGGTCAGGAGTTGTAGACCAGCCTGGCAAACGTGGTGAAACGCGTCTCTACTAAAAATACGAAAACTATCTGGGCGTGGTGGCACGTGCCTGTAGTACCAGCTACTTGGAAGGCTGAGGCACGAGAATTTCTTGAACCTGGGAGGCGGAAGTTGCAGTGAGCTGAGATCCAGTCATCTTAGCCTGCTAGACAAAGCGGGACTCCGGCTCAAAAAAAAAAAAAAAAAAAGTAAGCATCTTAAAACTTCCTTTATGTAAACACTGTGAGTAATTTCACTGATTTTCTAACACTTACTTTCACAAACCA
This sequence comes from Rhinopithecus bieti, assembly GCF_001698545.2. Lineage (NCBI taxonomy): Eukaryota > Metazoa > Chordata > Mammalia > Primates > Cercopithecidae > Rhinopithecus > Rhinopithecus bieti. Next base: position 46,416 of record NW_016809568.1, on the reverse strand, counting down.
AGCGAATAACCCTGACGTGGAAATTAAAGCTTGAACCTAGTGTCTCCAAGCTAAGGCTGATATTAAGCCTGCAACAGGAGGGTTTTTGTTGTTGTGGTTTTTTTGTTTTTTGTTTTTGTTTTGGACACAGTGTCGCTCTTGGTGCCCAGGCTGGAATGTGATCTCGGCTTACCAGGTTCAAGTGATTCTCCTACCTCAGCCCCTCCAGTAAGTGGGATTACAGGCATGCACCATCACGCCCGGCTAATATTGGTGTTTAGTAGAGACGGGTTTTCTCCGTGTTTGTCAGGCTGGTCTTGAACTCTCTGCATCAGGCCCGCCTCAGCCTCCCAAAGTGCTGGCACTATCGGTGTGAGCCACCGCACCTGGCCAATAGGAGGTTATTAAAGACCCTGTTAGTTTTTTCTGGGGAGTCTCCCCTGCAGATATCTCAGACTGCTCACCCCAGCCATGGAAGGAGCCTTTATTCTGAAAGAAGCTACAGAGCCCTGGAAAGCTGGGGCCCCCGCAGACAGATGCGGTTAAGATTAAGATGAAAGGAAACTGGGTCTTACTGGTAATTAATTTGTTACGGTTTTTTTTTTTTTTTTTTTTTTTTTTTTTTTTTTTTTTTTTAG
>NW_016809568.1:39711-44583 GCF_001698545.2 Rhinopithecus bieti | reverse complement strand
CCGCGGGACGTGGCCGACAGGACGGGCGCGAACGGGCCCGAGCGGGCTGCGACCGACAACATGGCGACCATTTGTTACGGTTTTGAGGCACTTTTTACACTTTCTAAAATAAAATGTTAGATTTACGTAAAAAAAAAAAAAATGAGTTCCTAAAAGTATTGCAACATGAAGAAGTACCAACTAACTAAAAGATCTTTATGGCTTGCAAAAAATGTAGGCAGAAAAGGGCTTTCTTTTATAGGGAGGAGTAAACAAGATTACAGAGGAAGGTGAGAGGGGAATGGCAAATGGAGGGTGAAAAAGTTTAGATCAGAGAATGTCGTACCCTGAAATCAGCGTGTTCTTAGGAGGGACATAAAATGGGGTTGTATGTTGACTCAGACTGAGGGCAGCTCAAAGTTCACTAGTCTGAGGGATGGAGATAAAATTAAGTTTGATTAAGAAATATTTTAGGCTGAGCGCCATGGCTCAGGCATGTAATCCCAGCAGTTTGGGAGGCCCAGGCAGGCGGATCACCTGAGGTCAGGAGTTCCAGACCAGCCTGGTCAACATGTTGATACCCTGTGTCTACTAAAAATACAAAAATTAGCCAGTAGTCATGGTGACCACCTGTAATGCCAGCTACTTGGGAGGCTGAGGCAGGAGAATTGCTTGAACCCTGGAAGCAGAGGTTGCAGTGAGCTGAGATGGTGCCAAGGAACTCCAGCCTGGGTGGCAGACCGAGACTCCATCTCAAAAAAAAAAAAATTATTTTGACCACTGAAGACAAATTCAACTGAATTTCTTAATAAGAAAAAGGAGAAAATATGCAGAGTATGTGTCTGGCTGTGTAATAGGTAAGAAAAGAGGGCACCATCTAAGTCATAATGAGAAGGGCGTTTCTTTCCATATACTGTTCCTGGAGCACACAAAGGATAGAGAATTTTATTAATCACAAATATTTTCCAGGATTATCTGTGTATTTCATCTTTCCCCATCTCTTTTCTTTGTTCTATGCATTTCTTCCATTTGGCTTTTCCTGGGCTGCATCTTATGTATGAAACCGGTAAACATAACTACAGTGTTTTGCTGAGTTCTGTAAGTAGCTGTACCAAATTATTGAATTTCAGGGAGGTTTGGGAGTCCTCAGTTTTCAAACAGCAGCTCAGAAGTATAGATTGGCCTATGGGGTTTTTGATTGGCATTTGCAGTGAGGGACAATGTTGTGAGAATGAGCCCTGGATCAGGGTCTGTGCTGACTCTGGGTGGTGTCAGAATTCAAATATTAGGCAATGAATTGGTGTTGGAAAATTGTTTGATGTTCAGCAAACTCTACAGATTTGGTGTCAGAGAAAAGATATCACGGAGGCCTGACCTGGAACAAAGCTCTGAGTATTTGAAAATGGGAGGCTCTGTTCTCCTGTACACAGGCTGTCACACTGCCTGTTGTCCTGTGATTTAAGGTCTTCTTCCAGGGTGACAGAAGACTGAAAACTTAGAGGAAAGAGCTCTGATGACAGACCCCCTTTTCTTGCAGCTGCCATCACAGGATTCCCACCCACTCACACACACACACACTAGACATTGACATGTCCACACTCTTCCCAGGACTAAGCACCACCCTCAGGAACTTCACCACGGCATTTTGATCCTAGTGTTTCTTGCCAAGAACCCAGAAGTCTCTACAAGTCTCCTGGCATATCCCCACCCCTAGACACAGAATCTGCAGCAGCAACCTGTTTTCTCCACCAACCTAAGGACCTCCTGTTTATAATCTCATCTATCTGCATGCAAACAAAAATAAATCAGAATACAGCACCACCTGGGCCACTATCTGTAATGAAAATCAGTCCTTTCACCTACATTGCACTCTCTCCCACTCCTCCACAGGGATTTTTTTTTTTTTAAAGCTTTGATTTTTGATGGGGTGTACACATGTGGGTTTGTTACACAGCTAAAATTATGCCATGGGAGTTTGGAGTGGAGATTATTTTGTCACTGAGGTACTAAGCATAGCACCAAACAGGTATGTTTTCTGATCCTCTTACTGCTCCTACCCTCCCCCCTCAACTAGGCCTGACTGTCTGTTGTTCTCTTTGTGTTTATGTGTTCTTATTACTTAGCTCTTACTTATAAATAATAACATGCATTTGGTTTGCTGTTTCTGCATTAGTTTTCTTTTTTTGTTTTTTGTTTTGTTTTGTTTTTTTGAGACGTATTTTTGTTCTTGTTGCCCAGGCTGGAGTGCAATTGTGTGACCTCGGCTCACCACAGTCTTCGCCTCCCGGATTCAAGCGATTCTCCTGCCTCAGCCTCCTATGTAGCTGGGATTACAGGTGCATGCCACCACACCTGGCTGATTTTGTATTTTTAGTAGAGAGGGGTTTCTCCATGTTGGTCAGGCTGGTCTTAAACTCCTGACCTCAGGTGATTATTCCACTTTGGCCTCCCAAAGTGCTGGGATTACAGGCGTGAGCCACAGCGCCCGGCCTCTCCATTAGTTTTCTAAGAATAATTGTCTCCAGCTTCATCAGTGTTATTGCAAAGGACATGGTCATTTTTTTTTTTTTAATGACCACAGAGTATTCCATGATGTTTATGTACCATGTTTTGTTTTTACTAAATCTTTTATTTTATTTTATTTTTGGAGACAGGCTTATTGCCCAGGCTAGAGTGCCATGGCATGATATTGGCATACTTTAGCTTCAACCTTTCAGGCTCAAGCAGTTCTCTCCTACTTCATCCTCCCAAGTAGCTGGGACTACACATATGCATTACCATGCCTGGCCAAGTTTTCTTTTTGTATTTTCCGTGGAGACAGGATTTTGCCATGTTGCCCAGGCTGGTCTCAAACTTCTAAGCTCAGGCAATCCACCTGCCTTGGCCTCCCAAAATGCTGGGATTACAGACATGAGGCACTGCATCTGACCATACCATATTTTCTTTATCTTGTCTACCAGTGATAGGCATTCAGGGCCTGTCCACGTCTTTGCTATTGTGAATAGTGCTGCAATGAACATGCATGTGAATATGTCTTTATAATAATTTATATTTCTTTGGGTATATACCCAATTATGAGGTTCCTGGGTCAAATGATAATTCCATTTTTAGTTCTGTGAGGAATCACCACGCTGATTTTTACTGTCATTGAACTAATTTACACTCCCACCAGCAGAGTATAAGCATTCCGTTTTCTCTGCAACCTTACCCATCTGTTATTTTTTGACTTATTAAAAACAGCCACTCTGATGGATGTGAGGTGGTATTTCATTGTGGTTTTTCTTTTAATTTATCTAATGACTAGCGATGACCTTTTTTTTTTTAATATATAATGCTTGTTAGCCACATGTATTTCTTTTGACAAGCGTCTGTTCATGTTTTTTGCCCACTTTTTAATGAAGTTGTTTGCTTTTTTTTCTTGTAAACTTGTTTAAGTTCTTAATAAATTCTGTATGTTAGACCTTTGTCAGAGGCAATGTTTGCAAATATTTTCTTTTATTCTGTAGGTTGTTTGCTCTATTTATAGTTTCCTTTGCTGTGAAGAAGCTCTTTAGTTTAAATAGGTCCCATTTGTCAATTTTTGCTTTTGTTGCAGTTGCTTTTGGTACCTTCGTCATGAAGTCCTTGCCAGTTTCTGTGTCTAGAATGTTATTCCCCATGTTTTCTTGCAGAGTTTCTTACAATAAGTCTGTGATTTATCTTGAGTTGATTTTTGTGTATGGTGTAATGAAGGGGTCCAGTTTCAGTCTTCTACATAGTGCTAGGTAGTTATTCCTGTACCATTTGTTAAAGAGAGAATTCTTCCCACAATCCTCTTGTCAGCTTTGTCAAAACTCTGATGAGTATAGGAGGGTGGCATTATTTCTGGGCTCTCTATTCTGTTGCATTGGTCTTGTGCACTTATGGATATCATATAATATCTTTCTGTCTTCTGGTTTTTCCCCCATAAACATTATTTCAAGTGCATACAGTGTGTTAATTTCAGATGTCCAAGAGTTCAAAAGTCTTTTAAAAGTTCCAAACAAATTTTGCAATGCCCTTTTTTCTTTTCTTTTTTTTTTTTTTTAAGACAGAGTCTCACTCTGCCACCCAGGCTGGAGTGCAGTGGCGTGATCTTGGCTCACTGCAACCTCTGCCTCCCGGGTTCACGCCATTCTCCTGCCTCAGCCTCCCAAGTAGCTGGGACTACAGGCGCCCGCCACCACACCCAACTAATTTTTTTTTTTTTTTTTGTATTTTCAGTAGAGATGGGGTTTCACCGTGTTAGCCAGGATGGTCTTGATCTCCTGACCTCATGATCTGCCTGCCTCAGCCTCCCAAAGTGCTGGGATTACAGGCGTGAGCCACCACGCCTGGCTTCTATTCCCTCTTTTCTTAAGGAATTTAGAATATATGTAGATATTTTTCTCTGCTTGTTTGAATATACATAAATCATGTCAACAACTAAATAAAACTTTTGTCATTTTTTATGACTCCAAATTATCTTTATCTAGTACTTCAGATTTATTGCTTTGTTTTTGGTTCTGAAAAGTTTATTTTTTTGATTTTTATTCCTTTAAAGTAGACACAGATTTGTTTAGATACAAGCTCACTCTAGGAGCACACAGAGCTTAGCACAAAGATAAGATTAAAGGTAACAATACAGAATAATAAAGACTAAATGATACTCAGTTTCTGTGACAGAAACCTGATATCCAATATTTGCAGGCTGAAGTACTTACACTGTGATAGCAAGAACAGTTCAGGGTATAAACTAAACAGTTGAGTCTGTAGTTGTACCTTGCTTTCTATTTATTACTTCAGAGCAATTAGCATAGTTATGTGTAATGTTTGTAGATAACCTGCATTCACATAAATTAAACAATATTTTCTTTTTTTTTTTTTTTTTTTTTT
>NW_016809568.1:16911-39700 GCF_001698545.2 Rhinopithecus bieti | reverse complement strand
AGTTTATTTTTTTGATTTTATTCCTTTAAAGTAGACACAGATTTGTTTAGATACAAGCTCACTCTAGGAGCACACAGAGCTTAGCACAAAGATAAGATTAAAGGTAACAATACAGAATAATAAAGACTAAATGATACTCAGTTTCTGTGACAGAAACCTGATATCCAATATTTGCAGGCTGAAGTACTTACACTGTGATAGCAAGAACAGTTCAGGGTATAAACTAAACAGTTGAGTCTGTAGTTGTACCTTGCTTTCTATTTATTACTTCAGAGCAATTAGCATAGTTATGTGTAATGTTTGTAGATAACCTGCATTCACATAAATTAAACAATATTTTCTTTTTTTTTTTTTTTTTTTTTTGAGACAGAGTCTCACTCTGTTGCCGAGACTGGAGTGCAGTTGTTTGATCTCTGCTCACTACAACTGCTGCCTCCCAGGTTGAAGTGATTCTCCTGCCTCAGTCCCCTGAGTAGCTAGGTTTACAGGCATGCATCACCATGCCTGGCTGAGTTTTTGTATTTATAGTAGAGATGGGGTATTACCATGTTCGCCAGCTTGAACTTGAACTGCTAACCTCAGGTGATCCATGCGCCTCAGCCTCCCAGAGTGCTGGGATTACAGGCATGAGCCCTAAACAGTATTTTCTAAAATAGTATGAATACAAAGCCACAATATTTACTTTGAATTAATCACTTAAATGGTTATTTTAATACTGTTATTTATGCTTTTGAAACATAAAATGTTTTAACTGAAGTATACATTCCCCACCCACCCCCCACCGGAGTCTCGCTCTGTCGCCGGGGCTGGAGTGCAGTGGCGCCATCTCGGCTTACTGCAACCTCTGCCTCCCGGGTTCACGCCATTCTCCTGCCTCAGCCTCCTGAGTAGCTGGGACTACAGGCCCCTGCCACCATGCCCAGCTAATTTTTTTGTATTTTCAGTAGAGACGGGGTTTCACCGTGTTAGCCAGGATGGTCTCGATCTTCTGACCTCGTGATTCACCTGCCTCGGCCTCCCAAAGTGCTAGGATTACAGGCGTGAGCCACAGCACCCAGCCTCTGTTGCCCAGGCTGGAGTGCAGTGGTGCAATCTTGGCTCACTGCAAACTCGGCCTCCGAGGTTCAAGCAATTCTCCTGCCTCAGCCTCCCAAGTAGCTGGTAGTACAGTTGTGAGCCACCAGGTCCGGCTAATTTTTTTATATGGTTTTAGTAGAGACAGAGTTTCACTATATTGGCCAGGCTGTTCTCAAACTGACCTCGTGATTCACCATCCTCGGCCTCCCAAAGTGCTGGGATTACAGGCATGAGCCACCGCGCCCAGCCTAACTGATGTATAATTTTAATTTTTTAAAATGCTACATACATTATGACTAGTTCATTAAAATTATTCATACTTAGATATTTATATCTAATATCCAAAGAATATTTACAACCAAATTGTTAGTAGATATTAGTCAGACATGTTTATTACTTTATTCAATCAGGATAATTATGATTAAGCACAATTTTAGTATCTTTTATTTCACTAAATTTGTATGCGGCTGTTACAAGACAAATAAAGACAGGTGATGTGGCCACCCAAAAACTATAGTAGTTCTTCAATTAGCTATGTTGCAAGATCTAATATATTCCAGTGTATGAACATAGTCAGTTTCTATTTTTTCATCAAAATGTGTCATTGGAAGTTGTAAGATATATTTCAATATAGACCCCCATTCAGTGGCTAGGAGAGCACAGCAGAAATGGAAATGGAACTTTATAAAATTCTTCTGAAAATATGCCCCCGTTCTTTTCCTTTCTTTTTTTTTTTTTTTTTTTTTTTTTTTTTTTTTTTTTATAGGGGAACAGAGTCTCACTCTGTCCCCTGGCTGTAGTGCACTGGCGCTATCTGGGCTCACTGCAACCTCTGCTTCCCGGGTTCAAGTTATTCTCCTGCCTCTGCCTCCCGAGTAGCTGGGGCTATAGCACCCACCACCATGCCCTGTGAATTTTTTTGTATTTTTAGTAGAGATGAGGTTTCACCATATTGGCCAGGCTAGTCTCAAACTCCTGATCTTGTGATCCACCTGCCTCAGCCTCCCAAAGTGCCAGGATTACAGGCGTGAGCCATCTCACCTGGCCTTGCCCCCTTCCTTCATAATGCACATGTTTCTCATGCTTAGAGTAGCTGTGCACTTTGGGTGTTTAGAGAGAAATTGCTTTTAGGGGAATATTTTCTGGCTGACATCATCAATCTTATATGTAAACTGAGCTTTTTCTTAAGATCTAACTTTTTTCTCTCAAAAGAATCTTGCTCAGATGCAGATCTGTTTTTCTCTCCAATACTTTGGGTGTCTGTTTCAGAAGCCCTATTAATATCCCATGGTTTCTGAATAAGGTGGGCTGTCACCGTGAGAGATAACTTTTGGAGCTATCTCTATCTGGACTCATGCTGGAAATTTAGCAGTATTTTTTCCTTGTCACTATTATAAGTAGAAACTGAGGCTGAAACACTGCTCCCATTTCCATTATTGTGAAGGTGAAATTCTACCCAGGAGGCCTGCAGGCTCTCCTCCTGCAGCTCAGGCTTCCATTTCTGATGTGACCCTAGAGTGCTGCTGTGGCAAATGGAGTTCACATAAACTGTAAACTGTGCTCTGAGCTGTGCCTCAGTGGCAGATGGCAGTGGTAAAGAGAGGACACTAGCACTCAGGAGAAAGCAAGCAGGAGTGCTGTAGCCCAGTGCCAGGGAGTACAGAGCCACTGCTCTAAAATGTAAATAGCCAAAAAGATAGAGCACTATTCAACCATTTTTGTAGCAGAGTGAGAGCCTACGTTTAGCAGGCACCTGGCTTCAAGCTGCTAAACTTCCTCCTGTTATGAAGAGGTGAAAAGTTTATTTGTCATTGAATATAAGTAATTAGCATACACAGATGACCTCTTCAATCTCCAGGTGAATTTAGGATAAACTATGTATGACATGGTGCTGGAAATTCTTCTACTTGTGGACTAATTATGGTGGCTGTCTTTCTATTTTTGCAGTCTCTTAAGCAGATTGACTATGATGCATGTCACATTCAAGTTTAATTGTGTAATAAAACCATTTTCTTTCTGTTCTATTATTGTGGAGTTTCTCTGGGGCTGGAGAAAATTTTTCTTTTAATTATTGTTTCCAAATAGTCTAGAATTACCAGACATGATATAAACACATACGGTGCCAACCAGAATTTACTCTAGAGGGGACGTTCCGTCTCAGGCTTCCAGTCAACTCACATTTGTGCAGAGAAGTGTATGCTGTCCCCTAAATGTGCAGGCAGAATTGTGTTTCTGCCTATTTGTTGTTTATAGTCCTCTACAGTCACTTCTAGAGAGTCTAGATCAGATTTCTATAAATTTCACAGGGCAGCAATCAATCATTTTACTTCTTTCAATGACTCTTTTATCTTCAATCATGAAACTGATTCAGAGACCATGGGGCCCATAAACCCAAGTAGAGTAACATGTGTGCATTGAGTAGACATGTAGACAAGAAAATCTCCATTTTTTTCTTCCTTCCCTTGCTAAAAAGCTCACAAATGTGCAGGTAACATGTGCTGCTGCTCCAGCCACTCAAGCCCTAAATCTGCGGCTCCATATTTTGAGTCCAGGTCTTGGGATTTGGGAATTAAAAAACTTTTATCTGAAAAATGCAAGTCCTTTTAGTTATCAAACTCAGAGATGTTAAAATAAAAGTGCAATTATGTCTTTCTCCTCCCTTTGAATTGTGTATTCATCTTTTGAAACTGTTCAGTATTGCCACATGTAGCTATAAATTAAACTAATAATGCCACATTGGACACTATATCCCATACCCTAAACTATAACGATATATATCTAATTAATAATCAATGTTGGGCCGGGCGCGGTGGCTCAAGCCTGTAATCCCAGCACTTTGGGAGGCCGAGACGGGCGGATCACGAGGTCAGGAGATCGAGACCATCCTGGCTAACACGGTGAAACCCCGTCTCTACTAAAAAATACAAAAAAATTAGCCGGGCGAGGTCGCGGGCGCCTGTAGTCCCAGCTGCTCGGGAGGCTGAGGCAGGAGAATGGCGTGAACCCGGGAGGCGGAGCTTGCAGTGAGCTGAGATCTGGCCACAGCACTCCAGCCTGGGTGACAGAGCGAGACTCCGTCTCAAAAAAAAAAAAAAAAAAAAAAAAAAATAATCAATGTTATTTTTTTACATAAATAGAAATTACTGACAAACAACTTCGTGTCAGCCCACTCTGTGTTTCTCTTTTTGTCTTTACAAATCTTCTTGTAACTACTGCTAATCGAAGTGTAGATTCCAGGCAACTTTAATCTTTGCTCCCAGGTTATTATCTGTAAACTTTACCCAAATAAACTGTCTACTTAATATTCATGTTGTGTCAGCTTTTTTTTTTTTTTCCATGTAGACTTATCATTTAGAATGTGCTAGAGTAGCCTCTATGAGGGGATCTCCCCTTCGTTTGTACTCCACTTGCTGTAACACCAAAGGATGCAGAGCCAGGTGTAGCCTACCTAGAATCTGCAGATAACATCTGGCCTCTGCCTGGGATTTACAAAAAAGGGCCGGACTTTGGATAGAGAATGTACAGAAAACTAACAAAAGACATTTTCTGCATTGTGAGATGTCAACATAGACATCTTACAGCCCCCATTTGGGAGTGTGGCTCTGTGAGATTTTTCACATCTTGTTCATTGACCTGCTACAGTGGTGTGAGAGCTTCCAGGAGGAAATAGAATCTGATGACAGAATATGTGTAAGTATAGAAAAGCATCTTAAAAGTGAGAGAACAAGGCCACAAAGTATCCAGAGCTATGACCACAACTATATTTACCTGTAAAATGTGATACTGGAGTACAGTATTTGTGTTCTTTCTTTTACCCAAGAGCTAGCAAATCAGGACAGGTGATCCAGCTTCTGGAGCTCCACCAAAGCAGTTCCATTTCTCATTGAGAATCAGCCTGCGTCTCTCCAGCCTGGCTTATCATTGGGCCATCAGTCCCAGGTCACTGGGAATTCTCTCACAATCATCCAGGTATCTTTGAGGGATTTGAGGATGTCCAGAGCAGAATTGTGTCAGGCTGACAAGAGTAGTTAATTCTGCTTCTTTCTCAGTGTAAGAGAAATGAATCATCCTGTATTTGTTCATCCCCTCATACAAGGGGTGTCTTTGGTAGGTACCCAGATGAGAGTTTATCCAGTTTCATGGTACTTGGATGATAAACAAGAGGACATCTGGAGACCCAAATAGATAAACTAGTAAATTCCATTTCATATGACCATTAAAATAAAACATGAAGCAGTCATGGTTCCTACAGTCCAGAAACTTTTAGTCTAGACTAGCAACTGGGTAAATAATTGAACCATCATATGGTTGGTACAACAAATAGATATGCCCACAATATTGGGCATTATTTGCCACTTTATATTGTGACTTCTGATGTCTATACTTGAAAGGATATTTATGAACAGAAGAATTGTTATAATTTCTTTTTTTTTTCTTTTTTGATATGGAGTCTCCCTCTGTCACCCAGGCTGGAATTCAGTGGCACAATCTCGACTCACCACAAACTCTGCCATTTGGGTTCAAGTGATTCTTCTGCCTCAGCCCCCTGAATAGCTGGGATTATAGGTGCCCGCCACCACACCCAGCTAATTTTTGTAATTTTAATAGAGATGGAGTTTCAAAATGTTGGTCAATCTGGTCTTGAACTCCTGACCTCATGATCCACTTACCTCAGCTTCCCAAAGTGTTGAGATTATGGGCATGAGCCAACAGGCCCAGCAGTATTTCTATTTCTTTCATCCTGTTAAGTGTACATATTTTGTACATATTTGTTTCCTAATAAACTTACCCTAGAAAATCAAGGGATTTGTTTAAATTGCATATTAGCATATAATATAGAGTTGACAGGGCAGTGGCTAGAAAAGATTAAAATTACACAGACTCTGGTATTTAAGTTTCTTTTAGGTCAGCTTAGAAAAAACAAAACTGGAAATACCCCAGTGGCATAGAGAACAGAATTCTACATAGGGTCCACTTCCTGACCCAGTTCTGTTGAGATTCACCCTTTTGGAGGCCTTATTTAGGTGTGACCCTACCCTGGAGTCTTGCCTCACAGAACCTTGTAAAAGAGATCAGAGTTTTGGCTGGTGAATCCTGTTGTCTTTCTAGAGCTGCTGCTTACAATATCCTGAAATCCAAAACAGATAAATGGGAAAATAAATTATATGTTGTAGGGTCTTGGTTTTAAATTTTACATTAAAACCAGTATTTGCAGAGACATTCTGTTTAGGAACTTGTTTTCCATTCCTGCATATCCAGTAGTTGCTCCACAAGTCACAAAATGTAAATATAAACAGAATAAAATTTTCTCTAAACTACATTAAACTCTTGCTTTCCATGTTTCTTTCATCTGTCTATATTTAGCTTTAATTTTTTGCAGTTTTTTAAAAAATTTGATGGCAGAGAAACAGAAGCAACAAAATGCTGGGCCCTTTACCTAAATCCTGAAAATTATTATACACTTAGTACCAGCTCCCAGGGTGTTATGAGAATTAAATCACATAATGTGTTATGCCCAGCACACTGCTCTGTATCCTACTCTTGAGCACATAGTACCTGTTTGAAAACATTGCATTAGTACATGTGTACATGCTTTTAAATCCAGACTTATTCAGAAACTGCTGCCTTTTGTTTTTTCTGTAAACTGTAAAGAACCAGCAAAGGATATAAAACTTTAGGATGGAGATGGGTTGTCCTTATTTGTACCAGAGGGATGGCATTTATTACCCAGAAAGTTCTGAAAAAAATTATTAGGAGATACCTGCTCTTTAGGGTGCTAAATGAAGCCTACTTAAAATTACTACTAAAATTACAGAACGTAGCAGTCGTCTGTATTTTAAAGTTTGTATAAAACTGATGTTTCTTTTTTTTTTCTTTTTTGACACGGAGTCTGGCTCTGTCACCGAGGCTGGAGTGCAGTGGCGTGATCTCGGCTCACTGCAACCTTCGCCTCCCAGGTTCAAGCAATTCTCCTGCCTTAGCATGCTAAGTAGCTGGGATTACAAGTGCTTGCCACAACACCCGGCTAATTTTGTACTTTTAGTAGAGACAGGGTTACACCATGTTAGTCACACTGGTCTCGAACTCCTGACCTTGTGATCCTTCCCCGCAGCCTCCCAAATTGCTGGGATCACAGACATGAGCCACTGTGCCTGGCCTAAAACTGATGTTTCTTTATACTTACATTCAGACTATAATTTATTTTCTTTGGGAGGAATATTTCAACAGTGATGCTGTGTTATTCTGTGTGCATTAGCACATCATAAAATTTGTCCTAGGCTGGGCGCGGTGGCTCACGCCTGTATTCCCAGCACTTTGGGAGGCCGAGGCAGGTGGATCATGAGGTCAGGAGATCGAGACCATCCTGGCTAATACGGTGAAACCCGGTCTCTACTAAAATACAAAAAAATTATCCAGGCATGGTAGTGGACGCCTGTAAGCAGGAGAATGGTGTGAACTCGGGAGGCAGAGCTTGCAGTGAGCCGAGACTGCGCCACTGCACTCCAGCCTGGGTGACAGAGCAAGACTCCGTTTCAAAAAAAAAAATTGTCCTAGTGAAGTTAATGGTTAATGATTCACTTGGTTAAATATCTCTGATATATTTTTTTTCACTATAGAGTTAATTATTTTCCTCTTTATTATTAAGTATCTTTAGCAGCTGATGTGCATAAACCATCACATTTAATCTGGCAACTGTCCTTTTTTTTCTCTACATATGTTTCTATGGTGAATGAAGGCTATTATGTTTGTTTACAGGCTAGAAAAGTGGGNATTTGTTTAAATTGCATATTAGCATATAATATAGAGTTGACAGGGCAGTGGCTAGAAAAGATTAAAATTACACAGACTCTGGTATTTAAGTTTCTTTTAGGTCAGCTTAGAAAAAACAAAACTGGAAATACCCCAGTGGCATAGAGAACAGAATTCTACATAGGGTCCACTTCCTGACCCAGTTCTGTTGAGATTCACCCTTTTTGGAGGCCTTATTTAGGTGTGACCCTACCCTGGAGTCTTGCCTCACAGAACCTTGTAAAAGAGATCAGAGTTTTGGCTGGTGAATCCTGTTGTCTTTCTAGAGCTGCTGCTTACAATATCCTGAAATCCAAAAACAGATAAATGGGAAAATAAATTATATGTTGTAGGGTCTTGGTTTTTAAATTTTACATTAAAACCAGTATTTGCAGAGACATTCTGTTTAGGAACTTGTTTTCCATTCCTGCATATCCAGTAGTTGCTCCACAAGTCACAAAAATGTAAATATAAACAGAATAAAATTTTCTCTAAACTACATTAAACTCTTGCTTTCCATGTTTCTTTCATCTGTCTATATTTAGCTTTAATTTTTTGCAGTTTTTTAAAAAATTTGATGGCAGAGAAACAGAAGCAACAAAAATGCTGGGCCCTTTACCTAAATCCTGAAAATTATTATACACTTAGTACCAGCTCCCAGGGTGTTATGAGAATTAAATCACATAATGTGTTATGCCCAGCACACTGCTCTGTATCCTACTCTTGAGCACATAGTACCTGTTTGAAAAACATTGCATTAGTACATGTGTACATGCTTTTTAAATCCAGACTTATTCAGAAACTGCTGCCTTTTGTTTTTTCTGTAAACTGTAAAGAACCAGCAAAGGATATAAAAACTTTAGGATGGAGATGGGTTGTCCTTATTTGTACCAGAGGGATGGCATTTATTACCCAGAAAGTTCTGAAAAAAATTATTAGGAGATACCTGCTCTTTAGGGTGCTAAATGAAGCCTACTTAAAATTACTACTAAAAATTACAGAACGTAGCAGTCGTCTGTATTTTAAAGTTTGTATAAAACTGATGTTTCTTTTTTTTTTCTTTTTTGACACGGAGTCTGGCTCTGTCACCGAGGCTGGAGTGCAGTGGCGTGATCTCGGCTCACTGCAACCTTCGCCTCCCAGGTTCAAGCAATTCTCCTGCCTTAGCATGCTAAGTAGCTGGGATTACAAGTGCTTGCCACAACACCCGGCTAATTTTTGTACTTTTAGTAGAGACAGGGTTACACCATGTTAGTCACACTGGTCTCGAACTCCTGACCTTGTGATCCTTCCCCCGCAGCCTCCCAAATTGCTGGGATCACAGACATGAGCCACTGTGCCTGGCCTAAAACTGATGTTTCTTTATACTTACATTCAGACTATAATTTATTTTCTTTGGGAGGAATATTTCAACAGTGATGCTGTGTTATTCTGTGTGCATTAGCACATCATAAAAATTTGTCCTAGGCTGGGCGCGGTGGCTCACGCCTGTATTCCCAGCACTTTGGGAGGCCGAGGCAGGTGGATCATGAGGTCAGGAGATCGAGACCATCCTGGCTAATACGGTGAAACCCGGTCTCTACTAAAAATACAAAAAAATTATCCAGGCATGGTAGTGGACGCCTGTAAGCAGGAGAATGGTGTGAACTCGGGAGGCAGAGCTTGCAGTGAGCCGAGACTGCGCCACTGCACTCCAGCCTGGGTGACAGAGCAAGACTCCGTTTCAAAAAAAAAAATTGTCCTAGTGAAGTTAATGGTTAATGATTCACTTGGTTAAATATCTCTGATATATTTTTTTTCACTATAGAGTTAATTATTTTTCCTCTTTATTATTAAGTATCTTTAGCAGCTGATGTGCATAAACCATCACATTTAATCTGGCAACTGTCCTTTTTTTTCTCTACATATGTTTCTATGGTGAATGAAGGCTATTATGTTTGTTTACAGGCTAGAAAAAGTGGGAAAAACACAGGCTCTTCCACTTACTAGATGTTTGTCAAAATATCCTTCTTGGGCCAAAAACATTGGCATTACTGGTGAGCTTGTTAGAAATTCACAAAATTAGCTGGGCATGGTGTCTCTACCTGTAATCCCAACACTTTAGGAGGCCAGAGGGGGCAGATCACCTGAGGTAAGGAGTTCAAGACCAGCCTGACCAACATAAAGAAACACCATCTCTACTAAAAACACACACACACACACAAAATTACCGAGTGTGGTGGGGCATGCCTGCAATCCCAGATACTTGGGAGGCTGAGGCAGGAGAATTTCTTGAACCTGGGAGGCGAAGGTGGCGGTGAGCCGAGATGGCACCATTTCACTCCAGCTTGGTCAACAAGAGCGAAACTCCATCTCTAAATAAATAAATAAATCAGACTTTATTCCAGATCTTCTGCGGGGGAGGGGAGGGACCTGCATAACGAGGTCTTCAGCTTATTGTACATATTAAAACTTTAGAGATGCTCTTCTAACTCAACATGTCTTTTCCATCTGAAAAATATTCACAACTCATTCTGTATGATGTAAATATAGCACTCAAAAATGTACATGTTCATGTTCTTGCCCTTAATTTTATACTTTATTTTAATCTAGAAAAATACATGAATTGATGTGGATCTTATGCTGCTCTTTCTTCTCTGAGTTAGAGAATACATTAGATAATATTTCTGTTTTGAAATCATTTTATTGGATAATTTTAGTCAGTTCTATAAGTCAGAACCAGTTCTCTTTACTCTCTCATTTCACCTTAAGTCAAATTAAAAATTCCGCCCATGGCCACTTGGTAAAAATGTGTGTGTGTGTGTGTATGTGTATGTTTTTCAGGGACTATTACAATTTAGAGATGTGGCCATAGAATTCTCTCTGGAGGAGTGGCATTGCCTGGACACTGCACAGCGGAATTTATATAGGGATGTGATGTTAGAGAACTACAGAAACCTGGTCTTCCTTGGTGAGGATAACTTGAGTACATAATAATATACCCTAAAGGTTTTATTTATTTATTTATTTATTGTATAATTTTTTTAGTAATTTATTCTTTGCATAAAAGAGTTTTGGATCCCCATTTTCCAGAAAATCTTCAGAATTTGTTCATTTAGAAAAGAATTTCTTCAACGTGTTCCATCTTAATCCAAACTTTCCACATTCCTGAGTTGATCTATATTCTTCATTCTAAATTAGTGGTAATTCCAGAAATTTAATGGCATAAAATATTGTTGCCCCCACCTGAAAATCTAATTGCCACCACCAATTTTTGATTCAGTAGTACCAGATAGTAAAATTAAGAAACCTACAAGTTGAAAGTATTTTCTAATTATTTAGAAATTTCTGTTATGTTAGTATTTTTGTATTAATTTACTAGAATATTTTGTCACATTCTCTCTGCTGAGCACATTACTAGCTTGTAATTGGAGAATATAAGCAAGATTTATGTTCTTTATTTTTAATAAAACAGGTATTCCTGTTTCTAAGCCAGACCTGATCACCTGTCTAGAGCAAGGAAAAAAACCTTTGACTATGAAGAGACATGAGATGGTTGCCAAATCCCCAGGTAGGTGCCAGTGAAAATGAATACAACAGACGACACAGATAAGGGGTCCCAAGGTCAAAGAGAAAGCCAGTCCTTAAAGTGTGATTTGGGAAGCTGTGTTCCAAAGGAAATAGTTCTTGGGCAGCTGTTTTTTTGTTTGTTTGTTTGTTTGTTTTTTCTTTTTTAATTTTGCTCTTACAAAGGAGCATCATCTGTCTTATGCTTTTAAATTCTCTAAGGATTTTCCTTTTCTTTCAGTGAGCTTCCTTCAAGTTCACAGTGAGAGCCAAAGTCCTCTTCATGGCATATAAGAGACTGTACAATGTGGCTGCTTTTCCTTAATTTTTGGGACACACAAATATCTGCATGATTTTGAGAAACTAAAATTACTCTCAAAGTTCTCTTTTTGCATCAGGTCTGAAATGTCTGAGAGTAATAGTTTCTGTTGAATTTTGTTTGTTCATTTTCTGCACAATCCATTCCGTTTTATTACTATCTAGTCTTGAAATATATAGTTTGAAATTATAAGTATGACATCCCTCTGCTTTGTTATTTTTCCTCATGGTTGCTTTGGCTATTCAAAGTTCATTTTAGTTTCATGTAAATTTTTGAATTATATTTTCCATTATTGTGAAAATAGTACCACTGCAATTTTAATTAATAGGAGGTTTATTGAATCTATAGATTGGATAATATGGCACTTCAATAATATTTATTTTTTCAATTCATAGATAAAATATTTTAAAATTTATTTGTATCTTTTCTAATTTTCCTTTTTTTATTGTAAAGATTTTTTACCTCCTTAATACCTCAGAAATTTCATGATTTTAATGCGGTTTCGAAAATATGATTTTGGCCAGGCACAGTGGCCTCATGCCACTGTTGATCCAGGAGGGAGATCACAACTCACCTCCCTGAGATCGTCATAATCTCTTCTTAGGGCTTAGGCATCTCTATTTTTGGGAGATTAGGTTGCGTACGATAACCCAGGCTGGTCTCAAAATTTTTGGGCCCTGAAACAGCTTCTCCAAACCTTTTTATTGTACCATGTTAGCTGTTCCATTACAGGTGTGGCCGCCATAATCCCCAGCCCACTGGTTTGGGGAGGCTGGAGGCAGGCAGATACGAGCTTCAGGATGTCAACCATACTGCCTACATGGGTGAAAACCCCCGCCTCTACTTAAAAAAATACAAAAAAATAAGGCTGAGGCCATGGTAGCCATGCGCCTGTATTCCCGCTACTTTGGGAGGCTGAGGCAGAGGAATCACTTGAACCCGGGAGACAGAGGTTGCGCAGAAAAAGAACACTGGGCCTAGATTGTCCACTGCCACTCTAGGGTTCTGGGGTCAGAGTAGGGGGACTCCGTGTCAAAAAAAACAGGAAAAACTAATAATGGTAAAGTATTGCCAGGATTGGTTTCTTCCCGTATTGGTTATTCCCAAGCCCGTTCTTCCTAATTTAACCATTATTTCGTTGTCACTGGGGCAGTGAAGCCCGGAGATTAGGTCCTTGCTTCCAGGCCCGTGAGAGGAGGTGAGCTCTAGTCTCAGAAAAAAAATTATTTAATGGTATAGTCAATAAAATTTTTTCTTCTTCTATTTTATCAGATATGTATGAAACCATAGATGTATGTTAATTTTATATTTTGCTAGTTTACTGAGTATATCTATTAGTTTAGACAGATTTTAATATACTGTTTATGGTTTTTTAAATATAAGATTGTATGATCTACAAATAGCAGCATTTTACTTATTTTTTAATTTCAGTGGATTTTTTTATTTCTTTGATTAATTCTTCTGCCACATACTTCCAGTGCTACATTAAAATAGAAGCATTGACAATGGGCACAATATAGCTTTGTATTGGTGTCTGAATTTGATGGAACAAACACCTCTTCAAGTTTTCATAAACTGATTTGAGAAGGTAAAGATTTTCTTTTATCGGGCCCTTAGGGTGATGAGATGCCCTCTGAATTTGTAGTGAAGAGGGGTTGTAGCTTGGTCACAAGGATGCTGGGTCTCCACTAGGGTTCACCTTCAGTTAGCCTGTTGCGGGGGCTTGGGTAGTTGTAATTCCTGTTTTATTTTTGGACAGACTGCATATCTTTCAGGACTTTGCTCTGTAGGGCAGACACTAGGGCATGCTTTTGCAGTCAGGTCTGCATATGCTGGGCCTTAAATCAGGATGTGGATGAGTGTGGCTTTCAGTAAGTACCAGAGAGCCTTTCCTCAGGTAACTGTGTGGGTTTCTATATAGGCAGAACTGACAATAAACTGTGGCTCACATAACTGAAACTGAGTCAGTGAACTGTTTCAGGGACCACGGTAAAGGCCAGAGTCTGCAGGCCTGCCTACATGGCTGTAAATGAGTGCCTTCCTCCAGGTCTCTGGCATAGCAGGACCGCTGCCAGTCCGGGGCTGGGAGGAGTCTGTGATGGTTACAGAGTAAGTTCAGAATTCTCTGTGGGACCAAGTTGGGTGAACCCTATCCTGGTCTGTAGGCAAGAACTGGGGTCCTGTAATTTCCCATCTGAATGAAGGCCTGCCTTCCGAATAGAACATGTCTCGAACTGAAGCTTTAACAGCATTTCACAACTCCATCCCTGGATCTCAAATCTCTCTTAGAGGCGCTTATTTTGGAGATGGCGTCTTGCTACATAATCAAGGCTGGTCTCAAAATCCTGGCCTGAAGCATTTCTCCAACAGTAATGTACCATGTAGCTGTCATTACAGGTGTGAACCATAATGCCTGGTTCTCTCATAAAGTCATTTTTGGTCAGGGATGGCTGACTTTTTTTGCTGTGAGGGGATATGAAAATAGAGCACTTTTATTCTTTTCATCTCACTGATGTCACTCTCCTTATACATTTCTTTCTTTCTATATTCTATTTCAAATTTGTAATTTTAGATTCAGATATTTAGACAATATGCTAGAATTTGCATGGTATGCCGAAAGTAAATTAGATAATTAGTAAGCACTCCATATTTATGAAAATAGTTACTAAATGGTTATATTTACTAAATATAAATAGTTACTAGTTATAAGTAGTTATAAAATTATGGGATTTTCATCTACTTTCTTCACCCTGTATATAAATAATAACAGAGTTTACTTCCTAATATTTGTTTTCGTATCAGAGGGTCTAACCTATTCTGCAAAATATATATATATATTTTTTCTATATTTAACAATGTAAGGCTATTCTTTGCTTCTAAAGTTGGAATACAGCAGTTTTGTGTGAGAATAACATATTTAAAACGTAAAAAGCAGCTCTAGTTTCTTTTAAATGCTAATTTATTAAAAGTTTCTCATTAGAATCTTTTTATAATTATACTGCATATTCTCTGAAATTTTACTGCCACACAGTGCATGCCAATGATTCAAAATACCTGTATATGATAAGTACATAATAATAGTTTAAAGATTGCAGTTACCTCAACAATTTTTTTTTTTTTTTGAGAAGGAGTTACCCTCTCTCATCCAGGCTGGAGTGTGGTAGTGCTATCTTGGCTCACTGCAACCCTCACCTTCCGGGTTCAAGCAATTCTCATGCCTCAGCCTCCCAAGTAGCGGGGATTACAGGCATGTGCCACCGTGCCTGGCTAATTTTTGTATTTTTAGTAGAGATGGGGTTTCATCACGTTGACCATACTAGTCTTAAACTCCTAACCTCAGGTCATCCGCCTGCCTCAGCCTCCCAAAGTGCTGAGATTACAGGCATGAGCCACAGCGCCTGGCCTGACAGATTTTTGTAATGATACTTACATGTGTTATACCAGATTTTATGAGTAAACATTTATCTTATTTTTTGAAGTTCTGTATTAGCATGTTTTTTCAGTGTAGTTTTTTTGTTTGTTGTTGTTGTTGTTTTGAGAGGAAGTCTCGCTGTCTTGCCCAGGCTAAAGTGCACTGGCGCAATCAGCTCACTGCAACCTCCGCCTTCCGCGTTCAAGCCATTCTTCTGCCTCAGCCTTCCGAGTAGCTGAGACTACAGGCGCGCCACCACTCCTGGCAAATTCTTGCATTATTATTCGAGACAGTGTTTCACCATATTGTCCAGGCTAATCTCAAACTCCTGACCTCCTGATCTGCCTGTCTTGGCCTCCCAAAGTGCTGGAATTATAGTCATAAGCCCCTGCGCCTGGCCTCAGTGTAGGTTTCTTAACATAAGTTTATTGTGCCTGTTGGTTTTACTTACATATTATAATTTTAGATAATTTGCAATTCTGTTTGTACACTTTAAGTCCATTTGAGGTTTAACTAAGAGATAAATTGCACATGTCTATCCCAATCAGATTACATATGTGTGTTTGTAAATATGACCCCAGTTTTAGTTACGGGTTGTCTTATATTCTTAGCTGATTTTCAGTGGTAGTTTTATCTTGCCTAAGTGATTAGTCATGAAGATAGTCTATTTCACCATGTGTTTAATGATGAATATATATTTCCTTTTGTGAGAGAAACACTTTTGTGATTTGAAGGTAATTTTCAAAAGACTTATAATTCTGGATTTTTTCAGTTTTCTTTAAAACATTGTTTTAAAACACATAACATAAAGTTTACCATCTTAAATTTATTGAAGTGTACATTTCAGGGCCAGGCATGGTTGTGGCTCTCATCTGTAATCCCAGGATTTTGGGAGGCCAAGACAGGAGGATTCCTGGAGCCCAAAAGCTTGAGACCAGCCTGGGGAACATATAGAGACCCCTTTCTATAAAAAAAAATTAATAATAGTCAGGCATCGTGGTGTGCAGCTGTGGTCCCAGCTACATGGGAGATTGAGGGGGAGTCAAAATTGTGCCACTACACTCCAGCTTGGGTGACAGAGTGAAACCCTGTGTCAAAATAAACAAGGTGTTTATTTCAGGCATGTTAAGTATATTCACATTGTTATGCAAAAGACTTCTAGAAATTTTGCATCTTGTAAAACTAAAACTCAATACCCATTAAATAACAACTGCTCATTTTACCTTCTCTCCAGCCCTTGACAGACAAACCTTCCGCTTTCTGTTTTTATGGTTTTGACTACTTAAGGTATCTCATATAAGTGGAATCATACAGTATCCATAATTTTGTTACTGGATTAATTCAGGTGACATAATATTCTCAATGTTTATCTTAAAATGTGACAAGATTGTTTTATTTAAGGTGGAATAATATTCCATTATGTGTATATGTTACTTTTTTTATATATTTTTAAATCAAGAGACATCTGGGTGGCTTCAGCCTTTTGGCTTTTGTGAATACTGGTATGATAAAGACAGATTTTCAAATATGTCTTCCAGGTCCTGTGTTGCTTTCTTTTTTTTCTTGAGATGGAGTCTCACTCTGTCGCCCATGCTGGAGTGCAGTGGTGTGATCTCAGCTAACTACCACCTCTGCCTCCTGGGTTCAAGCAATTCTCCTGCTTCAGCCTCCCGAGTAACTGGGATTTTAGGTGCCCACCACCATGCCTAGCTAATTTTTTGTATTTTTAGTAGAGACAGGGCCAGCCTCGTCTCAAACTCCTGGTGTCAGGTGATGTGTTCCCGCCTCAGCCTCCCAAATTGCTAGGATTACAGGCTTGAGCCATTGTGCCTGGCCTTTTTTACATATTTTGGATATAGATTTACAAATGAGAAACATTTATAACTTTTAAAAATAATGACTGCATCTTTGTTATCTACCAACATTCAACTTAGGTTTCATTTTTATTGCATCATCAACAGATTTGGTGTTTTTTAAAAAATTTATAGTGGCCTTTCTGGCCGTGCGCGGTGGCTCAAGCCTGTAATCCCAGCACTTTGGGAGGCCGAGACGGGCGGATCACGAGGTCAGGAGATCGAGACCATCCTGGCTAACACGGTGAAACCCCGTCTCTACTAAAACTACAAAAAACTAGCCGGGCGAGGTGGCAGGCGCCTGTAGTCCCAGCTACCCGGGAGGCTGAGGCAGGAGAATGGCGTGAACCCGGGAGGCGGAGCTTGCAGTGAGCTGAGATTCGGCCACAGCACTCCAGCCTGGGTGACAGAGCGAGACTCCGTCTCAAAAAAAAAAAAAAAAAAAAGAAAATGATGCCAAGACCAATGTGATGTCTTACTCCTGTATTTTTTTCTAAAAGATTTGTTAGTTATTTTATGTCTAAGTATTTTATTAAAATATATTTTGTAACATTCAAGGAAATAATCCAACTTTATTGGTGTTGATATTCAGTTTTCAACATCATTTTTTGAAGAGATTATTTTTCTCTATTTTGTACTCTTGGCAACTTTGCGGAAGATCATTTGGTAATATACAGAAGGGTTCATTTCTGAGCTCTCTATTCTGTTCTTTCATCTGTTTATCTTTGTGTCAGTATCACATTGTTTATGTTCTGTAACTTTTAACTCTAGGTTGTATTGACATTTTGTGAAAAATGAAATTTTTTGACCCCTGAGCAAGAATATGTTGAAGAGTGTTTCATATACACATAGTTTTGAATTTGCCAGTTTGACTTTTGCTTTTAATTCCCAGTTTCATTCACTTTTTATTGGAAAACACACATGCATAATTTTAGTCTTTTTTAAATGATTGCTTTTGTTGTTTTGAGACAAGATCTTAGCGTCACCTAGTGTGGAGTACAGTGGCATAATTTTGGCTCTCTGTAGCCTCAGCCTCCTGGGCTCAAGTGATCCTCTTACCTCAGTTTTCTGAGTAGCTAGGACTACAGATAGGCACTACCATGTCTTGCTAATTGTTTGTTTGTTTGTAGGTTTGAATCTGACTATGTTGCCCAGGCTGGTCTCAAACTTTTGGCACCAATGGATCCTCTTACTTTCATCTCCCAAAGGGTTAGGATTATAGGCAGCAGCCATGGCACCCAATCAGTATTTTTGAAATTAATAAAACTTGGTGTGTGTCCTAAGAGAATACACCAGATGTAAATAAGAATATTGCGTATTATCTTGGTTTTGACTGGAAAGTTTTGTATGCGTCTGTGAAGCCTAGTTGGTCTATAATATGGTTTGGATGTCCATGTTCTCCAAACCTCATGCTGCAATATAAATCCTTAATGTTGGATGTAGGACCTGGTGGGACATGTTTGGATCATGGGGGCAAATTTCTCATGAATGGCTGGTACATTTTCTTGGTAACCATAAAGTTTACACTCTATTAATTCAACTGAGAGTAGGTTCTTTAAAAGAACCTGGCTCCTTCACCTCACACTTGCTCTGTCTCTTACCGTATAATACATCCAGTTACCCTTTATTTTTCACCATGATTGTAAGTTTCCTGAGACCCTCACCAGAAGCAGATATTGGCACACACTTCTTATACAGTCTGCCAAACTGTGAGCCAAATAAACCTCTTTTTGTTATAAATAATGTACTCTCAATTATTCCTCTATTTGGAAAATAATTAACATAGTCTATAATGTTTTCTAAGTTTTCTGTTTGTTATTTTTTATCTGAATTTTCTATTTATTATTGCAAATGGGGTCTTGATGTCTACGATGATTATGTTGCTATGTATGTCTTGCTTCACTTTTGTCAATATTTGCTTTATATATTTTGGAGCCCTGATGTTATATACACATATACATATAGAAAGGTAAATATTATAGATTTCTGGTATATCAACTCACTTTGTCATAATACAATATCAATCTTTGTCTCATAGTAGTACATGACTTAAAGCATGTTGTGTCTAGTATAATTATGACCACCTCACTCAATTGTGGTTACTATTTTCATGGAATATACAATTTTTCCATTCTGTTACTACAGCCTATTTGACTGAATGCTAAGATGAGTCTCTCGTAGGCAGCATACTGATTGCTTTTTTAAAAACCACTCAGGCTTTCTATTTCTTTTTCTTTATATAATTTTATTTATTTATATATTTATTTATTTAGACATGCAGTTTTGCTCTTGTTGCCCAGGCTGGAGTGCAATGGTGCGATCTCAGTTCACTTCAACCTCCGCCTCCCGGGTTTAAGCGATTCTCCTGCCTCGGCTTCCAGAGTAGCTGGTATTACAGGTGCCCGCCACCATGCCCGGCTAATTTTTTGTATTTTTAGTAGAGACAGGGTTTCACCATGATGGCCAGGCTGGTCTTGAACTCCTGACTTCAGATGAGCTGCCCATTTCGGCCTCTCAAAGTGCTGGGATTACAGGCGTGAACCACCACGCCTGACCTCATTTATTTTTGAAATAGGGCCTCACTCTGTCAACCAGGCTGATTTGCATGTCTCACTGCTATCCAAACCTCCCAAACTCAGATTGTCCTCTCATTTTAGCCTCCCAAGTAACTGGGTTACTAGTATGTGTCATCACACCCAGCTAGCTTTTTTGTATTTTTTGTAGAGACAGAGTTTTCCCATGTTGCCCAGGCTGGTCTTGAACT
Organism: Rhinopithecus bieti; assembly: GCF_001698545.2. Taxonomy (NCBI): domain Eukaryota; kingdom Metazoa; phylum Chordata; class Mammalia; order Primates; family Cercopithecidae; genus Rhinopithecus; species Rhinopithecus bieti. Next base: position 19,940 of record NW_016809568.1, on the reverse strand, counting down.
CCTGGGATCAAGTGATCAGCCTACATTGGCCTTCCAAAATCCTAAGATTACATTTTATTTTATTAAGTAGTTTAATTAATTTATATTTAAAATGATTGCTTAAAGAAATGAAGTTGTTATTTCCCGTTATATTGTTATTGTTTTATGTGTTTCTAGTAGTTTTATTTTTCTCATTTCCTGTTTTACTTTCTTAATTTTTATTTAATTTTGTACTGGCATGCATTATTTTTTACTTTCTTTTGCATACATTCTATAAATATTATCTTTGTAATCATCTTGAAAATTGGAGATTACATATATCTTAAAACAATATGTTTTAATTTTATAACAACTTCAATTTAATACAAAAGCTATGTCTCTATATTTTCCAGTTATTGATATTAAAATTATTTTATATGGTATATTTATTAACAAATTTAGGCAGAATTTTTTTTTTTTATTTTTTTTATTTTTTTGAGACAGAGTCTCACTCTATTGTCCAGGCTGTAATGCAGTGACACAGTCTCGGCTCACTGCAGGCTCCACCTCCCAGGTACAAGTGATTGTCCTGCCTCAGCCTCCCATGTAGCTGGGATTACAGGTGTGCACCACCATGCCTGGCTAATTTTTGTATTTTTAGTAGAGACAGGGTTTCACCGTGTTAGCCAGGCTGGTCTCAAAGTCCTGGCCTTATGATTCTCCCTCCTTGGCCATCCAAAGCACTGGGATTACAGGCATGAGCCACTGTGCCCGGCTGATTTATGCACATTTACTTACGTTTTTTATATTCTATAAAAGAACTTTAAAGGTTTTATGAACAATCATTTTGCTTTTGTTTTGTTTTGTTTTTGTTTTTGTTTTGTTTTTTGAGACTGAGTGTCGCTCTGTTGCTCAGGATGGAGTGCAGTAGTGGAGTGCAGTGGGCACCATTGCACCTGGCCTATTTTTTTTTTTTGTAAGATGGAGTCTTTCTCTGTCACACAGGCTGGAGTACCATGGCATGATTTTGGCTCACTGCAACCTCCACTTCCTTGATTCAAGAAATTCTCCTGCCTTGTCCGCCTCAGTAGCTGGGACAACAGGAATGCGCCACCATGTCCGAATAATTTTTGCACTTTTAGTACAGATGGTGTTTCACCATGTTATTCAGGCTGGTCTTGAACTCCTGACCTCAGACAATTCACCCGCCTCAGCCTCCCAAAGTGTTGGGATTACAGGCGTGAGCCAGGTTGCACAACCCCGTATGGTATATCTTGTAGGATTGTGCTAATGGTGAGGAACACTCAACTTTTATTTTGGAAAGTCTTTATACTCTTTTTGAAGTAAAATAATTTTGAATCAAGTATTACTGGTTAGAAGTTTTTGTTGTTGTTACGTTAAAATTTGGGAAGTTCTCAGCTTTTTTTTTTTAATCTTCAAGTAACCTTTGTATTACTTTACCTTATATTCTAAGATTCCTTTCATGAATACATGGATCTACTTGTTTTACATCCCATGTTTTAATTTTTTTGTAATTTAATATTTTGTGTTATATATTTTTGGGTATGTCACATCACACCAGTTAATTATGTGTTGATTTTTTAGTTTATATTATAATTGTACATAACAATATGTTTTTTAGTTTATATTATTGTATATAAGAATATTTAACTCTGTACAATTTAAGACAATGTAGAGCAAAATTAAATATGAAAAAGCCATCTAACTATTGCCAATATAATTATTTTTATGTGTCTTTGCCTGTATAAATATTATCCCTGTAGTTTTGTGTCACTTGTATATTTGTTGTGTAGGTTTGGTGTAACAGGGTTTTGTTTTTGGTTTTGGTTTTTTTGAGAGGGAATTTTGCTCTTATTATGCAGGCTGCAGTACAACGGTGGGATCTCAGCTCACTGAAACCTCCAACTTCTGGGTTCATGCCATTCTCCTACCTCAGCCTCCTGAGTAGCTGGGATTACAGGCATGTGCCACCACACCTGGCTAATTTTGTACTTTTAGTAGAGACAGGGTTTCACCATTTTGGTCAGGTTGTTCTCGAACTCCTGACCTCAGGTGGTCTGCCTGCCTCGGCCTCCCACAGTGCTGGGATTACAGGTGTGAGCCACTTCATCTGGCCTGTAACAGTTTTTTAATCCTGTCTAGGTGAGTAGTCATAAAATCTCTCCCAATTTCAACGTCTATTTATTTGTGAATCTATATTAATTTTGTGTCAGAGAAACACTTTTGGATTTGAAGATAATTTAAAAACAATAATTACTCTGTATTTTAGGTATTATTGTTTATTTTTACTTATGTGTTATGTGTCAAAAACACATAACAAAATTAACAATAAAATTTTCTAGGCCAAGCACGGTGGCTTATGCCTGTAATCCCATCACTTTCAAAGGCCAAGGCGGGTGGATCATGGTGTCAGAAGATCGAGACCATCCTGGCCAACATGGTGAAACCCCGTCTCTACTAAAATACAAAAAATTAGCCAGGCGTGGTGCCGTGCACCTGTAATTCCAGCTACTGAGAAGCCTGAGGCAGGGGAATTGCTTAAACCCAGGAAGTGGAGGTTGCAGTGAGCTGAGATAATGCCACTGCAGTTTTGCCTGAGAGTTAGAGTGATAAGTACATATTTCTAAATATTCAGGTTGGTCATATTAATTATATTGACATTGTTATGCAGCATATCACTAGAATGTTTTTATCTGGCAAAGCTAAATCTCATTATACATTAAACAACTACCAATTCTTCCCATTTCGTGGCACTTTTCAAACACCACTCTGTTTTCTGTTTTTAAGAGTATAACTGCTTTATGTATCTCATACAATCTGTGTCTTTTTCTGGCTGGCTCATTTTATTTTGCATAATGTCATCAATATTTATCTTAACAGTTAGACTATTTTCTGCTATTTGAAAACTGAATGAGATTCCAGTATTTTTCTATCTACTGAATGATTTGGTGACAGAAATTTGCGTTGCTTTAACCTATTGGCTTTCAGTAACAATGCTGCAATAATTATGTGAAAGCTAACATGTGTGCTGCATTTTTTTTTTTTTTTTT
>NW_016809568.1:4000-14908 GCF_001698545.2 Rhinopithecus bieti | reverse complement strand
TTTATTTATTTATTTATTCATTCATTCATTCATTCATTCTGAGATGGAGTCTTTTTCTGTTGCCCAGTCTCTGGAGTGCAGTGGCGTGACCTCGGCTCATGGCAGCCTCTGCCTTCTGAGTTCCAGCGATTCTCCTGCCTCCGTCTCCCAAGTAGCTGGGGTTACAGGTGGCTGCTGGCATGCCCGGCTAATTTTTTGTATTTTTAGCAGAGACAGGGTTTTCACCATGTTGGCCAGGCTAATTTTGGACTCCTGACTTCAAATGATCCACCCACCTCGGCCTCCTAAGTTGCTGGGATTATAGGTGTGAGCCATTGTGCCCAGCCTATTTTATTTTAGTTTTGAAACAGTCTTGCTCTGGCACCCAGTCTGGAGTGCAGTGGTACAATATCCACTCACTGCAATCTTCCCCTCCCAGGTTCAAGCAATTCTTGTGTGTCAGCCTCCCAAGTAGCTGGGATTACAGGCACATGCTACCACGCCCAGCTAGTTTTTGTATTTTTAGTAGATACAAGGTTTCACCATGTTGGCCAGGCTGGTCTCAAACTCTGATCTAATGTGGTTTACCCACCTTGGCCTCCTAGTGTGTTGGGATTCCAGGAATGAGCCACCAAGCTTGACCTGTACAGTTTATTGGGAATTTTTAAAATTACTTTATATACATTTTATGGTTGTTTTTGAAAATTTTATAACTTTGATGGGGTCATATTGCTCTAATATTTTGTATTTATTGTAATCTTTGAGATTTTGACATTAACAAAATGCTACCTGTTACAATCTTTGTAATATAGCTTTGTCCTGGAATAGTCTGAAATCAATTGTCTTAACTAGAGATTCTAGGACTCTCAGCTCACTGCAACCTCCACCTCCCAGGTTCAAGCAATTCTCTGCCTCGGCCTCCTGAGTAGCTGGGATTACAGGTGTCCAGCACCACACCCAACTACTTTTTTGAATTTTAGTACAGATTGAATTTCACCATCTTTATCAAGCTGGTCTTGAACTCCTGACCTTCTGATCCACCCATGTCAGCCTCCCAACATGCTGGGATTACAGGCATGAATCACCCTGGCCAGTCGACAATTTGCTTTTAAAGGCACAATATTATACTGGAGAGCAAAAACAGCTGTGTTGGGTATAAGTAACAGACTTTTCTATTTCTTCTATTTGGCCCTTTGCATTGTGCTCGCCTGGGGCCCTTCACAACTTATTTACAAGTTTTTTACAAATGTATTTTGGGCCGGGTGCGGTGGCTCAAGCCTGTAATCCCAGCACTTTGGGAGGCCGAGACGGGTGGATCACGAGGTCAGGAGATCGAGACCATCCTGGCTAACATGGTGAAACCCCGTCTCTACTAAAATACAAAAAACTAGCCGGGCGACCTGGCGGTCGCCTGTAGTCCCAGCTACTCGGGAGGCTGAGGCAGGAGAATGGCGGGAACCCGGGAGGCGGAGCTTGCAGTGAGCTGAGATCTGGCCACTACACTCCAGTCTGGGCGGCAGAGCGAGACTCCGTCTCAAAAAAAAAAAAAAAAAAAAACAAATGTATTTTGGTCAGTATGTTTTTGTTAAATTTATATGTCCAGGAAGAAATTACAGCTGTGGTATTTTGCTGTGTCATCTTGCTTATGTAGTTTTTATAGTTTTATACAAACTACATAAGCAAGATGACATATTTATATTTATCTGAGTCTACCAATTGAAGTAATGTGTTTTTGTTGTTTCTTTCAGTTATGTGTTCTCATTTTGTCCAAGACCTTTGGCCAGAGCAGAGCATAAAAGATTCTTTCCAAAAAGTGATACTGAGAAGGTATGAAAAATGTAGACATGGCGATTTACAGTTATAAAAAGGACGTGAAAGTGTGGATGAGTGTAAGGTGCACAAAGAAGGTTATAATGAACTTAACCAATGTTTGACAACTACCCCAAGAAAAATATTTCAATGTGATAAATATGTGAAAGTGTTTCATCAATTTTCAAATTCAAACAGACAAAAGAGAGGACATACTGGGAAAAAACCTTTCAAATATATAGAATGTGGCAAAGCTTGTAAGCAGTTCTCAACTCTTACTACACATAAGAAAATTCATACTGGAGGGAAACCCTACAAATGTGAAGAATGTGGCAAAGCCTTTAAGCACTCCTCCACTCTTACTACCCATAAGAGAAATCATACTGGAGAGAAACCGTACAAGTGTGATAAATGTGGCAAAGCCTTTATGTCATTCTCAGCCCTTAGTAAACATGAGATAATTCATACGGAAAAGAAACCCTGCAAATGTGAAGAATGTGGCAAAGCCTTCAACCGGTCCTCAACCCTTACGACACATAAGATAATTCATACTGGAGAGAAACCCTACAAATGTGAAGAATGTGGCAAAGCTTTTAAATACTCCTCTACCCTTCCTACACATAAAAGAATTCATACTAGAGAGAAACCCTACAAATGTGAAGAATGTGGCAAAGCCTTCAAGCGGTCCTCAGACCTTACTACACATAAGATAATTCATACTGGAGAGAAACCCTGCAACTGTGAAGCATGTGGCAAAGCCTTTAAGTACTCCTCCAACCTTACTACACATAAGAAAATTCATACTGGAGAGAAACCCTACAAATGTGAAGAATGTGGCAAAGCCTTTAACAGCTCCTCTAACCTTACTACACATAAGAAAATTCATACTGGAGAGAAACCCTACAAATGTGAAGAATGTGGCAAAGCCTTCAACTGGTCCTCACATCTTACTACACATAAGAGAATTCATACTGGAGAGAAACCCTACAAATGTGAAGAAAGTGGCAAAATCTTCAGTCGGTCCTCTATGCTTATTACACATAGAATAATTCATACTGGAGAGAAACCGTACAAATATGAAGGATGTGNACCCTACAAATGTGAAGAATGTGGCAAAGCCTTCAAGCGGTCCTCAGACCTTACTACACATAAGATAATTCATACTGGAGAGAAACCCTGCAACTGTGAAGCATGTGGCAAAGCTTTTAAGTACTCCTCCAACCTTACTACACATAAGAAAATTCATACTGGAGAGAGACCCTACAAATGTGAAGAATGTGGCAAAGCCTTCAACCAGTCCTCAATCCTTACTACACATAAGAGAATTCATACTGGAGAAAAATTCTACAAATGTGAAGAATGTGGCAAAAGCTTCAAGCGGTCCTCACACCTTACTACACATAAGATAATTCATACTCGAGAGAAGTTCTACAAATGTGAAGAATGCAGCAAAGCTTTTAAGCAGTTCTCTAACCTTAGTACACATAAGAAAATTCATACTGGAAAACCCTACAGATGTGAAGAATGTGGCAAAGCCTTTGAGCGCTCCTCTAAACTTACTACACATAAGAGATTTCATACTGGAGAGAAACCCTACAGATGTGAGTAATGTGGCAGAGCTTTTCACCTATCCTCACACCTTACTACACATAAGGTAATTCATACTGGAGAGAAACCATATGAATGTGAAGAATGTGGCAAAGCTTTTAACCAGCCCTCAATTCTAACTATGAGAATTGATATGGAATATAAACCCTACAAATATAAAGAATGTGACAAATTTTTTAAGGAACTTCTCAACTTTAATTACACATAATTCATACTAGAAAGAAACCCTACAAGTGTGAAGAATGTGGCAAGGCATATAACAAGTTCTATTTTCTTTCTTTTTTTTTTTTTTGAAATGGAGTTTCAACTCTTATCACCCAGGCTGGTGTGCAACAGCACAATCTCGACTCACTGCAACCTCCGCCTCTTGGGTTCAATCCATTCTCCTGCCTCAGCCTCCCAAGTAGAGGGGATTACCAGTGCCCACCCCCATGCCTAGCTAACTTTTGTATTTTTAGTAGAGACAGGGTTACGCCATGTTTGTCAGACTGGTATCCAACTCCTGACCTCACATGATCCACCCACCTCGGCCTCCTAAAGTGCTGGAATTATAGGCATGAGCCACCATGCCTGGCCACAAGTTCTTAATTCTTAAGAGACATGGTGATAATTCATGCTGAAGAGGAACTCTACAAACGTGAAAGATGTGACAGTGCTTTTATCAACACCTCCATCCTTTCTATATATAAAAAATCTATACTAGTGTGAAACCCTAGAAATATATAAAATGTGAAACAACCTTTATATGGTTGCCATTTTTGATAGTAAGTAAGATAATTCATACTGGCAAAATTCCTACAAGCATGAAGAATGTGGCAAAACTTTTAGTCAGTGTGTACACCTTATTTCGCAGGAAAGCTAGTATCCTTGAGAAAAATTGTACAAATATAAAGAATATGGAAAACCCATGAATGCCTACTCAACATAAGAAGGTTCATAGTTAATCTTACTCAACATCTTACTCAACATAAGAAGGTTCATAGTTAATAAAAGCATTAAAAGTGCAATTACTGTCAAAAAGTCTTTCAGAAAATATAAGCCTTTAAAGTGAAGAAGAGTGTTTATTCTGAAGACAACCATTACAAATTTAGAGGGGGTTTATTGCACACATTTTGTACTAGAGGAAAACCCTGAAGCAGTTGCTCCAGCTTTGCTCAACATCAGGGAACTTATATTGGAGAAGAGTCTTGCAAATGTAATGAATTTGGAAACACTTAAAAAAAAAAAAAAAAAGTACAGCTCAGAAAACACCAGAGTTTATACTAAAATATATTTTTGCAGATGCAGTCAACATGAAAAAATATTTAATTCAAAATTAATTGTATGTACATATCAGAGAATTAAAGAATAAGGCACTGACACTTCAGACATTACACTAAATAAGAGTGTTGAGTATAAAAATGAATTCACAGATAAAGTTGTTAAATTATTTGTATATAACTTTAAAAGGAGATTTTTTTGAAGCTTTGTAATTACATTGAAACTATACTGGTTTCCTTGAAAACAGTTTTTTGAAAAGTGAATAATGATGTAATACAGCTTTCAAATTACTTTATGCTGTTACTTTATTTCTGTTGTATTCACATGTGAATGTATGTGATCAATTGTCGCTGCATCAGAGATATTAGAGATTCTTTATTGAGCATTCTTTATGACCTTTTCTATAAAACAGTAAGGACATTAAAATGTAAGATGCATGATGAAAATATAAGTGGAGAGGCTCATTGTAGTTAACCTGAATTAAGTAATGTTTAAGGTAGGTGTTCAGAGTAATACTTTTCTACATTATACTGAGAGAAAGAAATTATAAATTATAGTTAAAGTATATCAATTATTATTTTAGTAATTTTACTGTTATGTAATAAAATGCAATATATTTAAAAATTGTTAGATTATGTGTGAACTTAATTTATATATTTTTTTTATTTATTTAACTTTTCTTTTGAGATGGAGTCTTGCTCTGTCACCCAGGCTGGAGTGCAGCAGCATGATCTCAGTGCAATGACTGCAACCTCCGCCTCCCAAGTTTAAGAAATCGTCCTGCCTTAGCCTCTCGAGTAGTGGGGACTACAGGTGCTCAACACCACTCCTGGCTAATTTTTGTATTTTTAGTAGTCACAGGATTTCCCCATATTGGTCAGGCTAGTCTCGAACTCCTAAGCTCAAGCGATCCACCCACCTGGGCCTCCCAAAGTGTTGGGATTACAGGTGTGAGCCAATATGCCTGGCTTAATTTTATTTTTTACCATCTTAAAACTATTGTGCATTTAATGAAGCATTATTATGCCACTAACTTTAACCTACCCCACCATACTCAATGGTGTAAGTAAAAGATGGAAGAAGTATACTATTTGGCATATAGTGGACTACCATCACTAGTAATCACTTTGCCAGTAGCTTTAAACTGCAAATGAATTGAAGAATATTGTTCCCATTAGTTAAATTTTTAATCTTTTTTCGTAATTTATTATTACTATTTTTGAGTATATAGTATGTGTATAAATGTCTTACAGAGCATATTTTGATTCAGGCATACAATATGTAGTAATTAGGGTAAATAAGGTATCCATCACCTCTAGTATTTATCCTTTCTATTCCAAACAGTGTAATTATACACTTTTAGTTATTTTAAAATACCCAATTAAATTGTAATTGATGACAGGGTTATTTTTATGGTCATAATAAAAATTATACAGATATATAAATAGAATATGGGCTGGGCGCAGTGGCTCATGCCTGTAATCCCAGCACATTGGTAGGCCAAGCCGGGCAGATCATGAGGTCAGGAGTTCAAGACCAGCCTGACCAACACTGTGAAACTCTCTCTCTACTAAAACTACATAAATTAGTTGGGCATGGTGGTGCACCTGTATTCCTCGCTACTCAGGAGCCTGAGGCAGGAGAATGGCTTGAACCTGGGAGGTGGAGGTTGCAGTGAGCTGAGATAGCACCACTGCACTCCAGCCTGGGTGACAAAGGGACACTCCATCTCAAAAAAAAAAAAAGAAACTGGGCATGGTGGCTCACACCTGTAATCCCAGCACTTTGGGAGGCTGAGGCGGGCGAATCGTGAGGTCAGGAGATCAAGACCATCCTGGCTAACATGGTGAAACCCCGTCTCTACTAAAAATACTAAAAAAAAATTACCCCGGCGTGGTGGTGGGCGCCTGTAGTCCCAGCTACTTGGGAGGCTGCGGCAGGAGAATGGCATGATCCCTGGAGGTGGAGGTTGCAGTGAGCCAAGATCGTGCCACTGCACTCCAGCCAGGGCAACAGAGCAAGACTCCATCTCAAAAAAAAAAAAAAAAATACGGCCATGTGCAGTGGCTCACGCCTGTTATCCCAGCAATTTCGGAGACTAAAGCAGGTGGATTGCCTGAGTTCAGGAGTTAAAGACCAGCCTGGCCAACATGGTGAAACCCTGTCTCTACTAAAAATAGAAAAATTAGCCAGGCATAGTGGCACACACCTGGAGGCTGAGGCAGGAGAGTCATTTGAACCTGGGAGGTGGAGGTTGCAGTGAGCTGAGATTGCACTGCTGCACTCCAGCCTGGGTGACAGTGAGATTCCTCAAAAGAAAAGTATATATATATATATAATTTTTACATTTCTGAGCCCTGAAAAATTATTAATAAATATTTGTTATATAGTTTTCTTTGAACATGTGGTCTCTTTGCCTGCAAACATAAATACTTTTAGTTTTAATTTTCATAGAGTGAAATATACACATACTCCTCTGAAGATAAACCATAGGTGTAAGAAATTATGGAGTGTGTTTGGTGAGTATGCATTCGTACATATTTTCAGAAGAAAAGCACAATTATTGGAACAAAACAAATTTTTAATTAGGTGACTAATGGAAAACTAAACGCCTTGAATATGCTGAAAGCAAATGTATACTTTATGCTTTGTATTGAATTTGTTAATGTAAAATGTTATGGCTTATGGCTTGGATTCTCCCCAGAATAAAGCACAGGCAACTTTGTCTCCAGAAATAACACTCTTAAGTACAACAATAAAAGCCCTCTTCAAACACACACACAAAAAATTATTTTAATGCTTATTTTAATAAAATTAAACCAAAATTGAATAATTGGATATATTTTCATTGTTCTATTTGTGTGTGAATGTATAAAATGGCACATAAAGGAAAAATAATTTAAGCCAGAAAAAAGAGGTTAGTTAATATTTGTAATGAATAAAACTGGAAAGTAGTTCATTATTATTTGCAGATGACATTTTTGTTTATGTAGATAACAAAACAGTAGAAAACTTTTTAAAGTTTATTCAGGTGGGTAGGCAACATTCTAAGATAATACCCTGGATTCCCAGTCTGTTGCACACCTACTGTGTAATACTTTCCTCTTGAGTATAGAAACGTGTGACTGTGGTGGGAAATCACTCATGAAATTAGGTTACTCATGTGTTGACTTTGTGTTTACCAAAATGGATATTACCCTGATTGTGCTAAACTTGTGGGCCATGTTGTAAGCTGCTTATGGTGGCCACATAAAGGAAACAGGTTTGTATATTGTCATCATTTCTACCTTCCGCATGTTGCTTCCAGTAGGGAGAATAAGAGGATCCTATGGCAGAGGGAAGAAAAGGGAATCTCATTCATGCAAGAAATAATCACCTCTCACCTGGGATAGCTTAAGAAAAACAGGAGACCACAACAGGCCCACATTAATGAAAGGAAAAAGGTAACCCAGGTAAAAGTGCCCACTGTCATTATGGAACAACATTTAGTAAGCTGCAGTGAATGATCAGCTTCTGGGATACCAATAGTCTGCCAACAAGGCTGAACTCATTCTAATTCAATCAGCATGTCTGCACCATTCTGGTGACCGGGTTTACACTACTCATTACAGAAATACCATGAAGACCAGTGGGTAATGTCCTAGAACTGAACTTACTTCAAATCATACCTAATTGTTTTCACATTTGAAAAACCTTAAACACAATGAATTCATAAACAATTCTAATTATAAATGATTTTACTATACTGTAATAAACTATAAACAATATGAATATTTCTTGAACGCATAATTATGTAGACAGTTTAAATTAACATGATAAAACAATTAGAGAAAACATTTCAGATGGGATAAAATTAATCAAAATCACATATTTTCAATGACGTGGCTTGATTGCCATGCTTTTGGAAATGGCCAGATGACTAACAAGAAACAAAAACAAGATTTTGACTTCGCTCATTGTTTTGACCTTTTGAAATCTAAAATCCTGGCTAAAGTATTCAAAGGGAGTATTTTATAGTTGGCTTCCTTGAGTTTCTAATTCAATAAAGGAAGAATTTTGATAGGCAGGAAAATGCACACTATAGACACACATTGCTCTTCTCTGATTTAATGCTGAAAAATTGAAGATTGTAAATGTAGTCTCAATTTAGAGTAAATTAATGAAAGATTTGTTTTTCAAAACAAAGCAAATGTATAAAATTAATGGTAACAGATGCCGTTAGCTGCTAAAAAATAGTATGACTAAATTCAGTAAGTATCTAGCCATGCAAATAACAGCCCAATTAAATGGAGACCCTAATAGCTGCATGTGAAAAGCATTGCTGTGCAGTGTGGTGCACCTCCACTCAGCATTTTCTTTTGCCTCTGCACAGATACCAGTTTCCCCTGAGTGACTCAGGGTGCATACTGGGAACTGAGAATGCTGTGTTCAGAGTGATTGCTGAAAACATAGTTAATGCACTTCTTTCATATGATAATAAAATGTTATAAATTTTACTCTGCCTCAGAAAAGCTTTTAGTTAAAGATTATCTATAGTACTCAATTTAGCTTAATGGAAAATGTAAATAGTCCAGATAATTCAGACACTTAAGTGTCAAGGAAATCCCATAAAACATATTTGAATAAGATAAAGTCTTCTTAGCTAACAATTTTATATTACAGGTAAATTTAGAAAAAAATATAAAAACAGTACTTTTATTGCAGTAAACTGAGGAATGAAGAGACCTATATGGAGTACAGGAGGATTTTTTTATTTTAGTTATGCACCGGCTCAGAGGATTCACATCCAAAAGCTGAGCATTGAACAAAGATAGAGTGGGGTTTTCAGAAGCGGCCTTACAGAAGCAAAACAACAGCAGTTAATCATACAGGAACAGGTCATGTAATCTATAGCATAACATAACTTGTGACCTAGCCGGTAGCCTTGTAGCTGCATTAGAAGAAAAACAAGAACTGGCTAAATACAGACATTTGTAAAACATAATCATGCTTAAGAAGCCTGGGAAAAGAGTAACAGTAAAAGAACCTATCTCTCTCTGTTTTTTCCTTCAACCTTGCACTGGAAGGGAGGCGGATGTCTGGAGCCCATTCCTTTGGACTTGGCTGTTCAGACAGTGTTATCTTCTAACTATTTGAAGTGAGCTGCTAGGCAGAGGCAAACTTGTTCTTTTCTTTTTAACCTTTGCCTTGCCACATTCTGGGCCTTAGCTTTTACTTTTCTTGGGGTGAATAAATGCAGTACTTATTATTTTTAAACTTCTGCCTCACTTTAAGCTAAATAACAGTGTTTGACATGTGAGCTGCAGCCAAACAAGTGCTCTTCATGATCACTGTTAAAGCAGCAATAGCGCCACGTGCTTTCCTGGGACCTACTGGCCTGTTTTCCACTGATATAAAGTGGAGAAGGGATTGAAATAGCAAAGGAAGGTGATATAAATTGAATACCTATATGAAATACAATTTTAAATAAAAAATAGCATTTGATGTTGTACAACTATAGGTGAGACTATTAGTGTGAGGTCATATTTTTACTTGTATTGACAAAATAACCATTCTCAATATTCTTATTTAGAATAATATTCCCTTTCTCCTGTATATTTGTTAGCTTTTGATCAAATATTTTGGGAGCTCAATAGAAATTAACATAATCTTTATTTTACCACAAGCATTATTGATGCATATGCTTGTTTTTCTTAAAATTCATTAGCTTTTCATGAAAGATTTAGACTTTTTTTTTCAGTGTGTTGTTTATTGCTTAGAAGTGGCTGTCCTGCCAGAAAACTGCTATTCTCAGCTATACCCACACTGACTAATAGTGAATGGAAGTGAAGTGGGTAAAAGCAAATGTGTCTTCTCTGTATCTTTTTTCACTTAGTGGCTGGAAAGCAGAGGGATGCAGAAGATAAAAGAATATGTGATCCCTGAAAGATCATGAAGAAGCTCTCTTAGCCAGACCAAAAACCCAATAGGGGATTTTTTTTTTTTCTCATTATTTTTTTGTCTGCTTTTTTTTTTTTTTTTTTTTTTTTTTTTTTTTTTTTTTTTTTTTTTTTTGAGACAGAGTCTTGCCCTGCCTCACAGGCTGGAGTACAGTGGCCTGATCTCAGCTCACTGCTACCTCCACCTCCTGGGTTCAAGCAATCATTTTTCCTCAGCCTCCTGAGTAACTGGGATTACAGGTGCGTACCACACACCTGGCTAATTTTGGGGTTTTTTTGCTTTTTTTTTTTGAAACGGAGTCTCGCTCTGTCA
>NW_016809568.1:0-2260 GCF_001698545.2 Rhinopithecus bieti | reverse complement strand
AGATAAACGTTATTACTTCATTATTAATATAACGAGATAATATAGAAATGAAAATGAGTATTTGTTAGTAAAACAGCAATTATCTAGCCCCTGGTAGTCATTTAATCTCTCACCTAGTCTAGATAGAACTTCTATCAAGACTAGAACTCTGTTTTTTTTTTTTTCAAGAGTGTGTGATGTAAAATCACGGTCTTTTTGTCTTTGTGGCAGAAGTCGGGTATTAATGGTAATAAAAAACGAGTCTAGGTCTCTTTTTAGAAGACAGATGGTGATGATGAAGCAAATACAATGGTATATGGTACTTGGCCACATTTCAAATGGAATAGAACAGTCACTGAAGTGCCACAGGTGGCTCTTATTTGCCAGGTCAATCTTCTTTATGAGGGAGGCTCAGTCCACTTGTGTCAAACATTTCTGGCAGTTCCTAGATACATGAAAAAAACCTCACTGTGCTTGTTTTATGAGACCAGAATTAAAAACACCCAGGTGCCAGGTTATTAAAAACATTTTTACACTTATGGAAAAAAATGTGATGTGGCGTGTGGCTTGGTTTGAGTAAATCTTCACTGAGCTAAGTAACTGATTGGATTTACCTAACCTGTAGGAAAAGAAAATGGAAATCACCTCTGAACAAGTTTATTTTATAGGCTTCTTTCTGTACACATAGATATAAATATAAAATAGGTGGCTAGATAAACATATACACAAAAATTGAGTCACATGGGTATGTCTATGTAATGTTTATTTGTGCATAAACACGACACAAAAAAAGCCTCAGAAATAAAGTAGGTCAGATGACATCTCCGTATTCTACCCCTGAAGCTGAGGTAAATTAAATAAGCAAATTAGCAGAACCCAGATGATTCCAATCAGCCAGTTTGCATAGCCCAGGTGATTCCAACCAGCGAAGTAGCTCAGCCCAGGGCGATCCAATCATATAATTATTTGAATAGAGACTGTGGCTTCATTAAGGCAGGCCCCAAATGGTGATGTGAACAGGACATGCACACTCTGAGGAGACATGCAGGGCGCTGAAATACTAACCTGGACAGATGTGTTACATGGGTTTGTTTTCAGCTTATTTCTACGGGTTTGCCCTTGAAGATAAAGCTTTGCTGATATTTACATAAACAACATTGTATGGCTGTGTTCCATTCTGACATGTTATTTAGCAAAAGAAAAAAAGCAATTCTACATCAGCATCTTTAGTGCATGCTAGAAGATTAAAAATGTCTTTTGGGGAACGTGTTTTGTATACATAAATATTTAGATGGAAATATTTATATAATTCTCTATGTATTTGTCTTCTTAAGTATATTTATATCTAGATGTATCAATCTTTGTATTGATATGTATTGCTATGAATAGTAAGATAAAAGTAACTTCCCCCCGCCCCAGGTGCAGTGGCTCATGCCTGTAATCCCAGCACTTTGGGAGGCAGAAGTGGGCAGATCACCTGAGGTCAGGAGTTCGAGAACAGCCTGGCCAAAATGGTGAAACCTCGTCTCTACTAAAAATACAAAAATTAGCCGGACTGGGTGGTGGACAAAGGTTACTTGGGGGGCTGAGGCGAGAGAATCGCTTGTACCCAGGAAGCTGAGGTCGCAGTGAGCTGAGATTGCACCACTGCATTCCAGCCTGGGCGACCCAGCGAGACTCCATCTCAAGAAACCAAAACAAAAACAAAAACGAAACAAAAAAAAGTAACATCTATACATGTATAAGTTATATATAAATCCTATAAACAATATCACAAATACTACACAAATAAAAATTAATATACATTCTGCTGCATTTAATATATATGAAAAAGCATTTTTTGTTGTTTCTTGCTTCTGGGAGATAAAAATGCACTAAGGGGTGAGGTGCGATGGCTTACTTATGTAATCCCAGCACTCTGGGAGGCGGAGGCGGGCACATCACCTGAAATCAAGGGTTAGAGACCAGCCTGACCACCATAGCAAAACCCCATCTCTATTAAAAATACAAAATTAGCCAGGCGTGATGATGCATGCCTGTAATCCCAGCTACTCAGGAGGCTGAGACAGGAGAATTGCTTGAACCCAGGAAGCGGAGGTTGTGGTGAGCCGAGATCGTGCCATTACACTCCAGCCTGGGCCAAATGAGTGAAACTCCATCTCAAAAACAAAACAAAACAAAAAATTGCACTAAGGTGCAGGGGCCATTGAAAATAATATGCTAAGAATAGATAAGGCTCAAGGACAGTATCTCTAGCTAGTTGCACTTTCAATGAACTCCA
>NW_016809567.1:0-2168 GCF_001698545.2 Rhinopithecus bieti | reverse complement strand
GAGAAGAGAAGAGAAGAGAAGAGAAGAGAAGGAAAGGAAAGGAAAGGAAAGGAAGAAGAAAGAGAGAGAGAGAAAGAGCGAGAGAAAGAGAGAGGAAGGAAGGAAGGAGGGAAGGAAGGAAGGAAGGAAGGGGGGGAGGGAGGGAGGGAGGGAAGGAAATGTTAAAACAGTAAGGATATGATGAAAGGAATCCTGGAGCATCAGGAAGGAAGAAAGACTAATAGAAAGACCAGATATATAGGCCGGGTGCAGTGGCTCCACCTGTAATCCCAACACTTTGGGAGGCTGAGGTGGGTGGATCCCGAGGTCAGGAGTTCAAGACCAGCCTAGCCAACATGGAAAACCCCATTTCTACTAAAAATACAACAATTCGCCGGGTATGGTGGTGAGTGCCTGTAATCCCAGCTACTTGGGAGGCTGAGGCAGGAGAACTGCTTGAACCTGGGAGGTGGAGGTTGCAGTAAGCCGAGATCACACCACTGCACTCCAGCCTGGACGACAGAGTAAGACTCTGTCTCAATAAAAAAAAAAAAAAAAAAAAAAAAAAAAAAAAAAAAAAAAAAAAAGAAAAAAAAAAAAAAAAAAAAAAAAAAAAAAAAAAAAAAAAAAAAAAAAAAAAAAGGAAAGGAAAGGAGAGAAAAAAGAAAGGTAAGAAATATAAACATGGAGAAACTGGATCACCCATATAAGTAAAGCCGTTCTGGAAAAATGTTTGGCAGTTTCTTATAAAACTAAACATGCTAGTACCATAAGACCCAGCAATTGTGCTCTTGACATTCATGACAGAGAAATGAAAACTTATATTTATCCAAAAACCAGTACAGGAATGTTCAGAGCAGTTTAGTCCTAATACCAAAGAGTGGGGAGGGGGGAAATAATGGCGTTCAATTGGTAAATGGTTAAAAACAACTACTGTATATCCAAACCACGGAAGATTATCAGAAAAAAAAAGAGGAACAGCTGATACACACAACAACCTGTATAAGTCTTTACGGAATCATACTGACTGAAAACAAAACAAAAAAAAACCTACCTGCCATAAGATTCCCTTTATATTACACTCTTAAAGTCACAAAATTATAGAAGCCAGTGTTTGTCAGGAGCTAGGGAACAGTCAATGGGGAAGAAAAGGGTGACCTGAGAGAGGTGGGGGTGGTTATCAAAGATGAGGCAGCCTGGTGGTGATGGAAATGTTCTGTCTTGACTGTGGTGGTGAGAATCAAACCTATTCATGGAAAAAAATTTGCAAAGAAAGAAATACAGATACACCCACAGATTATTATAAGTAAAACTTGGGATATCTCAGTTATATCTGTGTATTTTATCAATGTCAATATCCTGTTGTGTTAATTTACTATAGTTTTGTAAGATGGTATTGTTGGGAGAAAAGGGTAAAGCATAAAGAGGATCATTTCTATTATTTCTTACAAATACATGTGAATCTAAAATTATTTCAAAATAAAAATGGCTGGGCACAGTGGCTCACACCTATAATCCCAGCACTTTGGGAGGCCGAGGAGGGCAGATCACCTAAGGTCAGGAGTTAGAGACCAGTCTGGCCAACATGGTGAAATCCCGCCTCTACTAAAAATACAAAAATTAGACGGGCATAGTGGCATGCCCTATAGTTCAAGCTACTCAAGAGGCTGAGGCAGGAGAATCTCTTGAACCCAGGAGGCGGAGGTTGCAGTGAGCCGAGACCACACCACTGCACTCCAGCCTGGGTGACAAAGTGAGACTCCATCTCAAAAAAATAAAAATAAAAGTTTAATTTTAAAAATGAGCTACAACTAGATTGTATTAAGGATGTTAATCGATCCAGATTCAATAGTGTCACTTGTAATGCAGCATCTGAAACTCACCAAAATTAGGTGTGAGGCCGGCAGATAAAGAGGAAGAACATAGGCCGCTGCCATTTTCCAAAGAAATTGGGTAATTCATTGTCTGAGGGTTGCTTTCCAGCCTGGTTTCTGCAATTGTTGACATACCTACAGAAAGAACATTTTTCAAGTGGTTAGGAACTCTCAACTGTGAATTTATACATAGTGAAATTCTCCTTGAGTAATGATATGGTTTGGCTGTGTCCCCACCCAAATCTCACCTTGAATTGTATTTCCCAGAATTCCCACATGCTGTGGGAGGGATCCGGGGGAGGTAATTGAACCATG
>NW_016809566.1:0-1150 GCF_001698545.2 Rhinopithecus bieti | reverse complement strand
CCCAGGTTCTTTGTGGGCTTGAGGGCCTAAATGTTCTTCCGCATCGGGTCATCTTTTCATTTCAAGATGCCTATTGAGCAGAGTCAAAAGAGCAGCCTCCATAGAGGTTGACAGGAAGAAGTGAAGGGGATTTGAGAAGAAAGGGACACTGGGGTCTTGCATTTATTTGAAAAGGGCCAGGGATAAAATGCTAGGCATAGTCAAACAAATGCACTGTTACAGGACTTCCTCATCTGGCCTACTTATCCCTGTGCCCAGATTGAAAGAGATTGAAAAGTTATTTATACTAGATTTAGACACAAATTCAATAAGCAATATTTCCTATACGTAAGTAGAATAGACTTTCCAAGTTATAGGAATGCTTTGATTAATAAAACAGAATTTTATTTAAAGATGACAGTTAACTAATACATTTTTACCATTATGTATTTTATTTTAATAAATAGCAACTATTAAAGTACAGCTACCAGCCTTTGGGGTCTGAGATAATTTTGACAATTGCAAAATTGCTCACACTCAACAACTTTGGGAACCATGTGCCTGAGACTTTAGAAAATTAAATATCCAAAAGATCAGAGAAAAAAATATGTATTATTCCACTGTGAATGATGCACAGAGCAGTGGAATTTGTCTAATAAACTAGTTAGCTTTTATGGTAGATTATTAAACAGATGGTATTAGAAAAGAGATGATCACTGTAAAGCCAGCATAAATTTACTATGGACAAACAAATCATGGCTAACAAATCTAATTTCCTTTGACAAAAGGGTTACTAGAATGATTGGCCAATAAAGCATTGTAGAAATCCTATATCTGGATTTCTATAGAAGAGATGACAAGGCCAGGCACAGTGGCTCACGCCTGTAATCTCAGCACTTTGGGTGGCTGAGGAGAGCGGATTACCTGAGGTCAGGCGTTCAAGACCAGCCTGGCCAACATGGTGAAACCCCGTCTCTACTGAAAACACAAAAATGAGCCGGACATGGTGGCGGGGGCATGTAGTCCCAGCTACTTGGGAGGCTGAGGCAGGAGAATCACTTGAACCTGGGAGGCGGAGATTGCAGTGAGCTGGGATCGCGCCACTGCACTCCAGCCTGGGCAACAGAGGAGACTGTCTCAATGAAAAAAAAAAAAAAAAAAAAAAAACCAT
>NW_016809565.1:0-1472 GCF_001698545.2 Rhinopithecus bieti | reverse complement strand
TGAAATTAAGACATTTCCACAATTATTTTAACTTTTCTTGGTGCAGATCACTTGTCTTCTTCCCTCCCCATAATTTGGAACTTCTTAGAAGAATTTTCAGAAGTTTGAAAACAGGGTGTCAAATAATTAGTTTTAGATTCATTCAATAAAACAATGATCAGTAATTAAGACATATTAACATAGAAAGCATTAGTAATATATTATTAAATATATATACTATGTCTGTTATCTATTGTACATGTATACATATAATATAGTATAAAGCCTATGTAGAATGAAATCATTTTATAAAATATATCTCCATGTGACAAATTCATAAGAACATTCTGGAAGGATATATATTAAAAGGTTAATATGGTAAAGGAATGGTGGGTGATTTTATTTTATTTATTTTACATTTATAATCTTAATATGTCAGTTGTCTAATGTGCATGGGCAAACTAATGCAAAATATTAGTTTGTAGTCAGAAGACAATATTTTCACTAAAAGAATTGGAAGTATTAGAAGTAATTTTCTTAATGGGCCCCAAATTTCATTATAATGAGAATTTTAAAATATTTTGAATGACAGTAACATTACTGAAATAAGTGTATTAACATGTTAAAGTAGATATACTATACTTAAGATAGACTATACTCATTTATATGTAAAATGTTGATTAAAAAAATCTAAATAAGCACTATATTAATGTTTTGTTCCAAGCATACTTGAATTACTCATTAATCCCACATTCAAAACTAATGGCGAAAAGAAATTTACAGTATTCAAAACATACATTACTTTACTTTGGCTATGGATGAAAAGAAAAAAAAATTCTTCATGCTTAAATAGGTTAAACTGTTCCATTAAAGCAATTAAAATGCCATCATTGGCATTACTTGTTTCTTCACGTGGTTGACAAGCCTGGGTGAATTTGGTTTTGTTCAAAGTGCACAGCCACTAGCTCTGAGTGCAATGGAGTGTTTTGCAGGCTTCCTCACAATCTTTTTCTTTGATTCTGTCTTTCAGTTCCAAATCCTTCTCTTCCTTTTATATTCCAAAAACATTATTCCACAAAGGAGTCCTTTGAAGCAAAAAGCAAAACAAGAATTTGGTAAACTTTATTTCTCCACATCTGAGTTTTGTTTTCAAGACTTTTCTTTTTCTCTGTCTAGCTGAGTTTTGCTAGCAACTGAATGTGTTCTCAAGGCTCAGGTAGATACGTACTCCAGCAAATGACTATAGGAAAGTAAACTGAAGATTATTCCTAAGCAATTTTCTGTAATGGAAGAATAAAGAGGAGGCACAGTCATACACATGGTATGTTCATACACATATGGTATAATTTTCAAATATGTTTTCTGTAAAATTAACAGAGGAAAGTTACTCAAATTATCATAAACATGTTTGCTGAAGAAAACTTACAGGCCAAGAGAAGGAAATATCCCTAAGGCGATTGACTTTTTGGTAAGATTTTCTTTTGTGCTAAAAA
>NW_016809564.1:0-567 GCF_001698545.2 Rhinopithecus bieti | reverse complement strand
CCGTGGTGGGACAGGGACAGCGCAGCTCACTGAAGAGGAGGACAGCACAGCTTACTGAAGAGGAGGAGGACAGCGCAGCTCACTGAAGAGGAGGAGGACAGCGCAGCTCACTGAAGAGGAGGAGGACAGCGCAGCTCACTGAAGAGGAGGACATGGAGGCAGGTGGGCAGAGCTGAAGCCTGGCTTGTTGAGCACATGGCAGTGAGCGAGGTGCTAAGAGGTGTGCCTGGGGACAATCAGGACAATGAGGTGTTGCAGAGAATGCCACAGCCAGTGACTGGAAACTACATAACCAAAGCATCTGTCAGGCTAGGCGGAGGGAAGCATCAGGCAGGGGAATGTCCCTCTCCCACACCCCACCCTCAGGGATTTCTTTAAGGTGTGGAAGAGATTTTCTAGTGTAAGCTATCGGGATTTTTCTCACTATTCAGGAAAATACCGTACACTAAAGTTTCCTTTTTATAAGCAGCAACTGTGGAACTGGCAGCCCAGACATCCCCATTGCTGGGGGTGGGGCAGCCTCTGGGAGTGTGCAAGCCCCACCTGCAGCCTCGAGCCCCCCTCCCC
>NW_016809563.1:6975-9178 GCF_001698545.2 Rhinopithecus bieti | reverse complement strand
TTTGAAATAAATTAATTCAATTAATCTTAATTATGTATGTATAAAACATGTGGGTCCTCCAGTAATTTTTTCCCTAGGCCAAATGGTGTCCTATAATTTGGAACAAGTAAAAGTCACAAATTAAAAAAAAAAAAAAAAAAAACTGAGCTTTGGGCTCTTAGGGTAGGGAAGCATTTTATATTAGGTGATTCTATAAGATCCATGGAATGGGCAAAAATGCTCTTCTTGGGGAGCAGATAAATTATAAAGTAATTAGGCTAAACAAGATATTTGCTAGTTGTTTAGTATGACATTAGTACTGTCCTCAGGGTGGTGGGAGAAAGAGAAACCATATATGGATTTCTGACGTGCCAACTTCTGTCTTAAGATTTTATTGAATGACTCCCTACTATGAAACAATAACCTTGCTTTTCTTTGCCATAAAACAAAATAACGGTTTTCTAGCATTATATCTACATATTGTTTCTAGCAACAACAACAAAAAAAGTCAACCATCCACGTGATGAAATTATAATCTGGATATTGGTCAAAGTAGATCAGAATCTGTGAATAATGAAATGGAAAGAAAAGAGTTTAACACATGTGTAAGCTAATGGTATTTAAACTTATACCACATGCATATCATGGTATTAAGGGATTTATGGTTTAACACTAGATGGTACCTTCTCAGTCTGACAGGTACTCTGTCCCACAGTAAGACAGAGTAACCTTCAGTGACAATGACAAGTGAAATTACAAGTCAAAAGTAATCTATATTTATATGACTTCATTTTAATAGGTTACAGAGATTTAATGTGATAAGGTTGAACTTAATGCTGTGCTCCCCAAAAGCAGTAATTGTAAAATCCCCCAACACTTTCCGAGAAATTGCTAATTTCAAAGAACCATCCTGCTCTTGAATATCTGATAAAAGATCCACCCCACCCCTTACTCAGTGACTCAGATAAGACAGATCACTATCCTTCCTCATGAGACCCATGACTCACTGAAAACTCTGTTATTTGTTTCCACAAACCCAAAGTTTCCTTTTTTATTGGACATGTGTGTCGTTAACAAATGTGCTCCCTAATGCAATAGCCTAAATAAAATAACTTCCTTTATTGTCTGGTTCACTTTGTCTTTCACAGTGTAGTACCATGAGTTGGATGAGATTAGACTTTGCCTTCAGATCCCCATATACTTCATTCAAGTAAAAAGGCCTCTCAGAGCCTTTATACTCTGTTCCTGACGGGTGATCTGAAACTTAGCAATACGTTTGACTCCTATTCCTATGCCTGAAACTCTTGTCCATAGTAGGGATTTGGTTTTATTCTTTTGAGTACTGGCTTGATTTCTGGTGCTAAATTCTTTTGGTTTCATGGTTTGATCATTTGATGATTTCTGTAAGAGGATTAATGGTTCATAGAGATCTTGTCTCTCTTGGGCAAAAGATGAAAGAAAATCCGTTTTTTAATCTTTCCTGTTTGTCTATTTGTCTATTTTGGGTCCAAATCAATGAAGAATTTTATGTCCACTGGGATGGATACCTAGTGGTTTGTATTTTTGTGTTTATGCTTGACCCAGGGCTGAAATTTTAGAGTTGAAGCCATAAGTTTTCCCTCTGTGTCTGTTTATATGCTTATGTCTGTAGTTTATACAATTTACCTGTCATTGTGTAAGTGTGAAATAGGTTTCTACCTCTAGATGGTATTAATGTTAATAAATAAAACTATAAAAATCTCTTAAAGGAGCTCTATTCTGAATGGCCTATAGAGATTTTAAAAACTGACTTATATAAATAGAAAATTCCTAAAATTTCCAGAAAATAGGAGATTTATCCACCAAAACTTTATATATGCTTAATTTAAAACGTATTTTTACAGAAACCAACTTGGAAAATGTGTTAAGAATTCAAATTTACATAATTTAGGTAAATTTTAGCACATTCTACTAGCTTAACACTTTTGGTTTTATCTTCTCTGATTTATCAGTGTTAAGTATAATATACTTATAAACTTTTATTCTACTAGGAAATTATTTTCCTAAAATTATACAGGTTTACTGATGGAATAAACTGGCATTGCTTTTACTAAATGTTTAAGATTATTAAACAAAAGTTTGCATTTAAACAAGTTGAATATCTATTTTGAAGAACTTTATTCCAACAGAAATATTTTCCTTTAGGGGGCCGAATTAAAGAAAAAAACCAATATAATCAAACATG
>NW_016809563.1:0-2439 GCF_001698545.2 Rhinopithecus bieti | reverse complement strand
TTTATTGATATAAATATGTATATAATAAACTTTTTAATTATTATTCTTATTGCGGTAAAAAAGTATAACATAAAATTTACATCTTAACTATTCCTAAGTATACAGTTTAGTGGTATTAAGTATATTCACACTGTTTTGCAACCAATCTCTGGCATTTTATCTTTTAAAATTGAAAGTCTGTACTTATTAAACAACATTTCTCCATACTCTCCTCTTTCCTAGTCCTTGGCAACCACTATTCTACTTTCTGTTTCTATAAATTGGACAACTCTAGGTACATTATATAAGTGAAATCATACAGTAATTGTCTTTTTTTATGACTGGCTTATTTCACTTAGCATGATGTTTTTCACGGTTCATCCATTGTGTAGCATTGTGCCAGAATTTCCTTCCTTTTTAAGGTTGAATGATATTTCATTGTATGCATATACCATATTTTGTTTATCTGTTCATCCATTAATGGACATTTGAATTCCTTCAACCTCATGGCTATTGTGAATGCTGCTGCTTAGAACATGAGTGTACAAATACCTCCTCAATATCCTGCTTTAAATTCTTTTGTGTATATACCCAGAGGTGGAATTGCATTTTTTAAGGAACCACCTTACTGTTTTCCATAGCAGCTGCATCATTTTACATTTCCACCAATAGCGTACAAAGGTTACAATTTTTCCATATGTTTGCCAACGCTTGTTATTTTCTTAGATGGTAGCCATCCTAATGAGTGTGAGGTGGTATCTTATTGTGGATTTCATTTGCATTTCTCTAATGATTAGTGGTTTTGAGCATATTTTCATATGTGTGTTAGCCATTTGCATATTCTCTTTGGAGAAATAGCTATTCAAGTATTTTGTTCATTTTTACATTTTGCTTTTGTTCTTTGGGTTTGCTGTTGTTGAGTTATAGGGGCTGTTTGTATAATCTGGATAGTAAGTGCTTATCAAATATATGATTTGCAAATATATTTTCCCATTCCATAGGCTGCCTTTTCACTCTGTTGATTGTGTCATTTGCTTAAAATTTCTGCCACAACTGCAGTCATGTATTCTTCGTCATGTTTAATATTGGGTATGTACCATCTTCTTTCTCTTTCTCCCTCTCCTCCCCCAAACTGATTACCTGATTAGCATGAACGTCTTTAGAGCTTTTAAAAATTTTATTAGTCTATTTACACATCCAAATTATGAGTTTGTTGATTTTTTCCATTGTTTTTTCTTTTATTAATGCTTCTTTTATTTCCATCTTTCTGTTTTTGTTGTTTTCTGTTTTAATTCTTTACCAGGTTGCTCTGTTTATTTGCTATTTCTTCTTTTCTACTCTATTTACTTTTAAAAATATCCTTCAAGTATTTTAAGCTTTATCTTCAAATTATTAATATATACACTTTTTATTTGTGGTCCTAAATATTATATCACTCATATAAATGTGGAGTAATTTTTATTTATTCCTCCCAGGACTTGTGATTTTCTTTTTTTAAGTATCAAAATCTTTAGTCTATACTGGAAATCTCTCAGGCAGTTTCCTCTAATATTGCCTAGGTCACACTGAGGTCATAGATGCATACTCATTCTATTTGTTTATCTTTCAGGACCATATATGTTTTCTATCTCTTTACTTCTGTATATGCCATTTTGAGCAATTAATTCTCACAGGTAGCTTCTAGATCATTAGTCTCTTCAGTTGCATCTAATCTGCTTTTGAACACAAACCTGTGCTTTTAGTTGGCTATATTTTTGATATTAGGAAGCTTTAAATTTTATTTTTCCAAATCTATATTGGCTGGAATACAGCTTTTGACTTTTAGAGGAGTTTTGTTGTTGTTGTTGTTGTTGTTGCTTTTGTAAAACCTAGTAGAGAAACAAAGTTTCCTTGTTAGTGATTTTTTTCCGAGTACTCACTTTCATGGTGGATGTATATTTTTGTGTGTCCAGGATATTTCCTGTGGTCTCATTTTCAACTTCTTTTCTCATACAGGTCCTGGGCTTCATCTCCTATTCCTATGTGACATTATAAGCAAAGACCTTGGTTTTTGTATCCAGTAACGCTTTCTCAGATGGTATAAGATGTGAAGCAGTAATAGCTGAAGCAATTAGAACTGTATTTCATTTTTCATAAATTATGGAAACTGGGATGGGAAATTGCTTTCTTTTTCATGAGATAAGCTATGCATTAACCTTTTTTTTGGTGCTGTTATAGCCAGCACTCCAAGCTGATTTCAGAATTTTGTTTTTCCTTTGCATATGCTTCATTTGTTTTCTTTTACAATGGGATTAAAATATCCCTCTTGACTTGAAATGCACCTAATATATAGAAATGATAAATACTCAGGTGATGGATATCCTAAACACCCTGGATTTATCATTACACATTGTATACATACAACAAATTATCACATGTATACCATAAGTATGTACAAATATAATGTATTCAAAATTTTAA
>NW_016809562.1:5541-9267 GCF_001698545.2 Rhinopithecus bieti | reverse complement strand
AATTACACTCTTTCTCCAACACTACCCCACCCCTTTTCCTGTATGTTACTTTTAGTTTCTATGCTTCAACAAGATGATTTCAAAACAGAATTTTTTTCCTTTTTTTTTTTTTTTTTTTTTGAGACAGAGTCTTGCTCTGTCTCCCAGGCCGGCGTGTAAGGGTGGAATATCCACTCACCGCAACCTCTGCCTCCTGGTTTCAAGCAATTCTCCTGCCTCAGCCTCCTGAATATCTAGGATTACAGGTGCCTGCCACCATGCCTGGCTAATTTTGTTTTGTATTTTCGGTAGAGACGGGATTTCACCATGTTGGCCAGGCTGGTCTCAAACTCCGCCCTCCTCGGCCTCCCAAGGTGCTGGGATAACAGGGGTGAGTCACCACACCTGGCCTAAAAATGAAATTTTTCCTAAGGTCATTTTATAGAGGATTAATTTTTTATGTATATAGTTATTATGTTATTTTAATTGTTACTTATTTTATTATGTGTATACACAAAGTCTATAACAAATCAAAAATTATTTTAATGATGATAATGACAAGAATAAACAGTTCATTTTAGAAAGAACAGCTTAATAATAACTTACAGGTTTAAAATATAAAAGCTAGAAAATGGTTTAGAATGGTCTTTTATTTCATTTTTGATTTGGTTATCATCAGTGCTACCTTAGGTGGTCCTTTCCTCACTTTCTCAATGCTTTATGCTACTTTATTTCTTTTTAGTTCTGCTTCCTCCATTGATGAGGAGAGTTACAAGAATCTGTGGTCATTTTAATATTTACCTTCCACAGTCTCAAACTAAAATACTCTTAAGAAATCCTTTGGTTTATAAATATTAACTACCTCTTAAAACATTACTCCTGTATTCTGCTCTGTTTAAACATGATTTTTTTTTTCTGAATTATGAAGACTTTTATAATCACTCCTTGGATTATTTCAGATTTTTGCAAGACTGTTTTAATAGTTTGTTATAGATGATGGTTGATTGTATAAGGGTAGTGACAGTGTAGAGGAAAACAAGTTGAAAATTTAAGATTGATTTGAGGTGTAGAATTGATAGGACTACATAATAAAATAGGCAATTTAAAGGAATGAAGAAAAAATAATTAGTTTAACCACAGATTATGGTACTTTGTGTAATTTCCTATGATTAATCTAACTTACACACACACACACACACACACACACACACACACACATACTGATCCATTATTCAAATTTTTGATTCAAAAAGTTCAGGTTAAATTAATATAGCTTTGAGTATTTCATGTTTATTAATATTATCCTACAATTTCACAATGATTTATTAACGTTTTGAAATTTATTAAGAAATGAATGTTGTTTTAGATGTTTTAGAGAATGACATTATCTAGTTTGACCAAAAATTTATATATTAGGGGATAATGATAAATCTCTAAATTAATACTTGTAAGGAAGATATATGATTTGCTTCTCTAAACAGTTAACTTTTAAAAAATTTCTCAATAATATTTTCAATCTGTACAACCTCTATTGTACAACTTACATTTTGTTGCTTTTATAAAATTGGTGTCCAAAGTAAATTCTTGAATATATTATTACTAGTATAAGGAAAGATAGTAACTGTATGCATTCATATTTATAGAAATTCTTGTACTTTTGTGTTACTTTTTTTCCAATAGATATTCTTCTTTTATTTGGATCATCATTTATTTGTCTTATTATAATTTCTAAAAACATTACATGATAACTCTAGTAATAGTAGGCTTTTAATCTATATTTTTCTGTTTAATAAGAATACTTCAGGCATTTTCTTATTTTTTGCTATAATCCCTCTCTACCTTATGACAACTCTTAGTTGAGCTTTGTATAAACAAATGGCTCCCCAGAGGACAAAGTACTATTTTGAAAAACACTATTCAAATAAATTTCTTATCATTCAAATGCAGGCATTTGAAATAATTCTAAAAATTATCTCTCAGAAATAGTCCCCGCTATTTCTTAGTCTCACTTCCCAAGTGTAGTTTGGCCAATGTTTCCAAAGCATTTAACACAACAGATTCTGTATCTGATGATGCCAGAACCATAGAGCAATTTGTCTAGAAGTCCAATCCATTTCAGGGCACACAGATCCTTCAGATTACTGTCTGGGAAGGAAAAAAAAAAAAAAAATAAGGGAGGAGAATGGAGGATATAAACCACCCAAGTGTGGTAATTTATGTGATAGAGAGGAGTATGTTTACAGACTCCATGAGATGTATTTCGAGATGTGTTGATGGAACATGGTTTGGCTGAGGGGATTGAAGGAATAGTAGCAGAGCAAACAGAATTATTTATGAGATCACTGAAAGTGGTTGTTCATTTACAAAGTCCAAAAACCTAAAGCAAATAATACAAAATCTCAGATGTAATAATAATGATGCCTTTGAGTGGAACAAGAGAAATGTCTGGTGACTAATTTACAGAAATGTAAACTTCAACTTTATCAAAATCATCAGAAATTATTGAAATAATCACTTATGGGATACACATAATTCATAGGGAGAAGATTCTTCCCATGTGTGAAGGCACCTAGATAGAGAAAAGGTTGATTTTATGCTTAGTAATATTATTTTGTTGTTTAAAATGACATGATTAGTGAATTTCTGTAGAAATCATGAGAGAATTGCAAAAAGGTATTCCCTTTTTTATAAGTAAAATCTTTATACTATTTAATTTCATATATTTGTGAATTTTGTTATTTTAACCGATATGTGCCAAGTTCCTATTTTGTTTAGTCTATAACAATAAAATATTTTTCTTTTATTATTTAAAAGAAGAGGATGTTTAAATGGAGAGAAGTAATATGTTCAAGGTGCTATTGCACCAGTAACATTTTCAAGATCATGGAACAAGATGTACAAATAAGAGAAAATACTTTGAAAATTTTCTGAGGTTTAAAAGACAATGGGAACATATGAAACCAAATCAAGTGTGATACAATTTTAATTGAAGAAAGATACCAAATTCAAAACAATTAGAATTACTGCACAATTAAAATTGTCTTTCAGTGTTTATTTTTGTACTCCATATAATGAAAATGGTGAATCCATTTTTTTTTTGAAGCTTAAACTTACACAATTTGTTGAACATATTCAGGTTAAAACAAAAGAAAAAACAGAAAAAATGCATACAGTATGGAATATTTATTTAGACAGAGAAAATAGGCCATAGTCATAAATTTCAAAAGCTGACACAGCACAAACAATAAAATAGAGAAAAATAAGAAAATATATTATCTGATATAGTATACAATAATTTTCTATATTTTTTCTATTATTCTTTTATTGTCTTTTAGGTAATATTTTACAATAATATTTCTATAGAGAAAATAGTAAGCCTTTTTTCATCTTCTGTTGGTTGTTCAAAAGTTTTTTATTGATAACTTTTAAACATGTCGTTCATCTTCAAACTTACTTTATTTGTACTGATTTATTATTTTTAGAGAGGAGTCTCATTCTCTCACTCATCCAGGCTGGAGTACGGAAGTCCAATGATAATTTACTGCAGCATCAATCTCTCCTGGGCTCCAGTGATCCTCCCACTTCAGCCTCCTGAGTAGCTGGGATCACAGGTGCACACCAGTATGCCTGACTTTCTCTCTCCCTCTTTCTTTCTTCCTTTCTCTCTCTCTCTCTCTCTCTTTCTTTCTTTCTTTCTTTCTTTCTTTCTTTCTTTCTTTCTTTCTTTCTTTCTTTCTTTCTTGTCTT
>NW_016809562.1:0-3344 GCF_001698545.2 Rhinopithecus bieti | reverse complement strand
TGTAATTTTTTTTTTTTTTTTTCAGTAGAGACGGGGTTTCACTGTGTTAGCCAGGATGGTCTCGATCTCCTGACCTCCTGATCCGCCCGCCTCGGCCTCCCAAAGTGCTGGGATTACAGGCGTGAGCCACCGCGCCCGGCCTCTTTATTTTTAAACTTTTAAGTCCAGGAGTACAAGTGCAGATTTGTTACATAGGTAACATGTGTCATGGGTGGTTTGTTGTACAGATTAGTTCATCACTCAGGTATTAAGCCTAGTACCCATTAGTTTTCCTGATCCTCCCCCTCCTCCCACTCTTCACCCTCCAAAGGCCCCAGAGTGTGTTGTTCCCTTCTATGTTTCCAACCATTATGGAAGATACTGTGGTGATTCCTCAAAGACCTAAAGACCAAAATACCATTCAACTCAGCAATCCCATTATTGGGTATATACCCAAAGGAATACAAATCATTCTCTTATAAAGGCACATGAACATGTATGTTTATTGCTACACTATTCACAATAGCCAAGACAGGGAATCAACTCAAATGCCCATCAATGACAGACTGAAAAAGTAATTTTCAAAATTTGATAAAAACTCTAAACCCACAGAACCAAAAACTTCAATAAACAACAAACACAGGAAACATGACAAAAATCCCAAGAACATTAGATTAAAACAATGTAAAACTAATAATATAAATCTTACAAAAGAGAGAACTCACAAATGTAAAAGAAAAGAGATAAGAAAGCGACATTATATAGAATAAAGATACATATTCAAAAGAACAAAGAATGATGATGGAAATATTTTTGGAAATGATGAATCATAATGCTGCAGAGCAACATCCTTATAATCCTGGAAGAAAAATGCCTACCTAGAATATTATACTCAATATAGCATCTTCCCGACAAATAACAACTGAAAAAAAAATCATTACCAGCAAACCAGCATTCTGAGGAAAATTATAGGAATTGCTTCTGGTAAAAAAAATTGATACTAGATTAAAATCTGGATCTACATAAAAAATGAAGATTACCGAATATAAAAAATATATGACTAAATATAACCTAACCAAGGAGGTAAAAGATTTCCACAAGGAAATCTACAAAACACTGCTGAAAGAAATCAGCCAACAGAAACAAATGGAAACACATCTCATGCTCATGGATGAGTAGAATCAATATTGTGAAAATGATCATACTGCCAAAAGCAATCTACAAATTTAATGCAATTCCCATCAAAATGCCACCATCATTCTTCACAGAACTAGTAAAACAATCCTAAAATGTATGTGGAATAAAAAAGAGCCCACATAGCCAAAGCAAGAATAAGCAAAAAGAAGAAATCTGGAGGCATTACATTACCTGATTTCAAACAATACTGTAAGACCATAGTCACTAAAACAAGGTACTGGCATAAAAATAGACACATAGAACAATGGAACAGATTAGAGAATACAGAAATAAACCCTAATAGCTACAGTCATCTGATCTTCGACAAGGCAAACGAAAACATAAAAGTGGTAAAAGACACCCTATTCAACAAATAGTGTTGGGATAATTGGCAAGCCACATGCAGAAGAATAAAACTGTGTCCTTATCTCTCACCTTATGCAAAAATCACCTCAAGAGGGATCAGAATTTAAATCCAAGACCTGAAACTATAAAAATTCTAGAAGATAACATTGGAAAAATCCTTCTGGACATTGGATTAGTCAAGGATTTCATGACCAAGAACCCAAAAGCAAATGCAATAAAAACCAATGATAAATACCTGGGACTTAACTAAAGAGCTTTTGCATGGCAAAAAGAACAGTCAGCAGAGTAAGCAGATAAGCCACAGAGTGGGAGAAAATCTTCACAATCTCTACATCTTACAAAGGACTAATATCCAGAATCTACAATGAATTCAAACAAATTACCAAAAAAAAANGAATAGACAATTCTCAAAAGAAGATATACAAATGGCCAACAAACATGAAAAAATGCTAATGATCAGGGAAGTGAAAATCACAACCACAATGCCAGACTGCTTTACTCTTGCAAGAATGGCCATAGTTAAAAAAAATAAAAAAATAATAGATGTTGGTATAGATGTGGTGAACACAGAACAATTCCGCACTGCTGGTGGGAATGTCAACTAGTCCAACCACTATGGAAAACAGTGTGGAAATTCCTTAAAGAACTAAAGTAGAACTACCATTTGATCCAGCAATCCTACTACTGGGTATCTAACCAGAGGAAAACAAGTTACTATACATAAAGTGTACCTGTACACATATGTTTATAGCAGCAAAATTTGCAATTGCAAAATGTGGAACTAACCCAAATGCCCATCAATCAATGCATGGATAAAGAAACTGTGGTATATATACACAATGGAATACTACTCACCCATAAAAGGAATGGATTAATGGCATTCACCGCAACCTGGATGAGATCGGAGACTACTGTTCTAATTGAAGTATCTCAGAAATGGAAAACCAAACATTATGTTCTCACTCAGAAGTGGGAGCTCAGCTATGAGGATGTAAAGGCATAAGAATGACACAATGGACTTTTGGGACTCATGGGAAATGGGTGAGAAGGGGTTGAGGGATAAAAGACTACAAATTGAGTACAGCGTATACTGCTTAGGTGATGGGTGCACTGAAATCTCACATTATCACCGCTAAAGAACTTATGTAACCAAATACCACCAGATCCCCAATAACCTATGGAAATAAAAGCAATTAAAAGAGTGATCCATACCATAAAATAATTATAAATATGAATATGCTCATCAGTATTTATAAATAATAGTAAAATGAAAAAAAACCTCAATTTTAAATTATACTTTAAGTTTTGAGTTACATGTGCAGAATGTGCAGTTTTGTTACATAGGTATACACGTGCCATGGTGGTTTGCTGCACCCATCAACCTGTCACCTACATTAGGTATTTCTCCTAATGTTATCCCTCCACTACCCTTCCAATCCCCAGCAGGCGCCAGTGTGTGATGTTCCCCTGCCTGTGTCCATGTGTTCTCATTGTTCAACTCCCACTTATGAGTGAGAACATGTGGTGTTTGGTTTTCTGATCTTGTGATAGTTTGCTGAGAATGATGGTTTCCAGCTTCATCCATGTCCCTGCGAAGGACATGAACTCATCCTTTCTTATGGCTGCATAGTATCCCATGGTGTATATGTGCCAAATTTTCTGTCAAGTTCATCGTCTAATATTGACAGTGGGGTGTTAAAACCTCCCACTATTATTGTGTGGTAGTATAAGTCTCTTTGTAGGTCTCTAAGAACTTGCTTTATGAATCTGAGTGCTCCTGTATTGGGTGCAAATATATTTAGGATAATTAGTTCTTCTTGCTG
>NW_016809561.1:0-1030 GCF_001698545.2 Rhinopithecus bieti | reverse complement strand
CCCCTCAGTCACCCACACCCCCCAGCCACCCATGCCCTGAGACCCTTTCACTGTAAGAACAGGGGTCTTCCATGCTGTACTGACTCTTCTAACGGACATCCCCTCAGGGTCACCAGATTTGAATTTCTCCTTTTTAAAAATTAATTTAATTTTTAAAAATAGAGACAAGGTCTTGCTGTGTCATCCAGACTGGAGTGTAGCAGTGCGATCACAGCTCAACAAAATCCCCAACTCCTGGGCTCAGGCGATCTTCCTGCTTCACCCCTCAGTGGTAGCTGGCATTTCAGGTGTGCACCAGCACACCCAGCTCATTTTTTAATTTTAATTTTTATAGAGTCAGGGTCTTGCTATGTTGTCCAGGCTGGTCTTAAACTCCTAGTCTCACGTGATCTCGAGATCACTTGAGATCAAGTGACAGGCATGAGCCACCATACCCGGTCACTAAATCTGACTTTCTGATAATGTTTGAGTATAAATATACTCAAATAAACTATTCTCAAATAATGTTTGAGTATAAACATGTCCCAAATGGAAACATTCTTAATACCTTATACTCAAAGACCATGTGCAAGACATAGGGCTCTACCTAGATGACTCCAGCCCATAGCTGTGCCGGCAGCTGTCCTCATGCATCACCCAGCTGTCCTGCATGGGGGCATCTGATGTCTCCTAAAGCTAGACGCACTCCATGTGGAACTCTGGACCTTTCTCCCACCTCACTGGCCCCTCCCTCCACATACACGCTCACCCTTGGAGGCTCCAGGATCCCCACATGGGAGAAGCTCGGGAAGCTGTCGGTAGAAAGGGGCCTGGAGCCACGTCCTGAAACAGGATTTGCATCAGGTATGAGGTGCGAGTTGAATGGCTGCCTCTTTGGGGTGGCTTCATGCAGAGCTGACTGACTCATGGCGGGGCTGGGCTGCCCTACTGGGTCCTCTTGTGCTTCGCCTTCACTGGGCTGAGGGCTGCCCAGTGGCTGGGGAATCGTCATTTCTGTGATCGCGCGGGTGATTCCGGAGCTGACCAGTGA
>NW_016809560.1:6212-8363 GCF_001698545.2 Rhinopithecus bieti | reverse complement strand
GCTGGGACTACAGGCGTGTGCCACCACGCCTGGTTAATTTTTTGTGTTTTTTAGTAGAGACGGGATTTCACCATATTGGCCAGGCTGGTCTCGAACTCCTGACCTTGTGATCCGCCACCCTCAGCCTCCCAAAGTGCTGGGATTACAGGCGTGAGCCACTGCACCCAGCCAACCATTTTTAAATGTAGAGTTTGGTGGTGTTATATATATTTATTTTGTTGTGCAGCAGATCTCCAGAACTTTTTCATCTTGCAAAACTGAAACATTCATCCATTAAACCCCCCTCATGGTTTGCCCTCTGCCAACCACCATTCTACTTTCAGTCTCTATAAATTTGACTACTTTAGATACCCCATGTAAAGGGCATCATGAAACATTTTTCTTTTTGTGTCTGGCTTACTTTCCTTACAATAAGGTCCTCAAGATTCATCCGTGTTGTGGCATGTGACAAGATTTCCTTTTGTTGTTAAGGCTGAATAATATTCAATGTATGTATATGTACATGCCACATTTCATTTCTCCGTTCATCTGTCCATGGGCATATGGATTGCTTCATGTTGCCTATTGTGAATAATACTGTTTTGAATATGGATGTGCAAATATGTCTTTAAGATTTTGCTTTCAATTCTCTTTAATGTATATTTAAATGTGGAATTTCTGGATCATATAATTCTGTTACATTTTCGAGCAACATCCTGTTTCCAAAGCAGTTGCATCATTTTACATCCTGTTTCCATAGCAGTTGCATCATTTTACATTATCACCAATGGTATTTTATTTTATTTTATTCATTTCTTTTTCTCCTTGTTCTTTAATATTTATCCTTTTCCCTGATTTCTTTCCGTTGACAGTAAATTTACTATCGAAAAACTATGAGAAACATTTTTAGTGTTTCGGATTTACAGAAAAGTTGCAAAGGTAACACAGAGTCCCTATACACATCGTACCCAGTTTCCATTATTCCTAATATCTCACGTTAGTATGGTAAATTTGTCACATCCAGTGGGCCAATATTGATATATTATTATTAACTACAGCACATATTTTATTCATATTTTCTTAGTTTTTATCTAAGGTACTTTTTATGTTTTAAGATCCCATACAGGATAGAATATTACATTTAGTTTTCATGTCTCCTTAAACTCCTCTTGGCTGTGACAGTTTCCAAGTGTTCTCTTGTCTTTGAAGACCTTGACAGTTTTGAGAAGTACTGGTCAGGTATTTTGCAGAATGTCTCTCAACTGGAGTTTTTCTGATGTTATGCTCATGATTAGACTGGCCTTATGAGTTTTGAGGAGGAAGAATACAGGGGCAAAATGCCACTAACATTACATCATATCAAAGGTACATACATAGGCCAGGCGCGGTAGTTCACATTTGTAATCCCAGCACTTTGGGAGGCTGAGGCGGGCAGATCACCTGAGGTCAGGAGTTCGAGACCAGCCTGACCAATATGGTGAAACTCCGCCTCTACTAAAAATACAAAAAAATTAGTTGATGTTATGGCATGTGCCTGTAGTCCCAGCTACTCTGGAGACTGAGACAGAAGAATTGTTTGAACCCAGGAGGCAGAGGTTGCAGTGAGCCGAGATCATGCCACTGCACTCCAGCCTGGGTGACACAGTGAGACTCCATCAAAAAAAAAAAAAAAAAAAGATACATACATAATAAAAATATAATATCACTATTGAAGTTGATATTAATCACCTGGCTGAGATAGCTGTTTGTCAGGTTACCCCACTCTTAGTACCCTCAGTTATCCAGTCTCAGTCTGGACTGACTGCCCTCTTTGCCCTCTCTGCCTGATGCACAATTATTATCATAGAATTTCCTCATATCCTAATCTGAATGAATCATTTTCTCCTCTCTCCTATGTGGAATCTTCTGTTTTCTCGATCCCAAGTCTTTCTCATTAGTGGTGGAACCACTTGCTTTAGTGTAGCACATCCTTCGGTAGCTTCCTAAGAAAGGATATTTAAGAGGTAGATTTTTTTTTTTTTTTGAGATCCTGTATGTCTAAAATATCTATAATCTCTCATCATATTTGAAGAACAGTTTGGCTTGGTTTGGAATTATAGATTGGAAAAAAAAAGTCCTCCTTTTCTCCATTGCTTTTAGATTCCATTTTTGTTAAGATTTCTGATGTCATTC
>NW_016809560.1:0-4688 GCF_001698545.2 Rhinopithecus bieti | reverse complement strand
AAAAAAAAAAAAAAATAGGAATTCAACTGGTGGGCTTCATGGTGCAATGAGGTAAAAATCCTGTCTTTCGTTAAGGTATCTTATTTCTTAAGCCTGCCAGTTTCCCCAGAGAATAAAGCTCCTACCTCCTGATTAGAGGAGAGAAACTTGACTGCCAGTGTTCTGGCATCCAAGTTGGAAAATCGAAGTAGAATATCATGGTTTACTATGTTGATTTTTACTTACTTACCCTATGTTAAATCTAGTACTTCACCCTGAACTGCATCTAGCTTCCACAAGTCCAGTTACTTTGAGTCCAACCTCCTTAATCTCTCCAGAGATGAAAACTACGATCTTCTGCTTATGGGTTTTGAAGAGGATCTTGGTAGTCATATAGCTCATGAAAATACATGATTTATCACTACTACTATTTGTAATCCATCTGGACTGCATTTCTGCTTCCAGAGGTACTTATTTCTAAGCCTTTCCAAGGTGGAATGGTACAGTACAAGTCAGCTTTACACAGATTGAAAACAAGAAAACTAAATGAAAATTGGCATAATTATCAATGAAATTCTAACCCTATCTCCCACTAGGATGCCAGAACACCAGCAGCCGGTTTTCTCTCTCTCTCTCAAACGGGAGGTTGGGGCATCCTTCACTGAGGAAACTGACAAACCAGAGAAAAATGATACCTTGTTTACAGTTCCTGCTGCTGGAAGTGGTTTTCATCTATTTCCATTGTGCTAATTCAGTTATCTCTTATCTCTCCATCTCGCAACATTTTGGACAATTCACTTTTGGTATCATTTTCTCATCCGTATTCTCTATTATTGTGGATTTGAATTTTTTTGTTTCTTTAGCCATTTTAATAGACTGTGAAAAGGCGTAAAGTTAAAATGCAGTTGTTTAATCTGCCATTTTTAACTTTATTCCTATAATAATTAGAAAATCAAATGTTAAATAAAATTGTTAAAAACAAGAAGTATCAACCCTTAGTGTTTTAATTATTTATTTATGCCTTTTTATTTATTTATTTATTTATTTTTGAGACTGAGTCTTGCTCTGTCACCCAGGCTGGAGCACAGTGGCGCAATCTCGGTTCACTGCATATTCGTGCCATTTTTATAGTGGTTTTAGTTAGCCCTTAATTGTCTAATCTAGGTTGTGGCCTCCCTTTTCTATGTTCTGCTGCAGAAAACAGCCATGTTATCAGTGCTTTCCTAATCCCTGCCTCAGAGAGAGAAGCAGCAGCACTGATCCAATAAAGAACATCGCTGGGGGCTGCAACTACACTTTCATGACCACACTAAAGTCATTAATTACAGAAAATCATTTAGAATATGCTGTCCTTTGCGTTTGGTTAAGTGATTAACATAAACCAATATATACTATATTCCAATATAATTTGTGTTAATGGGTGTGTTCTGTTCATATGAATACATTTAGCCTCTGGGTATCCTGATTAAAAAATTGCATGTAAAGAAAAAAAAAAAAGATTCTCCTTATGTTCCAAATGAAGTCCTGAACTTTCAAAGAAGAGAGAAAGAACTGACAGGACCATAAACAAAAGTAGTTGCCCATCTGATGTCCAATTTCCCCTAAATAGTGGAACAAATAGAGAAGGTACTAGGTACTCGACCTTTTCTTATTAGTGAATTTTCCTAGAAGTACTTGGAGAGAAATTTTATGTAGAAAAAAACCAGCAAGTACTGTCTCATATTATTTGGGGAGCTGAAGCTGAAACAATCATTAGTTGTAAGGACAAAGTGATTGAGGCACACGTCTGAAAATTCCAGGAGCAAGTAATGTTACTCCTGAGTCATAAGAATCATGAAATGAAGTTGAGAAAACATCATTCCTTGAGTATCATTAACAGCATTAAGAGCACCAATGATATCATTTGTACAAAATTGTGCTACTTTATAATTGTCCACAGACTAATAAGATAGCACGTGAGAAAATGAAATCCTGGATCATTATGCATCTTGCTCAAGACCACACAAGTAATCTAATAGTGAAATGTGAAAATGAAACCTCAGTTTTATCCTATGCTAGTGTGTCCATTCTAAACAAACTGCTTTGCAACCACATAGAAATAAGTCTCAATTCCAAAATTACATTTTGTAGCCATATAGCTGTGGACATATTAATTTCTCTCTTATCTCTCCATCTCACAACATTTTGGACAATTCATTTTTGGTATCATTTTCTCATCCGTATTCTCTATTATTATGGATTTGAATTTTTTTGTTCCTTTAGCCATTTTAATAGACTGTGAAAAGGAGTAAAGTTAAAATGTGGTTGTTTAATCTGCCATTTTTAACTATATTCCCATAATAATTAGAAATTATTCTAATTTTATACTTTTCTATTATTATCACTTATCACTTATCAAAATCTCATTCATTTGTAAAATGGAAAGAAAACAATTACTTTGTAACATTATGGTGAAGGGTAAATAAAACAGCATATATGAAGTGCCACCAACAGTTGTTGAAATATTGTTAAGTGCTCAAATATTTATTGTTTTAATCAACAATTATTTAGTGAAGACTTACTATGAGCCAGATACAATACTAGGTGTTGAGGTGATAATGCTGAGTAGGACATATGTAGCTCCTGTCCACAAAAAAATTATAACCCAGTGAGAAAAATAAAATAAACAACTAATTACTATAAAAACATGGATTGCAGTGGTACAGAATAATGATAGAGGCATGGCTATTGATACAGGGCAGTTAAAAAGCATAATATTGAAAATATTTAATGATAGTATAATTGACCCTTGAACAACATTAATTTAAACTGCATAGGTTTGCTTGTCGGTGGATTGATTTTCAACCAAGTGGTGCATTGAAAACACAGTATTTGCAGGATGGGCTATACTGAGGGATGACTGTTTGAATACACGGGGCTGAGTGTAGAACTTCAGTATGCATAGATTTTTGTATATGTTGAGGATCTTAAACCAATCACCTGCATATACCAAGGGATGCCGGTACATAATAGACATGGGCATGGGTATTTATCAGTCTAGATTTGAAAACATTACAGCTTGAACTGATATTGTGACAATAAGTATAAGGAGAAGTTGACAGGTAGAAGATAAGCTTGGGAGATAGCATCAGTGTGATATGCTGATGGACTAAAAGACTGAGGGAGATAAAGCAATAAGGAATGAATCACTGATTTCTGGCTTTAATGACATGGTAGATTTTTTAGATCCCGATTGAGATGGCCAAGTGGAGAACTTCAAGAATCCATTTGGATTTGAATTT
This sequence comes from Rhinopithecus bieti, assembly GCF_001698545.2. NCBI lineage: Eukaryota > Metazoa > Chordata > Mammalia > Primates > Cercopithecidae > Rhinopithecus > Rhinopithecus bieti. The sequence continues at coordinate 1,428 of NW_016809560.1, read as the reverse complement.
GGAACTTACTGAAGAAATAAAGGATACAGACAGCTTTGGGCATTATTAGCATATAGATGGTATCTGAATCAAGGGAGACAGAATAAGGTCACTTAGGAATAGGGAGAACATAAAGTATAGAGAGGGCTCAAGACATAGCCCTGAAGTACTTCAACAGTTAGAGATCAATAAAAGGTAGCAATCAGCAAAAAGACCAATAAAAGACTTTTAAAATAACAGAAAGATTGGTGGTTTGACATCATTTTTGCCAAGAGAAGATCATTTCTATAGATGGTGGCTCATTGTATCTAATAAATCCTGAAGAAGTATATGGTCTGTAATAGTGAAATTAATGCATGAAACCCATGTTTATTTTTCTTCTTACCAGGGCAGTTAGCTAGCTCTTTTCCTCATGGGCTCCATTTTATCTATGTGATCATTGATAAACGAAGCAAAATAGAGCCAACAAAAGACTTCAGAGAAGCTGAGTAACATGGGAAAAGCATTTATTCCACCATAAAATGGCTTATTTTACCTCAAATTTTTATTATGGTAAAAAACATGTAACATAAACTTATCCTAACAACAATGTTTAAGTGTTTGCTATAATATTGTTGATTATATGTACATTATTGTAGAGTGGATCTCAATAACTTTTTTTTATTTTACATGACTAAAATTCTATACCCATTGAACAGTAACTTCCAGTTTTCTCTTCCCCGCTACAAGCCCCTGGCAACTACCATTTTGTTTTCTGTTTCTATGAATTTGATTATAAGCATAATTATGAAGTATTTTCTTGTGTGATTGGCTTATTTCACATAGTATAATGTCCTCAAGATTCATCCATTTTGTAGCATGTGAAACAATTTCCTTCTAAACAAACTGTTTTATAACAAAACAGAAATAAGTTTTTAAGACTGAATAATATTCTACAGCATATTTCTCCACATCCTTGTTAACACTTGCTATTTTCTGCTTGCTTGTTTTTTAACAGCAGGCATTCTAACAGGTGCGAGGTGATATCCCATTGTGGTTTTGTCTCCCATTTCCATTATAGTTAGTAATTTGGGGCATCTTTTTATATAATTATTGGCCATTTACATATCTTTGCAGAAATGTCTACTCAAGCCCTTCGATCATTTTAAAATCAGGTTATTTTTTGTTATTATTGAGTTGTAAGGGTTCTTTATACATTCTGGATATTAATCGTTAGCTGATGTATGGTTTGGAAACATTTTCTCCCATTCTGTAGGTTGCCTTTTCATTCTGTTGATTCTCTCGTATGCTAAGAAAAAGTTTTTAAGTCTGACGTAGTCCCTTTCGTCTACTTTTGCTTTTGCCACCTGTGCTTTTGTTGCCAAAACCAAGTCTTAGTGCCCATTTTTAACCTACTAATGTTTCACTAGATATTTGTTTTTACTATATTGAAAATGATGGGGGGCGGAG
>NW_016809559.1:0-1030 GCF_001698545.2 Rhinopithecus bieti | reverse complement strand
TATAAACATTTTTTAAGAAAGGTTTTAGATTTATAGAAAAATTGAGCAGATAGGCTGGGCACGGTGGCTCATGCCTGTAATCCCAGTACTTTGGGAGACCGAGGCAGGCAGATCACGAGGTCAAGAGATCGAGACCATCCTGGCCTACATGGTGAAACCCTGTCTCTACTAAAAATACAAAAAACAAACAAACAAAAATTAGCTGGTGGCACGTGCCTGTAGTCCCAGCTACTCAGGAGACTGAAGCAGGAGAATCACTTGAACCCGGGAGGGGGAGGTTGCAGTGAGCCAAGATCATGCCACTGCACCACTGCACTCTAGCCTGGTGACAGAGCGAGACTCTGTCTCAAAATAAAATAAAATAAAATAAAATAAAATTGCACAGATAGTGTAGAGTTCCCATAAACCCCACACAGTTTGCTCTATCGTTAACATCTTACATGAGTATGAAACATTTGTTACAATTAACCAATATTGATACATGATCATTCATTACCGTCCATAGTTTATTCATAGTTTATAGTTCCTTAGTGTTTACATAATGTCCTTTTTCTGTCCCCAGATCCCACTAGGACACCACATTACATTTAGTTGTCTCCTTAGGCTCCTCTTGGCTGTCTCAGTTTCTCAGACTTTCTTTAATTTTGATGACCTTCACAGTTTTGAGAAATACTGGTCATAATACTCAGTATTACATTTTTCAGTGTGTTTCATGTATTTTAATGTATTTTTCCATGTATTTAATGGAATCTTTTCAAAAGTGTGAGAAACACAACCCATTTTTATTGCTCTTCTCGGCACCTATTTCTTTTTTTTTTAATTATACTTTAAGCTCTAGGGTACATGTGCACAACTTGCAGGTTTGTTACATATGTATACATGTGCCATGTTGGTGTGCTGCACCCATCAACTCGTCAGCACCCATCAACTCGTCATTTACATCAGTTATAACTCCCAATGCCATCTCTCCCCCCTCCCCCCTTCCCACTCCCCATAATAGGCCCCGGTGTGTGATGTTCCCCTTCCCATG
>NW_016809558.1:5449-8395 GCF_001698545.2 Rhinopithecus bieti | reverse complement strand
TTCAATTTTTTCAGGATATGCATTCTTATTTAAGCTACTAAATTTTGCTGTTGCAATGGAAAAGCAGCTACAGTTAATATATAAAGTGATAGGTGTGGCTGTGTTGCAATAAAATGTTATTTACAAAAATAAACAGCAGGTTGGTTTTGTCCCAAAAGCCATAATTTATCCACTCCTGCATGTAGAGAGCTATTGACCTCATCACCTTGTACCTGATTTAGACATGCCTCAGATGCAGAGGTATCCCCTAAGGAATAATTCCTTAATGGCAAGGTCAGGCGGAACGTAGGACACTGAGAACACAGCTATCAGACCTTTATTTCTCTCTGACACAAACCTTATAAATGAGTAGTGTACGAGTGGAGGATTGGTCAATCTATTGTACCATTTCAAACCCTGACCTTTCTACAGCAAGCATAATTACAGGTAAAACTACTCGATTAATATATCAAGGGATCTGATCTTTTGTATCTTATTTTTATGTATGTGAATTGGATTTCTAGAGAACTGAACAGTACTTGAAGTCCTTCAGATATGTCACAAGCTTGGGAACAAATACATGCAACTTACTGCTGTGTTTTTTTTCCCTTGAAGAATCAAAGAAGAGAGGAAAGAATATGGAACTGATTAGTTATGTAGGAGCTCTGTGAGACAACAAAGGCCATGCTAGGGAAGATTACAGAAAATGAACCAGTTCAGATGATGTTGGTGAGTTAATCTAGGGCCGTGTGGCATAAATTTATATAATTGAGTCCAGAATATTACCTTGGGCTCTGAGCCAGATGTTGCTCCTTCAAAACAGGCACCGCATGCTGCAGGAGATATCCCTCTGCCAAATGGCATTATCCATGAACAAAACCCTCTCTACCCCCTTTGATGGGCATTGGAGTATCTTCTCATGGAGTGTTAGGAACAAAACCAGTACAATAAATTTAAAGTATGAACACAACTTCCTAATTGGGCATTTACATCCTAGTTGAATGAAGGTCTAGGGGCATCCTGACTTTGAATACCAAAATCGAGCTAATATGTTTACAATACTCTTCTGTTTGAATATGTCATAAAGTTTTAAAAAGTAGACCCTGGAATCACACAGCCTAAGTTCAAATCCTGGTGACTCACTTACTATGGGACCGTTGAACATATTACTTAAGCCCTCTGCGATCTTGGTTTTCTAAAACTTTGAAAATTAGTAAGTGAAATAATGCATGGGAAGCTGCCTTAGTTCATACCTGGCAGACAGCTTTTAAGATGTTAGCTATTCATATTATTGTTTTACTTTTTACCTTCCTGAGTTATTGCCAATGTGAAGGTGAGAGTGTGTGGAATAGTATGAAGAAAGTGGTTTTGAAATCAGACAAATCTAAATTTAAACACTGTTTCAAAAATTCATTAGCTGTGTGACTATGGGCAGGTTACATACTTTAGCTTATTTCTCAATACATCATTCTGTTTTCTCTTTTATAAAACAGGAATAATTTTATGAATATATTATGAATAGAAATAATAATAAATAGGAGGATCCAATCTAACTAAATGTTAATTCTTGCCTTAAATCTGGCTGGACTTTGAAATAACTTATTTTTTAAATTTTAAAATATTTGTATTTTAATAGCTTTTGGGGTACAAGTGTTTTTTGTTGTTGTTGTTGTTGCATGAATGAATTATGGAGTGGTGAATTCTGGGATTTTAGTGCACCCATCACCCAAGAAGTGTACATTGTACCTAACTGGTAGTTTTTTTCCAGAGTCCCATTCTTACCCTCCTCCTTCTGGGTCTCTAAAGTCCATTATATCATTATTATGCCTTTGTGTTCGATAGCTTAACTCCCATTTAAAAGTGAGAACATATGGTTTTAGATTTTCACTCCTGTTACTTCATTTAGAATAATAGCTTTCAAGTCCATCCAAGTTGCTGCAAGATACATGATTTTGTTCCTTTTTATGGCTGAGTAGTATTCCACATTTTCTTTATCTACTTATTAGTTTATGGGCATTTAGTTTGGTTCCACATTGTTAAAATGATGAACTGTGCTGCTATAGACATACATGTACAAATGTCTTCTTTGTATAATAACTTATTTTCCTTTGGGTAGATATCCAGTAGTGGGATTTCTAGATTGAATAATAGAACTACTTTTACCTCTTTAAGAAATATCCATACTGTTTTTCATAGAAGTTGTACTAATTTATGTCCTATCCAGCAGTGTAAAACATTCCACCACATTCCCAACAACATCTACTATTTTTCTATTTATTGGTTATGGGCATTCTTGCAGGAGTAAGGTCGTATCCCATTGTGGTTTTGATTTGCATTTCCCCAATCATTACTAATGATAAGCATTTTTTTCTTATGTTTGTTGGCCATTTGTGTATCTTCTTTTGAGAATTGTCTATTCATGGCTTTTGTCCACTTTCTTCTTAATTGCTTTTGAAAATTTTATTTTTTATTTCAATAGGTTTTTGTGGGACAAGTGGTGTTTGGTTACATGGATAAGTTCTTTAGTGGTGATTTCTGAGATTTTGATGCATCCATCATGTGAGCAGAGTGCATTGTACCCAATACATAGTCTTTTATCCTTCACGCCCCTCCCACCCTTCCCCCGAATCCCCAAAGCTCATTGTAACATTCTTATGCTTTTGCATCCTCGTAGCTTAGCTCCCACTTATGAGTGAGAACATTCAGTGTTTGGTTTTCCATTCCATATTTCACTTAGAATAATGGTCTCCAATTCCATCCAGGTTGCTGCTACTGCCATTATTTCATTCCATTTTATGGCTGAATAGTATTTCATGGTATACCATGTGATATATATGTGAGATATCTATATATAGATATATAGCTGTGTGACTATGGGCAGGTTACATACATATCTATATATAGATATCTCACATATATATCACATGGTATACCATGAAATATATATGTATATGTGTGTGTGTGTGT
>NW_016809558.1:0-2921 GCF_001698545.2 Rhinopithecus bieti | reverse complement strand
GTTCAGGAGTTTTTTGGAGGAGTCTTTAGGATTTTCAAGGAATATGATCATAGCATCTGCAAACAGCAATAATTTGACTTTCTCTTTTCAATTTGGATGCCCTTTATTTCTTTCTCTTGCTTAATTTCTCTGGCTAGGACTTCCAGAACTAAGTTGAATAGGAGTGGTGAAAGCAGGCACCCTTGTCTTTTTTCTGTTTTCAGGGGAAATGCTTTCAACTTTTCCCCATTCAGTATGATATTGGCTGTGGGTTTGTTACATACAGTTTTTATTAATTTGAGGTAAGTAACTTTTATGCCTAGTTTGAGAGATTTTATCATAAAGGAATTCCAGATTTTGTTGAATGCTTTTTCTGCATCTACTGAGATAATAATTTTTTTTAATTCTGCTTATGTGGTGCATCACATTGATTGAATTATGTATGTTAAACTATCTCTGCATCCTTTGGATGAAACTGACTTGATCATGATGTATTATCTTTTTGATGTGCTGTTGGATTCAGTTAGCTAGTATTTTGTTGAAGATTTTTGCATCTATGTTCATCAGGGAAATTGGTCTGTAGTTTGTTGTGCCCTTTCCTGGTTTTAGTATCAGGGTGATACTAGCTTCATATAATGATGTAGGGAGGAGTCCCTCTTTCTCAATCTTTGAATAGTTTCAGTAGGATTAGTACCAATCCTTCTTTCAATGTCTAGTAGAATTCATCTGTGAATCCATCTGGTCCTGGGTTTTTTATTTGTTTGCAATTTTTAAATTACTGATTCAATCTTGCTGCTTGTTATTGGTGTGTTCAGGGTTTCTATGTATTCCTGATTTAATCTAGGAAGGTTATGTGTTATGAGGAATGTATCCATTTCCTCTAGTGTATCTAGTTTGTACACATAAAGGTGTTCCTAGTAGTCTTGAATGATGTTTTGTATTTCTGTGGTGTCAGTTGTAATGTCTCCAGTTTCATTTCCAAATGAGGCTATTTGGATCTTCTTTGTTCTTTTTTTTTCTTTGAGAAGGTTCTTGCTTGGTCACCCAGGCTGGAGTGCAGGGCCCAATCTCAGCTCACTGCAGCCTTGACTTCCCAGGCTCAAGCAATCCTTCCACTTTAGCCTCCCATGTAGCTGGGGCTGCTGGCACAAACCTACCACACGTGGTTAATTTTTTAATTTTTTTGTAGAGATGAGGTTTTGCCATGTTGCCCATGCTGGTCTCAAACTCCTGAGTTCAAGTGATCTGCCACCGTTGGCCTCCCAAAGTGCTGGGATTACAGGTGTGAGACACTGCACTGCGCCTTCTCTCTACTTTATTTGGTTAGTCTAGCTAATGGTCTATTTTATTTAGCTTTTTTTAAACCAGATTTTTATTTCATTGATCTCATGTAATTTTCTAATTTAAATTTCCTTTAGTTCTGCTCTGACCTGTTATTTCTTTTCTTCTGTTAGTTGTACATTTTTTTGTTTTTGTTTCTCTAGTTCCTTGAGGTATGACATTTGGTTTTCAATTTGTGCTCTTTCAGACTTTTTGATGTAGGCTTTTGCACTATAAACTTTCCTTTTAGCAGTGCTTTTGCTGTATCCCAGAGGTTTTGATAACTTGTGTCACTATAATTGAATTTGAAGAACTTTTAAATTTCCATCTGGATTTCGTTGTTAAGCTAGATGTCATTCAGGAACCAATTATTTGATTTCCATATATTTGCACAGCTTTGAATGTTCTTTTTAGTGTTGACTTCTAATATTATTCTGCTGTGGTCTGATAAGATATTGATACAATTTTAATTTTGTAAAATTTATTCAGACTTGTTTTGTTGCCTATTGTGTGGTCTATCTTGGAGAATGCTCCATGTGCTGATGAGAAGAATGTATATTCTGCAGTTCTTGGGTAAAATGTTCTATAAATATCTGTTAAGCCCATTTGTTCTAGCACGTCATTTAAGTCCATTGATTCTTTGTTGACTATCTGTCTTGAAGATCTGTCAGTAGTGTATTGATCTGTCTAGTGCTGCCAGTAGTGTATTGAAGATTCCCACTATTATTGTGTTGCTTTCTATCTCACTTCTTAGGTCTAGCAGTAATTGTTTTATGAATCTGTGAGCTCCACTATTAGGTGCACACAAATTTAGGATTGTAATGCCTTCTTATTGGATTGATTCTTTTTTTTCTATTTTTTAAATTTACTTCAAGTTCCAGGATACGTGTGCAGAATATGCAGGTTTTACATAGGTATACATGTTTCATGGTGGTTTGCTGCATCTGTCAACCCATCATCTAGGTTATAAGCCTCATATGCATTTGCTATTTGTCCTAATACTCTCCCTCCCTTAGCTCCTTAAAACCTGACAGGCCCCAGTGTGTGTTGCTCCCCTACCTCTATCCATGTGTTTTCATTGTTCAACTCTTACTTGTGAGTGAGAATATGCAGTACTTAGTTTTCTGTTCCTGTGCTAGTTTGCTGAGGATGATGGCTTCCAGCTTCATCCATGTCCCTGCAAACGATATTATCTCATTCTTTTTATGGCTGCATAGCATTGCATAGTATATATGGACAACATTTTCTTTATCCAGTCTAACATTGGTGGGCATTTAGGTTGCTTCCATGTCTTTTCTATTGTAAATAGTGCTGCAATAAACATACATGTGCATGCGTCTTTATAGTAGAATAATTTATACTAATTTTGGTATATACCCAGTAATGGGATTGCTGGGTCAAATGGTATTTCTGGTTCTAGATCCTAGAAGAATCGTCTTCCACAATGGTTGAACTAATTTACATTCCCATCAACAGTATGAAAGCATTCCTATTTCTCCACAGCCTTGCCAGCATCTATTGTTTCCTGACATTTTAGGAATCACCATTCTGACTGGCGTGAGATTGTATCTCATTGTGGTTCTGATTCGTGTTTTCTTTTTTTTTAAATTTTAATTAAAAAA
>NW_016809557.1:0-2070 GCF_001698545.2 Rhinopithecus bieti | reverse complement strand
ACAAAGGACACAAACTCATCCTTTTTTATGGCTGCGTAGTATTCCATGGTGTATATGTGCCACATTTTCTTAATCCAGTCTGTCACTGATGGACATTGGGGTTAATTCCGAGTCTTTGCTATTGTGAATAGTGCCGCAATGAACATACGTGTGCCTATGTCTTTATAGCAGCATGATTTATAATCCTTTGGGTATATACCCAGTAATGGGATGGCTGGGTCATATGGTACTTCTAGTTCTAGATCTTGAGGAATCGCCATACTGTTTTCCATAATGGTTGAACTAGTTTACAATCCCACCAACAAACTTTTGTTAAAACTAAGCTGCAAACACATTGCCCTAGGCCAACACAGGATCAGAATCGTCAATATCACTGTCTTTCACCTCATCTTGTCCCACTGGAAGACTTTCAGGGGCAATACCCCACATGGAGCTGTTATCCTTTATATCAATGCCTTCTTCTGCAATACCTCCTGATGAACCTGCTGGAGGCTGTTTCACATGTTAACTATTTTGTAAGTAAAAGTTCAACACTGTAAAATAATGATAAAAGTATAGTATAGTAAGTACATCAACCAATAATGCAGTCATTTATTATCATTATCAAGTATTATGTACTGTACATAATCACATGTGTACATACTTCTGTACAACTGGCAGCACAGCACAGCTGGTTTGTTTACATGAGGATCACCACAAACACGTGATTAATGTGTTGCACTAGGAAGTTTTGATGGCTATGACATCACCAGGCAATAAGAATTTTCAGTTCCATTATAATCTTATGGGAACACTATCTCATCTGCAGTCCATTGTTGACTGAGATGTTATGCAGTATATGACTGTACCTACTTTTCTTCTTCCATTTTAATGACTTCATAACTTCCAGTTTCCTGCATCTTCTCAATGTTTCTAAAGATGATTTAAAGAATAAGTGACAAGAAATTTATAATAAAAGTGTCTTAGTCTGTTTTATGATGCAATAACAGAATATCACAGACTAGTAATTCATAATGAACAGAAATATATTTGGCTCACAGTTCTGGAGGATAGAAAGTCCAAGAGCATGGTGCCAGCATCTGGTGAGGGTCTTCATGCTGAATCATCCCATGGTGGAAGGGCAAGAGAGGATGAGAGAGAGTGAGAAGGAAAACCAAACTCATCCTTTTATCAGAAATCTACTCCTAAGATAACAGCATTAAGCCATTCATGAGGCCTCTGCCTAACTACCTCTTAGAGGTCCCACCTCTCAACACTGTTCCACTGGAGATTAAATTTCTAACATATAAATGTTGGGGACACATTCAAACCATGGCAAAAGCATAAGAAAATACTGATCTTCTAGTAATCATTGCGTCCAATTTAGTCACATGCTCTGAATTATTTATATTTCTCTAATACTAAGGTTGAAAAGGGAAAATATAGTATTTCAAACAAAATAAAATTAAAAGGAGTCATTATATACCAATCCTCCACTGTTTGTATGATCTATAATAATTCACAGTTTATCAGTCTGTTCTCATGCTGCTATAAAGAAATATCTGAGACTGAGTAATTTATAAAGAAAAGATATTTAATTGGCTCACAGTTCCACAGGCTGTACAGGAAGCATGATTCTGGCATCTGCTTGGTTTCTACGGAGGCCTCAGGAAACTTACAATCATGGCAGAAGGCAAAGCTGAGCTAAGTATCTCACATGGTGATGGTGGGAGCAGGAGCAAGTGCAGGGTGGGGACATGCTATGCACTTTTAAAACAATTAGCTCTTTTATTCTAGTATATTATTATTATTATTTATTTTACTTTAAGTTCTGGGATACATGTGCAGAACGTGCAGGTTTGTTACATAGGTATACATGTGCCATGGTGGTTTGTTGCACCTGTCAACCCATCATCTAGGTTTTAAGCCCAGCATAAATTAGGTATTTGTCCTAATGCTCTCCCTTCCCTTGCCCCCCTACTCCCCGACAGGCCCCAGTGTGTGATGGTTCCTGCCTTGTGTCCATGTGTTCTCATTTTCAACTTCCACTTATAAGTTGGAACATATGGTGTTTGGTTTTCTGTTTCTGTG
>NW_016809556.1:0-567 GCF_001698545.2 Rhinopithecus bieti | reverse complement strand
GGAAGCTTGAACTGGGTGGAGCCCACTGCAGCTCATGGAGGCCTGCTTGACTCTGTAGACTCCACCTCTAGGGGCAGGGCATAGCTGAACAAAAGGCAGCAGAAACCTCTGCAGACCTAAATGTCCATGTCTGACAGCTTTGAAGAGAGTGGTGGTTCTCCCAGCACAGAATATGAGATCTGAGAATGGAGAGACTGCCTCCTCAAGTGGGTCCCTGACCCCTGAGTAGCCTAAGTGGGAGGCACCCCCCAGTAGGGGCAGACTGACATCCCACATGGCCGGGTACCCCTCTGAGATGAAGCTTCCAGAGGAATGATCAGGCAGCAACATTTGCTATTCAGCAATATTCTATCTTCTGCAGCCTCTGCTGCTGATACCCAGGCAAACAGGGTCTGCAGTGAACCTCCAGCAAACTCCAACAGACCTGTAGCTGAGGGTCCTGACTGTTAGAAGGAAAACTAACAAACAGAAAGGACACCCCCACCAAAATCCCATCTGCATGTCACCATTGTTAAAAACCAAAGGTAGGTAAAACCACAAAGATGGGGAAAAAACAGAGCAGAAAAG
>NW_016809555.1:0-2367 GCF_001698545.2 Rhinopithecus bieti | reverse complement strand
TGTTTTTATCTGGGAATATTTCCATTTTCACCAGAGGACTCAGTGCGCTCCCATATATCCCTTTGCAGATTCCACGAAAACACTGTTAGCAAACTGTTCCCTGAAAAGAAAGGTGTAACACTGTGAGATAAATTCATACATCACTGAGCAGTTTCTCAGAAAGTTTCTTTCTAGTTTTAATCTCAGGATATTTCCTTTGCCACAATAGGCTTCAATGGGATCCTAAATATCCCTTCTAAGATTCACCAAAAATAGTGCTACCAAACTGTGCCATGAGAACAACAGTGTATATCTGTGAAATGAATTCACCCAACATAAAGAAGTTTCTCAGAAAGGTTCTCTATGGTTTTATATGCAGATACTTTCTTTATCACCATAGGCTTCAAAGCGCTCCCAAATACCCAACTGCAGATTCCACGAAAACAGTGTTATCAAACTGCTCAATGGAAAGAATGTTGTGTATCTGTGAGATGAAATGACACATCATAAACTGTTTCTCAGAATACTTCCTTCTAGTTTTTATCTCAGGATATTTCCTTTTTTACTATATGTCTCAATGTGCTCCCCAATATCCCTGTGCAAATTCGACAAAAACAGTGTTAGCAAACTACTCTGTGAAAACACAGGTGTAACTCAGTAAGATGAATTAAAACGTCACAAAGCAGTTTCTCATAAAGCTTCTTTCCAGTATTTATATGATTATATTCCCTTTGTCACCATAGGCTTCAATCTGATTCAAAATATTCTTTCTCAGGTTACCCAAAAACATTGCTAACAGACTGAACCACGAAAAGAATCATGTAACTCTGTGAGATGAATTCACAAATCACAAAGCAGTTTCTCAGAAAGCTTCTTTCTAGTTTATATCTGAGGATATTTCCTTTGTCACCATAAGCTTCAACGCACTCCGAAATACCCCATTGCAGACTTCGATAAAATAGTGTAAGCAAACTTCTCAATGAAAAGAACAGTGTAACTCTGTGAGAGAATTCACACATCAGACAGCAGTATTTCAGAAAGCTTCTTTTTCGTTTTTATCTCTGGATATTTCCTTTGTCACCATTGGCTTCAATGTGCTCCCAAATATCCTAATGCAGATTCCACAAAGACAGTGTTAGCAGACTGCTCACTGAAAAGAACAGTGTAACCCTATGAGATGAACTAACCCATCACAAAGCAGTTTCTCAAAAAGCTTATTTCTAGTTTTTATCTGAGGATATTTTCTTTTAACCATAAGCTTCATTACACTAAGAAATATCCAATTGCAGATTGCAAGAAAACAGTGTTAACAAACTGCTCAATGAAAAGAACGGTGTAACTCTGTTAGATTAATTAATCCATCGCAAAGCAGTTTCTCAGAAAGCTTCTTTCTTGTTTTTATCAGAGGATATTTCCTTTTTCACTATAGGCCTCAAAGTACTCCTAAATATCCCTTTGCATATTCCATGAAAACAGTGTTAGCAAACTGCTTCAGCAAGAGAAAGGTATAACTCTGTGAGATGACTTCACGTTTCACAAAGAAGTTTCTCAGAAAGTTTCTTTTTAGTTATTTGAGGATATTTCCTTTGTCAGCATAGGCTTCCATGTGATCCAAAATATCCCTTCTTAAATTCCCAAGAAACATGGGTAACTGAATGCTCCAAGAAACAAAAGTGTAACTCTGTGAGACGAATTCAAACATCACAAAACAATTTCTCAGAAACCTTCTTTCTACTTTTTATCTGAATATATTTCCTTGTCACCATAGTCTTCAAAGCACTCCCAAATATCCTAACACATATTCCATGAAGACAGTGTTAGCAGACTGCTCAATGAAAAGAACTGTGTAACCCTGTGACAGGAATTAACCCATCACAAAGCAGTTTCTCAGAAAGCTTCTTTCTAGTTTTTATCTGAGGATATTTCCTTGTCACCATAAAACTCAATACGCTCCAAAACATCCCATTGCAGATTCCAAGATAACAGTGTTAGCAAACCGCTCAAGGAAAAGAACAGTGTAACTCTGTGTGATGAATTCACACATCCCAAGCAGTTTCTCAGAAACCTTCTTTTTGCTATTTATCTGAGGATATTTCCTTTGTCAGCATAGGCTTCAATGCAATCCAAACTATCCCTTTTCAGATTCCCCAAAAACAGTGGTAACAAACTGCTCCACGAAAGCAAAGTGTAACTCTGTGAGATGAATTCACACCTCAGACAGCAGTTTCTCAGAAACCTTCTTTCTAGTTTTTCTCTGAGGATATTTCCATTGTCACCATAAGCTTCAGTGCACTGTGATATATCAATTCATAGATTCCAAGAAAACAGTGTTAGCAGACTGCTCAATTAAAATAACATTGTAGCTCTGTGAGATGTATTCACACATCA
>NW_016809554.1:0-1897 GCF_001698545.2 Rhinopithecus bieti | reverse complement strand
AAAAAAAAAAAAAAAAAAAAAAAAAAAAAAATCCCAGGGTTGGGCACGGTGGCTCACACTTGGAATCCCAGCACTTTGGGAGGCCGAGGCGGGCAGATCACAAGGTCAGGAGTTTGAGACCAGCCTGGCCAACATGGTGAAACCCCATCTCTACTAAAATACAAAAATTGGCTAGGCGTAGTAGTGCGCAGGCCTGTAATCCCAGTTACTGGGGAGGCTGAGGCAGGAGAATGGCTTGAACCAAGGAGGCAGAGGTTGCAGTGAGATGATTGTGCCACTGCACTCGAGCCTGGGTGACAGAGCAAGACTCTGTCTCAAAAAAAAAAAGAAAGAAAGAAAGAAAGAAAAAGAAAAAAGAAAAGGAAAAAACAATCCCATCAAAAAGTGGGCTAAGAACATGAATAGACAGTTCTCAAAAGAAGATATACAAATGGCAAACAAGCATAGGGAAAAATGCTCAACACTATTAAGTATCAGAGAAATGTAAATTAAAACCACAATGCAATACCACCTCAATCCTGCAAGAATGGCCATAATTAAAAAATCAAAAAATAATAGATGTGGGCCAGGTGTGGTGGCTCACGCCTGTAATCCCAGCACTTTGGGAGGCTGAGGCAAGGGGATCACCTGAGGTCAGGAGTTCGAGACCAGCCCGGCCAACATGGCGAAACCCCGTTTCTACTAAAAATACAAAAATTACCTGGACTTGGTGGTGGGCACCTGTAATCCCAGCTACTCGGGAGCCTAAGTCAGGAGAATCACTTGAACCAGGCTGGTGGAGGGTGCAGTGAGCCGAGATCATGCCATTACACTCCAGCTTGGGTGACGAGAGCAAAACTCCATCTCAGTAATAATAATAATAATAATTAGATGTTGGTGTGGATGCAGTGAAATAAGAACACTTTTACACTGTTGGTGGGAATGTAAACTAGTACAACCACTATGGATAACAGTATGGAGATTCCTTAAAGAACTAAAAGTAGAACTACCATTTAATCCAGCAATCCCATTACTAGGTATCTACCCAGAGGAAAATAAGTCATTATACGAAAAAGATACTTACACATGCATGTTTAGCAGCACAATTTGCAATTGCAAAAATACGGAACCAGCCCAAATGCCCATCAATCAACGATTGATCAACACCTATACATATATATATGTGTATGTATATATATACGTGTGTATATATACATACACATGTGTCTATATATGTGTGTGTATGTATATACATACACCATGGAATGCTACTCAGCCATTAAAAGAAATGAAATAATGCCATTCACAGCAACCTGGAGGGAAATGAAGACTATTATTTTAAGTGAAGTAACTCAGGAATGAAAAACCAAACATCCTGTGTTCTCACTTACATGTGGGAGCCAAGCTATGAAGATGCAAAGGCATAAGAATGATACTTTGGATTTTGGGGACTCGGGAAAGGGTAGGGGGTGACAAGGGATAAAAGACTACACATTGGATACAGTGTACACTGCTCAGGTGATGGGTGCACCAAAATCTCAGAAATCACCACTAAAGAACTTATCCATGTAACAAAAAAACCACCTGTTCCCCAAAAACCTATTGAAATAAAAAATAAATAAAAATAAACAACAGAAATTGAAACTAAGTGAATAAAAAAGGAGTTTGATATTCATTCAAAAAGTTAAGCATACATGCCTTTTGGCCTGAGAAGTCAGCCGTTAATCATATTGTTGTTCCCCTGTACATCATAAGTCATTATTCTTTTGCTACTTTCAAGATCTTATCTTTGGCCAGGTGCAGTGGTTCATGCCTGTAATTCCAGCATTTTGAGAGACTGAGGCAGGTGGACCGTTTGAGCCTAGGAGTTCAAGACTAGCCTGGGAAACATGGAACAACCCCATTTTGACCAAAAAAA
>NW_016809553.1:0-885 GCF_001698545.2 Rhinopithecus bieti | reverse complement strand
TAAATTAAAACACAGCATGCAAAAATTCAATTCCAGTTCAAAGACATAGGAAATAAATATTTTATGTAAAAAAGATTAAATTTAAAAAATGGATATTTATGGTCTATTACATAAAATTTGAATTTAATTGAAGAATTGAAAACAAGAACTAAATCAAAGTAAAAGCTTTTACCATTTTCCTGGCAGTAAAATGTCTTTGTCATAAAGTAATCAGTCTTTCAATTCTTTCCATTTTCTGAGATCAAGCATTTCATTTAAGCACAGACTTCTTTCTCCTAAGGCTGTTAATTATTACCAAGAATAAAGAAGTTATCTACAAATCAGAGATGCACATTGGCACAGAGGATAAAATTTTACATCAATAAATTAGAGATCAAGCAATTGTTACTACAATGATTTAATATTTATTTATTTTTCAAACCAAATGGAATTGGTATTATAAACAAAAGGTCAGTTTTTTATAACAACCAGTACAGGACCAGATATTAAAAAGACTTTCATTTGATTTGATGTGCAGGTGTTATTTCATTCTGTGGTACAGCAATTGCAAAATCTATCTATTTCTGGAGTTGCCCTGTACTTACCCTCCCATCACAATGCAGAGAACCCCAATGCTTGGTTAATCACTCATGACTCCCCAAAGGCAAACTTTCAATGGTACTAAGTGCTGCTTGCTTTTAATGCCCCACTTTCTGTGATTTCTCTCCCTCAGACCATCTTTTCCCACAAACATTTCTTGCTTACCTGATCCACATCAGGAGCTATGTGCTGAGGATTCAAATGTAATAAGGTTGTAAAAAGATTGGGCTCTTTCCCCCACAGAGTTCAGTCAAATGGAGAGACAGAGACTTATAAAGTGGTAGGTGGTTTCCTACAATGTCTTTC
>NW_016809552.1:0-731 GCF_001698545.2 Rhinopithecus bieti | reverse complement strand
AAATTATGAATGCATAAGGCTCTAACAAAACAAATTAACCTCTGGAAATTTATCCCACAGACATACCGGTATTTATATATATTTTTAAAAAAATATGTGCCAGGTTGTTTACTGCAGCATTGTTTGTAAGAGCAAAACCTTAATGTCGATCATCAGAGCGACACATTAAATAAATTATGGTACAACCATACAATGAAGTTATAAAAAAGAACAAGGAAGTGTTCAATGTACTGACATGGAAAGACCAATAAGATATATTTTAAGTGACTCAAAAAGTGTATATTGTGCCTGGAGCGGTGGCTCACGCCTGTAATCCCAGTACTTTGGGAGGCGGAGGCGGGTGGATCACCTGAGGTCGGGAGTTTGAGACCAGCCTGACCAACATGGTGAAACCCCGTCTCCACTGAAAAAAGAAATACAAAATTAGCCACGCATGGTGGCGCATGCCTGTAATCCCAGCTACTCGGGAGGCTGAGGGAGGCGAATAGCTTGAACCTAAGGAGGTGGATATTGCGGTGAGCCGAGATCGCCCGGCTGCACTCCAGCCTGGGCAAGGAGAGGGAAACTGTCTTAAATAAAATAAAATAAAATAAAAATAAAAAACAAATAAAATTTTAAAAGTGTTTATCATATGCTACAAATTGTAAGAAAAGTGGGTGGGGCTATCTCCTTATGTAAACACACACAAAGTTTACAGAACAAATGAATAAAATAGTTAACTGTGTGGGTGG
>NW_016809551.1:53964-56773 GCF_001698545.2 Rhinopithecus bieti | reverse complement strand
TTTTTTAATAATGGGCCCTCCCTGCAATGATCCTCCCAGTGCCTGTGTTATTATAATGAAGGCAGGAGCACTGGTCTGGGAGTTGGTGGTCACTGGTAACATAAACAGTGACAATAATGATAGCTAACATTTACTGATCACTTACTATATACAAGGCATTTTACTAAGTATTTTAAATGGAATCTCTTATAATTGTCACTACTATTTATTAGGTTATTATTCTACTTTCATAGAGAAAGCATACAGAGTTGAGCAAGAAAATACAATTATTTTAAGGTCACATGTCCAGAAAACGGTAGATCTATGATTTGGACCCAGACCTGTATCCAGAACCCTCACTGTTAATGACTATGTTACTGCTTCCTGAACTTCAGTAATCATCTGTGTACTACATTTACACATTTTACCAAAACCTTCAGGATTTTTGCATTAAGCCAGCTTCCTTTTCTCCCCAGGCCCACTCTCTGGGTTCAATTAAATATTTTCTGAGAGAGGCTAAAAGAAGAGCATCAAACTTTGTTTCTACATCATAACTTTGTTTCTACAGCAAACTTGCATACACACCATGGAATACTATGCAGCCATAAAAAAGGATGAGTTTGTGTCCTTTGTAGGGACATGGATGCAGCTGGAAACCATCATTCTCAGCAAACTATCGCAAGAACAGAAAACCAAACACCGCATGTTCTCACTCATTGGTGGGAACTGAACAATGAGATCACTTGGACTCAGGAAGGGGAACATCACACATCGGGGCCTATTATGGGAAGCGGGGAGGGGGAGGGATGGCATTGGGAGTTGTAACTGATATAAATGACGAGTTGATGGGTGCTGATGAGTTGATGGGTGCAGCACACCAACATGGCACAAGTATACATATGTAACAAACCTGCACGTTGTGCACATGTACCCCAGAACTTAAAGTATAATAATAAAAAAAAGTTTAAAAAAAAAAAGAAAATGTGGTATATACACACCATGGAATACTACTCAGCCATAAAAAGGAGTGAGATAATGGCATTCACAGCAACCGTTATTCTAAGTGAAGTAACTCAGGAATGGAAAACCAAATATTGTATATTCTCTCTTATAATTGGGAGTTAAGCTGTGAGGATGCAAAGGCATAAGAATGATACAATGGACTTTGGGGACTTGGGGGGAAGAGTGGATGGGATGAGGGATAAAAGACTACACATTGGGTACAGTGTACACTGTTTTGGTGATGCATGTACCATAATTTCAGAAATCACCACTAAGGAACTTATCCATGTAGTAAAACTTCACCTATTCCCCAAAAACCTATTAAAATAATTTTAAAAAAGAAAATTCTGGTGTAACAAGGAGTAAGAATTGCAGGTAAACAGACCAGTGAAGAGATTAGTCCAGCAAGACACGAGGCTTGAACTGGCAGGAATCAATACTCATAGTATCTACTACAATGACTTCTGTCATGAATTTTCTGGTGATTAATAAGGTTGTCCTTCTGGTTAAGGCTTGCCATATGCATGACATTCATAAACATTTTCTCTGCTATAGATTGCTGATGCATAATCAGGCCTGAGGCCTAAGTTAAGGCCTTGATGCATAGATGACACTCAAAGGGCTTCTCTCTACTGTGAAAAATCTTGAAGTTTACACAGTTTGAGCTCCAGGTGAAGGTTTTTCCCATAGACACTATATCCCTAGGACTTGTCTCTACTATTGATTCTTTTATGTTTAGAGCTCCTGATGATTATCCTTGCATATTCACTGCATTTATAGGACTTTTCCCTACTGTGATTTCCCTGGTGGAGAATAAGAATTGAATTCTATCTAAAATCTTTTAAACACTAGTTATACTTTTAATGTATTTCCTTAAGACTAATTATCTGACTACCTAAAAAATTCAGAGTTCAGTATAATGATAAAATTTTGTAAATTTCTACTCCAGACTCTCTGGCCTATAGCTGCTCTCCTTTGGGTCATAAGGCTTAAGCTCTTCTCGTGGATATTATTTCAGGAACTCTCCCCCAGGAAGAACTGGCTGTTCAGTGACAGAACTAAAACAGTTTTCTTGGAAGGAAACACATATCACGCTATGTCCCACCTAGCACTCTAACTTGCCTTAATACTCAGAAGTTGTTCCAGAGTTGGGGGCCTAGGGAATGACTCTGCTTGTAACATCTCTAGAAATTCTTCTATGACTAACATGTCTTGCTTTGGAATAGAATTCTTGATGTCAGTCTTATCATCTGAAAAAATAAATAGGTATATGTAGTAATTGACTTTGGCATGCTGAGCCCTCTTAAAACTCATCAGGAAAATTTGCAGGAAAAATTTAGACAGGACCTTCTGAGAACTCAGAAATAGGTTCCCAGGAACATAAGGGGATGGAAATCCTCAGATACAGGAACACATGTATGGAGGCTGAAGATAGAGGCCCAAATCTGAGACATCTAAGCAGTGCCACCTCCAGAAAACCCTGTAAATTGTGCTAAGTCACAGCTAGCTAACCAGTACCCCACTGTTTGAAAACAAGAAACAGAAAACACTACATGTTCCTTTCAATATATATTCCTTCAACAAGTATTTGTTGAATGCCTGCTATGTTTCACAGTCTATTTTAGGTTACTGGGGATACAAAGAAAGTCAAATAACATAAGAAGTCTGTCCTTGAAGGGCTCAAGGTCTTGTAGGAGAAACAGGCACATAAACAGGGAATCATAGAGGCATGGAGGAGAAACATCTACCACTATCACAACAGAGCAAGTTAAGGAAGATTCCTGGAATAGGTGATACCTGAATTGAATCTTTTTTTTTTTTCTTTTTT
>NW_016809551.1:34963-50322 GCF_001698545.2 Rhinopithecus bieti | reverse complement strand
CTTCCCAGGTTCAAGCAATTCTCCTACCTCAGCCTCCCAAGTAGCTGGGATTACAGGCACCTGCCACCATGGCCAGCTAAATTTTATATTTTTAGTAGAGACGGAGTTTCACCATGTTGGCCAGGCTGGTCTCAAACTCCTTACCTCAGGTGATCCGCCTGCCTCAGCCTCTCAAAGTGCTGGGATTACAGGCATGAGCCACCACGCCTGGCCCTGAATTGAGTCTTAAAGGACAAGCAGGAGTTAATAAGCTAGACCAAAACAACAACAACAAAGATGGATTGTGTGAACCTATGGATTATATGAGGGAAAAAAGAGAGGGATTGGAGAAGATAATTCTAGCCAGAGAAAAGAATGTAAAGACCAGGAAGAAAGTAAGCATAGGTGAACTAAAAGAGGCTTACAGAAAAGTGTCAACAGGTAAGACACAAGACATAAGCAGAAGACAGTTCATGACCAACTTTATAGATCCTGTAAAAGACTTTGTTATTTTTCCTGGCAACGCTGAGGAGCCATTGAAGGAGTCTAAACAGCAGAGTGACATGGCCATATTTCTGGGATAGAAAGATCATGCCAACATCCAGTGGGGAGGATGCAGATGATGAAGCCTGAACTGCAACAATGGCCTTGGAGACACAGAAAAGGAATTCATAAACAGAATTGAAATTAAATGAACAGAATATTTGCTAGCTTCTTCCTATGTGTCAGGCATTACAAGTTTTGCAGAGAGTCACTCTTTTACATGTCATGAAAACACTATGAAGTAGATATTATCAATATCCTCATATTACAGAGAAGGAGACTGAAATTCAGACAGGTGAAGTAACCTCCCAAAGTTCACACAGTCAATAAATGGCAGAACCCAGTTAATCTGGCTCTAGGGCTGATGTTCTTAATCCCTGTTCACTCTTGAGGTAACACTTAGAAGAACCAAGTACCAGGATGAGATCTCATCTTCCATAAAGTGACTGAGCAAGTAATTCCAGACTCTTCCTTCTCCCTCAACATCTAGAAAACTCACTGTTCCTGAAATGCAGTAAACATCTTAAGACCTCCCTGATTTTGTTGATATTGTACCCTCTGCCTGGATTGCCCCTCTCCCTCTGCTTTACCCAATAAACTCATGCTTTGTAAATCATTTAAAATATCACCTGCTCTCTGTAGTATTTCCTGAAACACATTAGGGACTTTTAAACTTTTTTCCTTTTGCTCATATTGCTGTCTCTGCCTGCTGAATAGGGGATTGAGAAAGAAAACACATTCTTCTTTACCAAAAAACAAAAACTATAAATAGTTATTAGCTATATTAAGACATATGCCAGGTGTGATGGTTAATATTGAGTGTCAATTTGATTGGATTGAAAGATACAAAGTATTGATCCTGGGTGTATCTGTGAGGGTGTTGCCCAAAGGAGATTAACATTTGAGTCAGTGGGCCGGGAAAGGCAAACCCACCCTTAATCTGGGTGGGCATCATCTAAATTGGCTGCCAGCAAATGTAAAGCAGGCAGAAAAACATGAAAAGGCTAGACTGGCTTAGCCTCCCAGCCTATATACTTCTCCCGTTCTGCATGCTTCCTGCCCTTGAACATTGAACTCCAAGTTCTTCAGCTTTGGGACTCAGACTGGCTTCCTTGCTCCTCGGCTTGCAGACAGCCTATCGTAGGACCTTGTGATCATGTGAATTAATACTACTTAATAACTCCCATATATATATAGTATATATATATATGTATGTATATATATATACACACACACATACACACATACACATATATATACACACATATATGAGAGTTATATATAAACTCACATATGTGTGTGTGTGTGTGTCTCCTACTAGTTCTGTCCCTCTAGAGAACCCTGACTAATATACCAGGACATTTTTTAATTCTCCTAATAGGAAGCTACTCCCACTAAGCATATAGATTACTTACAAAAGGAAAAATATGAGCCTGACATTGAACATTTTAGCTGTAATTATAAGTGTTATTAAACAATGAAATAATATTTATAACACTCTGAGGGGTAAAAAACTGGATTTTGGAATTTTATACCTAATCAAAATTATAAAAGAATTCTCTGTATTACTCTATGATATTTTGAAAAATATTGATTACTAAAATTGATACGGAAAGAAGTTTTTTTAAAAAAACGTATAGACAAATTATCATGGAAACCATTGGAAAAGCTGTCTAAGAACAACCCAGCTACCATCACCAAATGGTGTTAGGGCAAATAATTATATTGGCTGGTATTACCCAAAATTACAAGAACAGATTTGTTATTTAAATTAAAATAGAAACTACAGACCAATCTTACATGAAGAAGAAACCACAGCATGTCTGGGACATAGCTATCATGCTACTCTCTGAGTTTCATTCCAGAATCTGGGTAAGGGGTATAGCTAATGAAGGAGAGAGATGCTGATAGTGAGACCAACCCTTCAGGAAGTAACCCAACAAAGCCTGTATGTCTTCCTTAATTCCCACTCATCACAAGTGGTTGAGCCTATCATTAACCGGGACAACCTTTTACAGAGATACTGGATAAAATGTAAGAAAAAATCTTTAAAAGATCCATATCATTTGGTCAAATAATTCCATTTCTAAAAATCAATACTAATATTTGTGGTGATGGTTGCACAATTCTGTAAATATACTAATAATCACTGAATTACACATTTAAAATGGGTGAATTTTATGGTTTATAAATAAGCTTTTGGAAAATCTATGCTAAGAAAATAATCTAAAATCCAGAGACAACTTTAAGTACCATGATGTTTACTGCAGTGCAACTGCAAAGTAAAAAGTTGAAACTCCTAAGTCACTGAAGTCTATTCAATCAAACATTGTCTGAATATCTACTTATTGTCAGGTTGACACTGGGGTTGCAGATATGAATCAGACCTAGACTCTGATTCCAGAGGAACTCCCACACAGGTAGGAAGTCAACAAAGACACAGAACAAATCAATGCAGAGAGAGGGGACTACGTAAAGAAGGGCCAGGGAAGTGTTTCCTAAGGACACGCTATGTGAGTACATGGGGCTGAAATTTACTTCCCCCTCCAGACTACATTGCCTCATAAAAAGATGAGAATCACACAACCACCACCCAAAGAGAAAATGAGACACTTTCCTCTAAAGGAGAGGAGATATCAGGCACAACCACAGCCACCCACACTCACAGGCTCAGCTGGACCAGGAATAGTAGAGGCACCACCTAAGTATCCTTCCGAATGACCTGGGAAGTCCCAGCCACTTTCCTCCAATAGGGCACTTCGAGTTCTTCTCTACGTCACCTCAGAGGTTTGTTAACTTCAGTAGATTTTATTCATCCAGTGCCTTTTCTGGGTACAGGTGGAACAGAGTAGAAAGAACAGAGGAAATACATCTGAATGCAACAGGCATTTCTGACAGCCCCTCTAGTCAATGGTTCCAGATTCCTATCAGCGAGTTGCTCAAGGTCTGATGTGGAAGAAAGACATAAGACAAGGTGCCAGGAGTACAGTGTGATAAATTCTGAGAGAGAAGATGTGGGAGCCCAGAAGAGGGAACAAGATCCAGTGTGGGGGTTTAAAAAGGCCTCCCAGAAGTGATGACATTTGAGCTCAATTTTCAAAGTGACAAATGGTTAGCCAGCTAAAGAGTTGAAGGTCAAGGTTATTGCAGCTGCATTTGAAATACCTTCCAGAAGAACTGGAATTAATCTTTAATTTTAAAAATGGTTAAATACACCATGCTATACCCATACTCTCGAATTTATATGCCACTGCATCTCCAGTACCTAGCACCACACCTGACATGCTATAGGCACTCAATAAACATTTGTTGAATTAATAAATTAATCCAGATGGAGCAGCAAATATCACAGAAAAGGAGCTAATATCCATATTATTCAAAGTTCTTCTACAACTCAAAAATAAAACTATAAACAGCAATAATAATAGCTACATCTCATCCTCACAATAATCCAATAGGATAGGTTCTACGACTGTCCCATTTTACATATGAGAGATCTGGAGATAAGTGAACCAAATAGCTAAGGTGTTTTGGTGACTTGGTGACTTGGGTGAGTCTGACTCCAGAGTGCATGCTTTTAGTCTACTATATTTTACTGCCAACCCACCCCAAAATGGGCAAAAGTAGACCACTCAGAAGAGAAATAAACAAATGATAAAGAAACATATGAAAAAAACACCCATTCTCATTAACAATGAAAGAAAAGCAAATCAAAGCAACACTGATATACCATTTTTAGTGCCTATAAGATTAACAAATATTTTAAAATTGAAAATAACAAATGGTATTGGTGAGTTTGTGAGAAAACAGATACACATTTACTCTTATACACCACTGGGTGGAGAGGGGTGTATAACACATATATAGGGCAAATTGGCAGTATCAAAAATCTTAAATGTCTATTACCTTTAGACCCATGAATTCTTTTATTTTAGGATGTCACCCTCTAAAAAAACGCTCTCACAAACACCAAAAGATGTTTATTGCAACATTAATCACAATGGAGGGGGGAAAATCCTTGGGAATAACCTAAATTTCTATCAATAAGGGAATGTTTAAATACTTTATAGTGCATTCAGATTTTGTAACCTCCATGGTATATTGGCACATGGTTGAATGAAAAAAAGGAAATTGCAGATCAATATGTAGACAATGTTCTTATTTATGTAAATATAATATTAATGATGACAATCTGCTCTAAANATTCCTATCAATAAGGGGATGTTTAAATACTTTATAGTGCATTCAGATTTTGTAACCTCCATGGTATATTGGCACATGGTTGAATGAAAAAAAGGAAATTGCAGATCAATATGTAGACAATGTTCTTATTTATGTAAATATAATATTAATGATGACAATCTGCTCTAAAGATGAAATTGGTTATAACATGGTCCTGCTGCCTTAGGATTGATAAGAGAAGGGGAAAAAGAGAGTGACAAAAGGGAGAGAAAATGAAAAAGGGAGGAGAAGGTGATAGAAAAGATAAGACAGAGAACTTCACATTTTAAATTGTATATTATGAGAGGAAGAGAAGAGTGTGGGTTCTGTAACTAGATTGCCTAGGTTCATAGGCGGCCTCTGTACTTTCTAGTTGGGTAATTATCAGCAAGTTACCTCACCTCTCTGAGCCTCAGTTTTTTCATCTGTAACACAGGGTTAATAGTACCTATCTTTTAGGGTCCTTACATGGCTAAATTAATTCATGTAAAGCACTTAATGAAGGGTCTGGTGCATTGTAAGCACTCAGTCAAAAGTAGCTGTTATTTTATTTGGACCAGGCACTGTGCTATGTACATGATATTACCAAATTGTTACCACAACCGGGGATCTAGTCTGCGGAAGCTGACTGTTAGAGCTCATAAGCACAACACTGTATTCTAGGTCTGACTCCAGAGCCCTCCCAACTTGTGCTACAGTCACTTCTGGGTTCTATTGCCCTCCTTTTATAGCTGAGGAGATCTATATTCAGAGATAGATCAAGATACCCCAGCTCTAGGTGGATGGTCTGATTCCAAAGCCCAAATGAGCTAATTTTGCTGTCCTGGAGAGAAAAGAAAATAGGGAAGAGCCAGAGCTGGGGGAGGGGGTACACTAGAGGGAGGGGCTACTTTGGGTTTTATCTCTAGCAAGGAAGGGACTGAGATACCTTTGGGGCCAATGCAGGGCCAGGCCAGCAGAAGGCAGGGTGGGTGGGGCTGAGTCAGAGGAGAAGGGATAAATGCCAGGTCCTAACCCACAGTACCCACCCGTCGTTCGTTCGTCCTCAGTGCAGGGCAACAGGTAAGAGCTGCTTTCAGCCTGGCACCCTCTCTCTGGTCTGCCAGCTGGTCTCTCAGGGCTGTACACACTGACTCTCTGGTCTGAGTAGATCTGACTTTTTCCTTTGTTTGTTTCTCAGAATCTGTCTCTTTTCATTTTCTTTTATCTCCCATGTCTCTTTCTGTCTTTCCTCATTTTCAGCTTTCTTCTCTCTTTTTCCCTTCATTACTTTCCTTTGTTAGTTTTCAAGATTATTCATTTCATTTCATCATTCTCTGACACTCTTGCTTTCTCTTATTTTTCCCTCCTCTGAGTTCTATCTTTTTCTCTAAATTTCTTTCTCTTCCCCCTTTTTGTCTCTTTCCTTGGCTCTGTATTTCTGTCTCTGCATTTCTGTCTCCTCTTCCTCTCTATCAAGAACGATGGCTTCATATTTCTTTCTGCAATTCCCCATTCCTCTCTCCCTTTGACTCCCTCTACCTGCTGGACTGACAGCAGAGCTCAGTGGGTCAGAGCCCATGGGGAGCCTAGGGATGCGGAGAAGAGCTAGGGAGGGAAACTAAGAGGATATGGGGGTGATGGGAATGATGAATTGGGTAAGGAGAGATTTGGGGGAATTGAGAGATGAATAATTAGCAGAAATAAGTGAAGACAGTGGAAGAGGAATGTAGTGTCACTATACAAAAAGTAAACAGATTTCTATTCTCATCCTAATTCGCTGTGAGACCCTAGACAAGTCATTCACCCTCTGAAAAAAAGGCTTAGCCTGTAATTTCCACCACCCTTTCTAGTTTTGATGCTGTGATCTTCTAAATTTTCCTGTTTCTAAGAATTTCTGATTCTCTGATTCCAGTTATCTAAAGTTCTATATGATTCTTCTGTGGTGGGAAAGTGGTACTAAGAAGAGAAGTAAGGCCTGATGTTTCCAACTCCTGAAGAGAAATTACCACTTCTCCTCCAGACCTAATTGACTTTTGCAAAGCAGGCCACAAAAGGGGTGGGGTGTGGGGACAAGGAATGCTGCAATGAGTGTTTTCTGGCTCTCTGCTGGGGTAGAGTTGCAGTTGGACCTTTTGAGCTCTGGGAATACAGATTGGGTGCTGACACGAGAGAGGATTTTAAAGTCATAGGAAAAACCTTTCAGTAATGATCTGTTATTTGGTCTGAAATTTCACCATCATCTCTTTGGTTAAAAGTATTGTTTTAAGAAGATGCCTGGCAAGCATTACCACATGGTAGGTGCATAAGTTATTAAATGGTAGAGTAAATTAATATCCAACAGTACCTGAAATTCCACTGTAGTTACAGATCTGTTCCTTTGGTAAGGCATTGGTGACAAATGGCATATGACCTGGAAAGAGGCCTATGTTAGTGCAGCAGAGGAGATAAATGTCTAGAGTCAGGCCCTCAGTCAAGAAAAAAAGGTAGTAACATTTGAATCACAGATCCATAATGATTAAGTTAGGAATCTCTGGAAACAGATTGCCTAGGTTCAAATCCTGCTTCTCCTATGTACTAGCTTTCTGATCTAGACAAGTTACTTAATCTTTTTGGGATTCAGTTTCCCTATCATCACAGGGTTGACATGAGAACAGGGCCTGGCACAGAGGGCTCTGTGAGTGTTTGACTATCAGAACTAGGTGGGATCTATGAAATTATCTAGCCCAATGTCAGTGGAGAAACCAAAGCCCAGAGAGGGGAATTACAGAGCCCAAGTTCACACAATAAATTGTACAGGATTGGGACAAGAATCAGTCTCTAGCTTCCCAAACCCAGCCTGGTATATTCATGTGACTTCCCTTGGCGTACCTTCATTTCTTCTACATGGGAAATGGAGAAAATAAAAATAATAAAGTCTATCAATTAAATATAATAACTAACACTTTTCACTTTTACTCTGGGATAGTTACTCTGCTAAATGCTTTATATGGATTATCTTACTGAATCTTCGCAACATTCCTGTGATGCAGATTGTCTTTGTTATTACCAATATTTTCCAGATATAAGATGTATAGCAGGGAAGTGACTTTTCTAAGGTCCCAAAGCTAGTGAATGGTGGAGCCAGGATTCAAACTCAAGTAGTTTGGCTCTAGAGCCTATGCTCTTTATACCCTAAATTGACTAAAATGCTTCCTTGATTCAATTTTACTCACTCTAGTCTCTTGGTGGGTAATGAGATGGAATAGAAACAGAGCCCATGGTAACTAGACTACAAGGTCGTGGGTATAATGATGGCCAGGCAGAGTGAGGCAGAGCAAATTTCAGGAAAGGAATAATAGAACAAGAGAAATGAGAACAGAAGTTTGAAAGAACTTGAGAATTCAACGAATGCCAAGAAATGGTCTATATTTTCCCAGGACCCTGAGCATATCATGGCCAAAAGCCCCCTAGTAATGACGTGTGTTTAATTTCTTCTGTTTTTATATACAGGAGGTAGGCCTTCTCCACCATCCCAAGGCAGGACTGGACTTTGCCTCCAATATTGGGGGCTTTCCTTCCCACTACATACCCCAATGTTGTTGGCATTATTGTTGCCAGGATTGATGTTGGGGGAGTTTACAGGAGCCTGGAGCCTTGTCATCTGCCTTGCCTGCACTTCTGGGCTATCCACTTCTTACCACCAATAGCCAGGGCCAGCTCTAGCCAGATGCTCAGACGTGATTCCAGAAAGGGGATCCTCTTCTCTCCCACGCCCTGGTCTCAGCTTGGGGAGCAGTCAGACCCCAATGGCGATAAACTCTGGCAGCTTTATCTGTGGTCTACAGGCTCAGCCCCAAGTGCTTTAGCTTTCACAAGCAGGCAGGGGAAGGAAAACACATATCTCCAGATATGAGGTACGCACTGGATCCAATTCCTTACCTACCATGTGAAGTGGCCATAATTACCTCATATTTGACAGCTGATGAAGGCCAAGATCCAGAGAGGGGAAGTAATTTGTACAAGAACATCCAACAATGAAATTGGAGAGCTGGAATTTTAATAAGAAAAGCTAACATTTATTGAAGATTTACTATGTGCCAAACACTACCCTAAAGGCTTAACTTGGATTGTTTCATTTAGTCCCTCCAACAACCCTTCTGTCGTTTCCAATTTCAGGGCCCACATGCCTTGGCCCCACATACCAACCCAGGCTGCTGTGACAGCCCATGAGAAGGGGAGAGGTTGTTCTGGGATGGAACAAGAAAAAAGAGGTTGTTTTGTGAGGTAGGGGGAGGGTGCTTATTCTATGAGATCAGGAAGGGAGGGAGATGAAGGAGGTTGCCATATGAGGACAGGGCCATGAGCTGAACTGTCCCTCACAACATAAGGCTGAGAGTGCTAGTAGATTCTACTCAGTAACTTTCTTCACAGTGTCAGGGCTTTAGTCTTCCCACATTCTCCCATGTCTCTCCCATTGTACTGTCCCTTATCTTGTCTCACTTTTTGACTCTGTCTTTCCAATTTGCCCTTTTTCTTTACATCTATCTCTCCTTCTTGCTCTCTCTAGCTGTCTTTCTCTTGGTGTCTCTCAGCTCTCACTCCTCTTAACCCTCATCCCCCCACTTTAGTCACCTCTCTGTCTCTATCCTTTGATCTTGTCATTTTTCTCTACTCTCTTCTCTCTGTCCTTTGGTCTCTCTCTCTCATCTCCCTCAATTAGGGCCACGATTCTCTTCTCCAAACTCACTTAGCCTTTTGCAATTTCTGGAAGCATTTTTTTATCTTTGTGTCTGACTGACTCTCTACCCCTGATGGATTCTCTCCACTCCTGCTCTCACTTCTATGAATCTTTGTATAATCCTCTAGACTCATTGATCTCTCCTCATGTCCCTTTCGTGTCCCTTGGTCTGTCTGTCTCTGCCTTTATCCCTGTGTGCGCTATCCCCACCTCCTTTTTCTTTTTTCATTTTCTCTTTCTCTCAATCTGTTTTCATCTCCACCCTGTTCCCTTTCCCTCTACCTTTGATCTCTTTTTCTCCCTCAATTTCTGTTCTTTTAACTCTACCACCACCACCACATCTTTGTTCTCTCTCTACTTTCCTCTTTTTATCTTTCCTACATTTTCTTTTCTTCTAGTTTTTCTCCTAGTCCCTTCTTCTTCCTCAATTTCAGACTCTGTTCATTCATCAATTTACCCCAAAATTCAACAAATATTTATTGAGTGCCTATGTGTCATTTGCTTTCTCTTTTTCTGATCTCTCTGCCCCCTTTCTCTTCTCTGTCTTGGCCTCTGCCTGTTTCACTAACCCATAGACTATGTCTTTGTGCCTTGTTTTCCAGCCCCACTGGGACTTGCTTTCACCTCTTCCTAGATCTGTGCTTATCCAAGAGACAGGAGCAAATTCAAAGACAGCATAATACCAGGCTGGTGGCACATAGTCTGTAGGACCTAGGGCCTACCCTTCCTTCCTGTTCCCTTGATTTCCTTAAACTGATACATTTGACCTCAAGCTCCTTCTCCCTCTCCGGCTGATCCTGCTTAGGAAACACCCTGGGCCAAGCCTCAGGAGCTCTGCTCAATGACATATGTTTGCATTAGCAGGCTGAATCTTCACTTGGCTAAGACCAACATTCTTAGAAAGATTCTTGGCCTTAAGTATTGATCAAAGGGTTAGTGGGTTGGCAGTTCTCATCCTGCCACACAAAAACACATTTCAGTGATCCTCATCATCACAGAGGTAGTCAGTGCCAGAGTGAGTCAGAATCCAGGCTTTCTGACCTCCAGTTAGCACTCTTTCCTTCACCTCTTTGCCCAGTAGTCAGTTTCTTATTTCTTCCTCTATGATGTTTTATTGGTACATGTTAACATTGGGAAAGAAGTTCTTTCCCTGGAAGGGCAATAAGAGCATCTCAGAGGCAGCAAGTTTTGGGTGGGAAGCTGAAGATGAGGATCAAAGACCTGGCTTTTGGCCAGGCCCTCATGATGGAATCTCATCTCTTCCATATCTTCTGCAGGACTTCGGGCTCAAGATGGTGACTGCAGCCATGCTGCTACAGTGCTGCCCAGTGCTTGCCCGGGGCCCCACAAGCCTCCTAGGCAAGGTGGTTAAGACTCATCAGTTCCTGTTTGGTGTTGGACACTGTCCCATCCTGGCTACCCAAGGACCAAACTGTTCTCAAATCCACCTTAAGGCAACAAAGGCTGGAGGAGGTAAGAAGAGGCTGCTAGCAAAAGGGGAGAATGTTACTGTCCTGGGGTAAAAGTTCCAAGTCATACTGGCCATCTTTGCCTAATAATTAGGAGGGTTCATGTGAAAAGTGTCAAGATAGCATGAACTGGCCCCAAAATATACCCAGGATCTGTCTTCTGCCAGGTCCTCTAGAAAGGGTCTCATTCTCGGCCAGGCGCAGTGGCTCACGCCTGTAATCCCAGCACTTTGGGAGGCCGAGGTGGGTGGATCACGAGGTCAGGAGTTCAAGACCACTCTAGCCAAGATGGTGAAACCCCGTATCTACTAAAATAAAAAAATTAGCCGGGCGTGGTGGTGGGTGCCTGTAATCCCAGCTGCTTGGGAGGCTGAGGCAGAGAATTGCTTGAACCCAGGAGGCGGAGGTTGCAGTGAGCCAAGATCGCACCACTGTACTCCAGCCTGGGCCACAGAGCGAGAATCTGTCATAAAANCTCACGCCTGTAATCCCAGCACTTTGGGAGGCCGAGGTGGGTGGATCACGAGGTCAGGAGTTCAAGACCACTCTAGCCAAGATGGTGAAACCCCGTATCTACTAAAAATAAAAAAATTAGCCGGGCGTGGTGGTGGGTGCCTGTAATCCCAGCTGCTTGGGAGGCTGAGGCAGAGAATTGCTTGAACCCAGGAGGCGGAGGTTGCAGTGAGCCAAGATCGCACCACTGTACTCCAGCCTGGGCCACAGAGCGAGAATCTGTCATAAAAAAAAAAAAAAAAAAAAAAAAAAAAAAAAAGGAGGGGAGAGGAGAGGAGAGGAGAGGAGAGGAGAGGGAAAAGAAAAGAAAAATTATCACTGTCGTGTCCCTCACACACTATACTCCAGACATGCTGAAACTACTTAAAATTGCCTAAATCAACTACTGTGTCAAGAGTTTGTGCCTTTGCTCCTGTCAGATTACCCTCTCCTAGACCCCATACTGGAGAATCTCATACTTCTCATTTGACACTAAGCTTTGACACTAATCATCTCCTCTGCAAAGCCTGCTTAGACCTCCAAGCTGTCTAATTCCAATTCTGGCTCATTTCCCCTCCCTCTTCTCGACTTCAGTAGCCCCTTTACTTCCTCTATTCCAGCACTGTTCACAATGTGTCTTCAGTGTATGCCATTCTCACCAGCTTAGGAGCTCCCCTAGCACAGGGACCAGACTCATCTATCTCTGTGTCTCTATGATAGCCTGAGATAGAGCTTTGGGGTACATTAGATCTAAGTAATTATTGTTGAGCTGAACTTATGACTAGAAATGCACCCCAAATTACTCTCTTACCTTTGCATAGATTCTCCATCTTGGGCCAAGGGCCACTGTCCCTTCATGCTGTCGGAACTCCAGGATGGGAAGAGCAAGATTGTGCAGAAGGCAGCCCCAGAAGTGCAGGAGGATGTGAAGGCTTTCAAGACAGGTTGGAGTCAAGTTCCACCTTATGCAACCTTTACTCCTAATGCTTGAACCCACTACATCACAGTCCTGAGCTAGGCTAATACAAAAGCAGCCAGTACACATCCCATGATAAGAAGTCCATTCTTTCCAGGGGAGCCACGGTAGGCAACAGTTTAGGCTGTATGCTGAAGCACACAATTCCTGACAAACGCACATGTACAGGCTCCTGAAACTTTTAGTCATTATTCTAAGATGAGCCCTCTAGAATTTTGACTCTTCTTTTTCAGGTGGCTAAATTGATCCCAACAGGCTGGGGTCCCACATTTCAGCAAGACCACTCTATGAGAATATGGATTTGCATGAAAGAGAAAGAGCTGGGAGTAGGTACCTCCTTTAACTAGGGTGCAGATCCCCAGGTCAGCTTAATTAGTGCAGACCACCCAAGATAATCACCCTTGAGGTATGGCCACACTGTTGGCATCTTTCATAGGCCCCTTTGGAATATCATTAAGGACAAAAACTTCAAAATTGAAATTTAATGATGTTTAGAAAAGAAGAATAAGGTACATTATCCTGCATCTACTTTCTAAATGCAGGACCCAGGGTGGCTGCCCCAGTTACCTCACCCAAGGGAAAATCCTAGTGGAGAGAAGTATGATTCACCTTATAGAAGGTTTCCTAACAATGTAATAGTCTCCATTCAGGTAGATAAATAGAAGCTCACCTTGGAGAAGATTTCTTCTCGCTGCAGAAGGCGTCCTTACCTTATAAACTTGAATTTTCATGTTGCGTTGAGCTTAAAGAGGACAACACGTGCTTTCTTTTTCCCCCATTCTCTTCATGGCCAATGAATCTCACATTCCATCTCAGATCTGCCTAGCTCCCTGGTCTCAGCCAGCCTAAGGAAGTCATTTTCCAGTCCCCAGGAGCAGAAGCAGATCTCTGGGAAAGTCACACACCTGATTCAGAACAATATGCCTGGTGAGTTTGCTGAGGTGGAAATAAAGGGGATCAGAATAGGGAAGGCATTCTGAAAGGGCCTCTGTCATAGTAGGGGAAACAGCACAGAAGGGCCTTGGAACCAAAGGAAATTTGAGTTTAAAATTTAATGCTGACACTTGCTGGATCTAGGTGTTTTGGCAAGTAAGACACTTTCCTTCCGTGGCATTTAGTACCTACCTCAATAGGTTACCATGAGAAGAAAATAAAATTACATTTATGGAAGTGTTTCTAATGAGGCTTCATTAAATATTAGGCTTACTCTCATTATTTCTTCTCCATGCTTCCCTCAAAAACTCTCACCCTTCATAGAGCACCTTTTCCCCATTCTTATATGTGTTTATATTCATTTTCATAATGACATTTGCATTATTTTCTAATATAAAAGGAATATGATTCATGGTAAAATATTTTTCAACATATACAGGAAAGTATAAGGAGGGAAATTTAAGTCATGCAGAGTTCCACCACTAAGTTTTTGCTGTATTTTCTCCCTGATATTTTTCTATGGCTACACACACACACACACGCAAACACACACACACACACACACACCCTCTGCTCTCTTCACCACACCCACGCTTTTGTTAGAAGTGTGATCTTATTTTACCTGGAGTTTGTTATGCTGTTTTGTTCACTTAAAAATATGTCATGGGTATAGTATGGATTCAATATCATTCAGTTAATCAAGCATCTACAATTTAAGTTGTTGTTTCCAATTTTTTGTATTCTCTCAGTTTAGATTGAAGGTTGGTTTTACATATATACAAATGTACTCAAAGAAAATGTAGAGTATTACCTTTTTCAATTTTTATTTTTACCTAATAATATCTTGCTATATATTTTGCTCTGTGCCTTTTATTTCACTCAACAATATACTGTAGACATGCTTCCATTTGAACACATATGTATCTACCCTACTTTTCAATGCTTCCAAATATTTTGTAGCATAGATATAATAGAGATTATTTGGCTACTCCTCTATTCGGTTGCTTCCAGTTTTTTCTATTACAAACAGTAGTGCAATAAACATCCTTGAATGTATCTCCTTGTGCACACAGGCAAGTGTTTCTCCAGGATAGACAATCAGAGGTGGAAATTATTGGGATGTAAGGGTGTGTACATTTTTTATATTAATAGATATTGCCAATTAGCCCTCCAACATGGCTGTACCAGTTAACAAGGAGGGTATCCATAGTCTCATACCCTTACCAGCACTTGATATTATCAAACTTTAAATCTTTATCAATTGATAGGTGAAATTTTGTTTTCCCAGTTTTATTTTTCCTTATTAATAATCTTTTTCTACATTTATTCTATGCCCATTTTTCTACTGGGTTGAAATTTTTCATGTTAATTTTTCAGAGATTATATAATAAATTCTGAGTATCAATCATTTGTCTGTCAATTATGCTGCAAATATTTCTCTAGATATGTCAGTATGTGCATTTTAAAAACTTTTGATACTTATTTCCAAACATCTCTGCAGCAAGAATGTTGCCAATTTGCACCTCGAGCAGCCATATAAATTGCTGTCTGCAACATGATTTCTGTCTCATGTAAAGAGTTCTAGAGTTTAACAAGCCCTTTGGCAAACATTATTTCAATTTATCCTAGAAATAATGTTACCCCATCTTGTAGTGGTAATGGTTAAAGAAGTGGGCTCTGAGTTACTTACTTGATGAACACTACTTGCTGCATGACCCTCGTCAAGTTACCTAACACTTAATGCCCCAGTTCCCTCATCTGTAAAATGGAGATACTAATAGAAATGTCCTTGGAGCATTGTTGTAAGGAATAAATTAAATATTTATAAAGTTCCTAGGAAAGAACTTACATGTATTAGGCATTCATTAAATGTTAGCTATAATAATATAATTGAATATTAGCTATCTTTATTGGTATTATTATGACTACTAATACTATAGCAGTAATAATACTACTATTACCATGTGCCATTTATTAGTTTGAATATATTACATGTTGTTGGTTGTCAGATGCTCACAATTCTCCAAGGAAAGTATTATTAGCCTCA
>NW_016809551.1:28445-34816 GCF_001698545.2 Rhinopithecus bieti | reverse complement strand
CCATTCTTATATGTGTTTATATTCATTTTCATAATGACATTTGCATTATTTTCTAATATAAAAGGAATATGATTCATGGTAAAATATTTTCAACATATACAGGAAAGTATAAGGAGGGAAATTTAAGTCATGCAGAGTTCCACCACTAAGTTTTGCTGTATTTTCTCCCTGATATTTTCTATGGCTACACACACACACACACGCAAACACACACACACACACACACACCCTCTGCTCTCTTCACCACACCCACGCTTTTGTTAGAAGTGTGATCTTATTTTACCTGGAGTTTGTTATGCTGTTTTGTTCACTTAAAATATGTCATGGGTATAGTATGGATTCAATATCATTCAGTTAATCAAGCATCTACAATTTAAGTTGTTGTTTCCAATTTTTTGTATTCTCTCAGTTTAGATTGAAGGTTGGTTTTACATATATACAAATGTACTCAAAGAAAATGTAGAGTATTACCTTTTCAATTTTATTTTACCTAATAATATCTTGCTATATATTTTGCTCTGTGCCTTTTATTTCACTCAACAATATACTGTAGACATGCTTCCATTTGAACACATATGTATCTACCCTACTTTTCAATGCTTCCAAATATTTTGTAGCATAGATATAATAGAGATTATTTGGCTACTCCTCTATTCGGTTGCTTCCAGTTTTTTCTATTACAAACAGTAGTGCAATAAACATCCTTGAATGTATCTCCTTGTGCACACAGGCAAGTGTTTCTCCAGGATAGACAATCAGAGGTGGAAATTATTGGGATGTAAGGGTGTGTACATTTTTTATATTAATAGATATTGCCAATTAGCCCTCCAACATGGCTGTACCAGTTAACAAGGAGGGTATCCATAGTCTCATACCCTTACCAGCACTTGATATTATCAAACTTTAAATCTTTATCAATTGATAGGTGAAATTTTGTTTTCCCAGTTTTATTTTCCTTATTAATAATCTTTTCTACATTTATTCTATGCCCATTTTCTACTGGGTTGAAATTTTCATGTTAATTTTCAGAGATTATATAATAAATTCTGAGTATCAATCATTTGTCTGTCAATTATGCTGCAAATATTTCTCTAGATATGTCAGTATGTGCATTTTAAAACTTTTGATACTTATTTCCAAACATCTCTGCAGCAAGAATGTTGCCAATTTGCACCTCGAGCAGCCATATAAATTGCTGTCTGCAACATGATTTCTGTCTCATGTAAAGAGTTCTAGAGTTTAACAAGCCCTTTGGCAAACATTATTTCAATTTATCCTAGAAATAATGTTACCCCATCTTGTAGTGGTAATGGTTAAAGAAGTGGGCTCTGAGTTACTTACTTGATGAACACTACTTGCTGCATGACCCTCGTCAAGTTACCTAACACTTAATGCCCCAGTTCCCTCATCTGTAAAATGGAGATACTAATAGAAATGTCCTTGGAGCATTGTTGTAAGGAATAAATTAAATATTTATAAAGTTCCTAGGAAAGAACTTACATGTATTAGGCATTCATTAAATGTTAGCTATAATAATATAATTGAATATTAGCTATCTTTATTGGTATTATTATGACTACTAATACTATAGCAGTAATAATACTACTATTACCATGTGCCATTTATTAGTTTGAATATATTACATGTTGTTGGTTGTCAGATGCTCACAATTCTCCAAGGAAAGTATTATTAGCCTCATTCTACAAATAAAGAAATTTAAAGTAAGAAAGAAGATTCATGACTTGTTCAAGGCCACACAGCTAGGAAGTGGCAAAGAGACTGCTAGAAACAAGATCTGTTGATACTCCTTCCACTGAGACTGAAAGTAGTGATTCTAGTAAGGAGGCTGCCACACCAACCCAGGAAGAGAGATGAGGCCATAAGAAAGTCTAAATGAATGTGTGAATGAACTACTGAGTGAAGGAGTGAATGAGTAAGCAAAAGGATGGCTGAATGAATAGTAGAGAGTTAATGTGGTCCAATAAGTCAATGACTGAGCACATAAATGAATATGTGGAAAAAGAGTTGGAGAACTCAAAATCAGCAACATGGGTAAAATACAGACTAGCCAGGAAGAGACTTAAAATGAATTCTTTTCATCCTCATATCTGCTCCTGCAGGAAACTATGTCTTCAGTTATGACCAGTTTTTCAGGGACAAGATCACGGAGAAGAAACAGGATCACACCTACCGTGTGTTCAAGACTGTGAACCGCTGGGCTGATGCATATCCCTTTGCCCAACATTTCTCTGAGGCATCTGTGGCCTCAAAGGATGTGTCCATCTGGTGTAGTAATGATTACCTGGGCATGAGCCGACACCCTCAGGTCTTGCAAGCCACACAGTGAGTAGTAGGCTCTCAGCCATCAGCAATGGCCAGAGGAGATGAAAAACCACACATAGGAAAAAAAAAAAAAGGCAGAGCTGGCAGTGGAAACCTGGGTTCTACCACCACTTTTCTGTCCAAGGTCCTCCACCATATCTATTCCTTGGATATGAACTAAGTCAACACACCATGTTTCCCAAACTCTTGGGTGTCCAATGCTATGGAGGGGAAGGACGGGAGACCAGGCAAGGCCCACTCTGCCTGAGTTTTTAATCTAGCTGCAGAATTAGTATTGCCAGAGATGGAGTGTGACCTCCTCTAGGCCTTCCAAACAACTGAAGCTCAACCTAGCTTCTCCCTCTCTCCCTGAGTACCTCCAGTCCTAGAAGGAAGGCACATGTCTCCCTATCCTCCCCATCCTTCCCTCTACTTTGTCTCACAGGACACAGTGTATATAGGATCACTAATTCAACATTGACTCCCATCAAGGAAGGGAAACCTACCCAGTTCCTCGATGCCTGACACGTTTTTTTTTCTCCCTTTCTCCTGGCCAGGGAGACCCTGCAGCATCATGGTGCTGGAGCGGGTGGCACCCGCAACATCTCAGGCACCAGTAAGTTTCATGTGGAGCTTGAGCAGGAGCTGGCTGAGCTGCACCAGAAGGACTCAGCCCTGCTCTTCTCCTCCTGCTTTGTGGCCAATGACTCTACTCTCTTCACCTTGGCCAAGATCCTGCCCGGTAAGCCTGAGGCCTGAGCTTTGTTTAGGGCTGCTATCCTGCAATACAGCATCCAGTTTCACTGGTTCCATCACTCCTTCCCTGTATTTGGAGTTCCCACTCCCATCGTTCTTCCTTCTTATCCACCTTGCATATACTCAACAGTGGATAATTATATCCCTCTGCTTTCTCCCCTTCTGCACCTAGAGAGGACCACTACTGGGGAATATTACCCAACCTCACAGAAGGGAAACACTATAAATTCATCACCTCCCAACTCAACTGGGCTCTTAACACACATAAATAGTTATTTTATGTCTCCACAGGAGCTTTTTCAAACTTTTTCTCCTCTTCTAAAACCTCTGACTACCTTCTCATTCACACTTAGCAAATAACCTCACATCTTACTTCACAATAAAAACAGAAGCCCTAGACAGAGAATCCTTATTTATTGCCACCAAACCTACAAACTTATCTAATTGTTCATGTAGCCTTGCTTCATTCTTTCCTTTTACAATGGAAGACATATCTCTCCTTCTGCCTAAAGCCAATCCCTTCACTTGTACACTGGTTCCCATATTCCCAGTCTCCTACTTTCTAGTCTATAATGTCCTCACCTCATAGGCCTTGTTGTCCTTCTGCCATGGCCCAATCCAGAATGAATACAACTCTCCATCTTCACTGTATCAATTCTGGGCTCATACAGTTGCTCAGAAAGGAGTCACTAAAAATTCATAGTCTTAACCTCTACTGGGTTCTCCATGCTCTCTGGCAATCCCATTTCCCTGGTCAGTTCTCCAAGTTTATGGTGCAGTTTTGCCAAACCACCATTATCCTCAGCCTTCCTGCACCCCTCCTCCCCATCTCCCTCAGCAGATGACTTCATGTTCTACTACATTCAAAATAGAAGACACCAGACAGCAACGTCCTTGACTCCCAGCCACATAACACCTACAAACTCATAAGCATCTTCACATGTCCTCTCCTCACGCCTTCTCTTCTGTTATAGTGGAAGAAGTATCCTTTTTCTTGTGACTAATCCTTCCACTGTTGCTCTGTGCCCCATTCCTCTCTACCACCTTAGGAATCTTGACCTATTGGCTCTCTCCTCCTCTCCTGTATTTTCAGCCTCTCCCTCTCTTTAAACATGTTTTCAGGTCTCTTGCATCTTATAAAAAAACATTGCCTCAACCCCTCATCACTCTCTAGCTACTGCCCTCTTTCCTCCCTATAACAGGCAAACTGCTTGAGAGAAGTCTCTGCTCTAACTAATTCCTCACCTCCTGCTGATTTTCAGCACAGCAAAATATTACCACCACTTCTCAGAAACTTTTTTTGAGTTCACGCATAAGCCCTAACTAAACTCAACATCTTTAAGATTTTTTTGTCCATCCCCTCCTCAACCATTAGAATTCAACTTCTTTCCATCTCTACTGCCAGCATCCTAGTCTGATCCAACATCATTTTTTAAAGAAAATTTTACCTTTGCCCTCTGATAATCTATTCTTTACAACAGTCAGAATTTTTTTTAATGCAAAACTATATTTGTTGCCCACCACCTCCACCCTGGTCAAAACCCTTAGGTGGACCCCCATTCCCCTAGGGCCAAATCCAAATTTCTTATCACAGCTTCTAAAGTTCTCGATAATCTGGCTTCTATATATCTCTTCAGTCTCACCTTTTTGCATCCCTCCTCTCACTATTTCATTCAGTAATACATTCATTCATATACTCATTCGCTTACTTATAAATCAGTCATCAGTTTATTTATCCATTCATTTAATAAATGTTTACTTAGCATCTACTATGTGCTTAGTCTTATACTGTACACCAGAGACAGAGAGATAATAAGACGTTTTTGCTCCCATGCAACTCCCAGTCTGCTTGTCTTTCAAGCCATGTTCTCCAGAAAGCCATAACTCATTTTCTCAGGTGGAAGTTATCCCTTACTCTTATAAAAAGGCCACAGTTCCTTGATGGCAGTGCAGTTAGTGGCAGGGGTTGGGGAGGTCCAGGAATCAACTCCCTCTACCAATTTCACATGCCCACCTGCCCCACCAGGATTGCCCAGTAAAAAGCCCTGCATTCTTCAAATCTTTCCGGACCTTAGCTTTCTCACTTGTATAGTAAAGCAGATAAATCCCATGATCACTAACAGACCTGCCCGCTCTGACATGCCATGAGCTTATGATTCCAACAGTAAAAGCCTGATAAATATCCATCCCTGTAACCACAAGCAGATGGATGCTACCTGGAACAGATGGAATTTCATCTAGACTAGGAAGAATCTAGCATCAGTCCAAGCCAACAAGCATTCCCTGGGGTAATCCCTTTTCCAAGTCTTGATCCTATATGTTGGGGAGAAGAAAATAGGTCCTGTCCTCAAAGAACTCTGAAGCTTCTTGGGAAATTAAATGTTCTTCCATCCTAAGGCAGTCAGAGGCTAGACCAGGGTTACAAATGACTGGAGGGAAGGATGTAGCGGCTAGAATTTGGGAACAGTGAAGACCTTCTAAGGGAGAAAGAAGTGTCACAAAGGTTCCCAGAGAAGGAAGAAGCAGAGCAAGGTCTTCAAAGGGAAGAAAGGGTTGGCCCTTTTCTTTGCCAGGTCAAACCTGAAGGTTGAAGTGGGAGTACTGGGACAGAAGCTTAAGGATTATGTATCTGCTTCCTCAGGGTGCGAGATTTATTCAGACGCAGGCAACCATGCTTCCATGATCCAAGGTATCCGTAACAGTGGAGCAGCCAAGTTTGTCTTCAGGCACAATGACCCTGACCACCTAAAGAAACTTCTAGAGAAGTCCAACCCTAAGATACCCAAAATTGTGGCCTTTGAGACTGTCCACTCCATGGATGGTACGTATATGTGTGAGTGTATGTTTACTAGTGTTGGTCTCACAAAAATCATGATGATGATGATGATGATAACATTATAACAGCTAATATTTATAGAGTGTTTATTATGCGCCATGCAAAATTATTAGTATTTTACATGTATTCACTTAATTTTCTGAATAATTCTATGAGATAGGTGTTATTATTATTTTGATTTTTTACATGAGGAAACTGAGACATAAGAGTAATTTGTCCAGACCAGGCGTGGTGGCTCAAGCCTGTAATCCCAGCACTTTGGGAGGCCGAGACAGGTGGATCACGAGGTCAGGAGATCGAGACCATCCTGGCTAACACAGTGAAACACCGTCTCTACTAAAAAAATACAAAAAAAACTAGCCGGGCGAGGCGGCGGGCGCCTGTAGTCCCAGCTACTCGGGAGGCTGAGGCAGGAGAATGGCGTAAACCCGGGAGGTGGAGCTTGCAGTGAGCTGAG
>NW_016809551.1:24371-28073 GCF_001698545.2 Rhinopithecus bieti | reverse complement strand
AAAAAAAAAAAAAAAAAAAAAAGAGTAATTTGTCCAAGGTCAAACAGCTAGTAAATGCCAAAGAATGGAGACAGGTATTACTTTCATCTTATAGGTAAAGAAACTAAAGTTCAGAGTTGGCATCCAATTCATCTAGAGTGGCTCAGCAAATTGGCGCTAAAGTATTTGCACCCTAACACATATAACTCCAATTCCTCAAGTAACACTTCTCTTGTTAGAAATGATATGTAAATCAATAATCCCAGTGTTTGGTTTTATGAAGGAAATTTCAAAACCATTGCCCAGGATTTTTTTTCAAGGTCCAGTATGAAGCACTGGAGTCAAAACAGGTTTTCAAGTCAGAGAGACCTGGGTTCAAATCACACCTTTGACAATTACTGGCTATGACCATGGGTAACTCTTTAACTGTCTAAGCCTCAATTTTCCCAAAGGTAAAATATCTGGTTGTAAGAATTAGAGATGATAGAAACCATTCTAGCTACTATGTTTTAGTAGAAATAAATGATCTTCACACTCCTACTTCCTTTCTTTGCTCAATTGAAACGATGTCCAAAGCTTTCTATTACTGGCCCTGTTGTGTAGAAATCATGTGTTTTAGTTATCCCCTTATGGATTTATTTAAGGGATGAGATCAACTCATTTCAGTTTGTCCCTTTTCCAACTGAAACAAAAGAGTCCATAGTATTCCCTGATTTAGCTATCTTAAGTGGCATGTAATGACTATACACACAGGCTCTAAAACTAGACTATCCATGTTCAGATCCTAGTCTGACCCTTTACTGGCTTGGGCAAGTTTCTTAATTGCTCTGCATCTCAGTTCTCAGTTGCTTATTTGCAAAATGTAAGTGATAATAATTAAATAGGTATGCAAATTAAATGAGTTAATATATGTAAGGAACTTACTATTATGCCCACTCCCACATTTCTAACACTAGCAATAAAGTAAAACTATCCTATTCCTTTTGTATATTTCTACCACTGAGACTATTCAAATTCATTATTTCTCTAGTGGAAACTATGTTGGTACCATTCTACCTCGTTACATTTGCAAATAAATTGTTCTTTATTTACCTATTTTTGGGGTGCAAACTCTGCCCAAACTGTTGATCCTTAGGCTGAATCTCTCCCATTGAAATGATGCTTGAACCATCACACTGTCATTTGTCTCAGGTTCTACCTTCTGTAGTTGACTCCCCTCAGGTTGTCCTACCAATTGCTCACATTTTTAAATCCTGGCTTAGAACCCCTATTTCCACCTGAAGATGTTTTTTCTGTATTACAACTCCTTGTACCTCAGCAGTTTCCAGGGAGTACAGAGGGATACACACAGATTGCAGGAAAAGAAACAAAAGAGGCAGAGAGAGGCTGAACATGGCAGAAACAGGAAAATAGACATTGTCAGAATGAAGTAAAAATAGAAAGACAAAGAGTCAAACCTTGATCCCAGGCTGGGGAACACACACGCATGCACACGCACACGCATACACACACACACACACACACATACAGAGAGAGAGAGAGAGAGAGAGAGAGAGAGAGAGAGAGAGAGAGAAGGCAGGGATGAGATACAGGCAATCAACCCATAAACAGAGGTTTGGAATAGTTCTAAATGAAGGCGCACATCCTCCTTCCTCTCTACAACACTCTTTTCCAACCCACAGTAGGCATGGATGGCAAATTCCACACTGGAGATGGAGCTGGGGAAGGGTTATGATGTCCTACCTCTAACCCTTGGCTTTGCTCAGGTGCCATCTGTCCCCTCGAGGAGTTGTGTGATGTGTCCCACCAGTATGGGGCCCTGACCTTCGTGGATGAGGTCCATGCTGTAGGACTGTACGGGTCCCGGGGCGCTGGGATTGGGGAGCGTGATGGAATTATGCATAAGATTGACATCATCTCTGGAACTCTTGGTAAGTGAATGTTTTGGCCTTCTTATATACCCTCCAGAGATGAGGCCCCTACAAAATTCTCTTCTCCCTCCTCCCCAAAGCTATAGGGGTTGTTTGGACAGAATTCACAGCCCCAGGCCGCTGCCCTCCTGGACTTCCTCTCTCCACTCGCATCCCACTGCAGAGTTGATAAGAAAGTCTAGGAGAGTTTTTTGAAAAGACCTTGAACTATGCCAAATAGTTAGATTCAACTTGAGTATGTGAAGAGCTGTGTTTCTAAACCCCTCCCCCACCCTAGCCCCAAGCTTCATCTTAGCTCCACTCCTGACCCTATCCAGCTAAAGGTCCCCACCCAGCTCCTACCTATCTAGTCATTGCATATGGTGAGACTTGAAAGTCCTATCTCAAAGCAGCAGAATTATCAGCTCTGACTGCCTTGTCATGGACAGATGAGCAGAGGCCTGGGAAGAGAGCCTGGAGCCCCAACTTCGGTGCACCCCCTTGGGTTATCTGGCACATGATCCTGTTCCGCTGGGACTGATTACGGGATCTGTGTATATCTTCTTACTTTCTGTCTCCAGGCAAGGCCTT
Organism: Rhinopithecus bieti; assembly: GCF_001698545.2. Lineage (NCBI taxonomy): Eukaryota > Metazoa > Chordata > Mammalia > Primates > Cercopithecidae > Rhinopithecus > Rhinopithecus bieti. The sequence continues at coordinate 25,593 of NW_016809551.1, read as the reverse complement.
TGGCTGTGTGGGTGGCTACATCGCCAGCACCCGTGACTTGGTGGACACGGTGCGCTCCTATGCTGCAGGCTTCATCTTTACCACTTCTCTGCCCCCCATGGTGCTCTCTGGAGCTCTAGAATCTGTGCGGCTGCTTAAGGGAGAGGAGGGCCAAGCCCTGAGGCGAGCCCACCAGCGCAATGTCAAGCACATGCGCCAGCTACTCATGGACAGGGGCCTTCCTGTCATCCCCTGCCCCAGCCACATCATCCCCATCCAGGTGAGAGCCCCACCCTGCCCATTGCCCTCTCCACCTATTTCTTCTGGGAGCCTCCCCACTCCCAACAAACCTGTTTCTGTCTTCAATTACTTGCTTTCCTGCTAACCATTCCCCTTATTGCCAGCTTTGTTTCCCTTTTTGAAAAATTATCAGCCATTTTGGATCAACTAGTCTTTTCCTTGCATCAGCCATTACCTCATACTTATTAGATTATCCTAACCCTAACAATAGCGAGTGTTCACAGCCTATAATTCAGAGTTTTTCAAACTGAATCAAGACAATTAATGGGTCACAAAATCAGCTTAGTGGGTTATCATTAGCATTAAAAAAAGAAAAGAAATAGAATAGAAAATGTTGGAGTACATCACACATACTAAGGCTATCAATTTGTGAAAAATTTGTATTCGTTTTGTGTATGTGCATACATACATGTATGTGTATGTGTGCGTTTATGATCATGGTGTAAAATGTACTTCTTATTGAGAATTGAGGGCAGAAAAATAAAATCAAAAGCCATAGTATTACCTGCTACTTTGGATCCTCAATATGAGCGCTTACTGCCTTTAAAAATGAACTGCTACTTCTTTCTTAACTGACATGTATTTGTGTGAGTCAGTAAGCCAGGGCAGGGAAAGGACACTTATTTGTGATAATTTGGTGGATGAGAAATAGTCGCTGCTCTTTAGACTAACCTAGTATTTCCTTTAAACACTCATTTTATGAATTAATTTAGTGACAGCACCCCATAATTGGCTTGGGGGGTTCTGGAATTGGCTTGGGGGAGGCATCTTCTCACCCAGAACCATCCTAACCTAGGATATTAGCTAAGTAAAATCAGTGTGCTTGCTCTGCAAACAGCTTCCAAATAGGGCTCCTGGTACCACCACCGCTCTATCCTTTTCAAACCAAATTGCTAGCTCTGAGTTCCTCCTTGATAGAAATTCTGGAGCTGCCACTAAGCCC
>NW_016809551.1:0-21514 GCF_001698545.2 Rhinopithecus bieti | reverse complement strand
CTCCCCCCACCTCGCCAACCATCCCGGGTTAAATCTATCCAGGGTCTCTTTGTTTTTTTTTTTTTTGAGACAGAGTCTGGCTCTGTAGCCCAGGTTGGAGTGCAGTGACATGATCTTGGCTCACTGCTACCTCTGCCTCCCGGGTCCTGGTTCAAGCAATTCTCCTGCCTCAGCCTCCCAAGTAGCTGGGATTATAGGCATGTGCCACCATGCCCAGCTAATTTTGTATTTTAGTAGAGATGGGGTTTCACCATGTTGGCCAGGCTGGTCTTGAACTCCTGACCTCATAATCCACCTGCCTAGGCCTCCCAAAGTGCTGGGATTACAGGCGTGAGCCACCAGGCCCGGCCTGGGTAGTTTTTAATGCAGGGCCTGACATTGAGCAGGTGCTCATTCTAGGCCTGTTGGATGAAAGACATGTAGGCAGTTGATGGTCTAGCAGAGGAGCCAGATATAGATGGTACTGGTCCAGTATGACAAGCTCCAGTATTCTAGGAGCTAGAGGGAGTGGGCACATTATGGCTAGAGAGGGTGAGAAGGACGAAATTGGAGAGGCTTTGTGAGTAAGGAAGTTTTTATGATGCACGTTGAAGTACATGTGAATATGTTGTAAGAATATTCCAGAATAAAGGAATTCCATGAGCAATGACCTAGAGATAGGAAAGCAGGGGGTATGTATTGACAAAATCATTCTGTTTGTCTGAAGCATGGGCAGTATGAGAATTCAAGGAAGACAAGCTAGGTAGGCGCCATTCATTCATTCATTCATTCAAAAACATTAAATAATGCTGGCTAACATTAAGTACTTACCATGTGCCAAGCACTGTTCTAAACACTTTACACATATTAACTCATCTAATCCCCACAGCAACCTCAAGAGTTAGAGATCCTCTTATCATTTCCATTTTGTACATGTGGAAGTTGAGGCACAAAAATATATAGTTGCTGATCCAAGGTCACACACCTTCTAAGTTGCAACTGGGAGGTCTTTCTCTACCTCCATGGTCATAACTGCTAGGTCTACCACCTCTCTGAGCTGATGACCCAGACTCCTGGGCCTTTTGTTCAGTATTCTCTATTGCTCCGGGCTTCAATTATAGAGCTCAGTATTCTTGGTTCTCTGAATGTCCACTTAGGCTAGGCTTTTGTAAGAATATATGTGAGGCATCCACAATGGCTCCACCAGTCCCTAAGTTCCACAGCCAATCCATCCTGAAATCCTGCAAAAGTCCTCTATAATCTCTCTTAAACCTATTTGCTTTTCTCCCTTGCCACTTCTTTAATCCATGTCAACATGATTTTTTCCTAATTTCTCTGCTTCTCTCTTGCTCCTCTCAAATCCTTTCTCGATGCTGACCACCAGAGGGATTTTCTAAAACCTGACTATATTGCTCCCTTGCTTAAACCCCTTCATGTTTCCCTCTAGACTCTAAAGCAGTGGCCTCCAAGGTGAGGTATGCAAAATGATTACAGGGTGAAGGAGCAGAATATGTATTAGAATTTTTTGGTTTTCTTAATCTTAAAAATAGGAAATCAAGCATTACTGATACTGATCTTTAATATACAGACTGACAATTATATATATATATATAATATATAAACAAATATACAGAGATTGGAGGCACATGCTAAAACATTTGTACTGACAGCGATATATAGTCCAAAATTTGGAAAACATTGACATACAGGACAGAGTTGAAGCTCTTCAGCATAGCATTCAATGCCTTCCACATGGTGATCTCTATGCCCTCACCTCCTCCCCACATGCATTTTATTTTTTCAGCTACACTGAATGACTTGTCGTTCCCTCATTTTTCTCTGCTCTCTTACCTCTGGGACTTTGCTCGTGCTGCTCTCTTTTGATTGGAATGCCCTCCCTCACACTTTCCTCTAGCTTACTTTCCTTCATCTTCTAGACTTAAGTTAGGAATTCTTTCAACAAATATTTATTGAGTACCAACTGTGTGCTAGACACTGTTCTAGGCACTGGGGATGCAGTAGCAAACAAATCAGACACAAAATTCCTACCCTCTGGAGCTTACATTCTAGTGGAAGAGGATAGTAAAAAAATTTACTAAAAATAAGCAAATTAAATAGCACGTTAGTTCTAAGTACTATGGGGAAAAATAAAGCTGGATAAGGAGAATGGGATAAGGGGGCAGGGGCGAGTTCAGAGAAGGGTTGTAGTATTAGAGTGGCAAGGGTAGAAGATGCTGAGGTGAAACTTGAGCAAAGATTTGAAGGAGGTGGAGTTAGTGAGGCAGATATCTAAGAGAATGACATCCCGGGCAGAGGGAACATCCTGAGCAGGAAAGACATAGGAGTATTCCTTTTATATTTGAGGAACAGTAAGAAGATGTGTATGGGTGGAATGGTATGAGTAAGTGGGAGACAGAAAAATTGAGTACATAGAGGCAATGTGGGACCAGATTGTATAGGGTATGGTAGGTCATCAGAAGGATTTTGGCTTTTACTCTGAGAACCCTTGAAAGGATTTGAGCATAGGACTGATATATCTGACTCAGGTTTTAACAAAATTGCTCCAACTTCTATGTAGAGAATACACTAAAAGGGAGCAAGGCTGGAAGCAGGGAGACCCAAGAGTGGGCTACAGTAATATCCCAGGTGAGAGATGATGGTGGCTCAGACTTGATCATAATGAAGGCAATAAGAAGTGGTCAGATTTTGAAGGTACAGCCAATGGTCTTTGCTGATAGATGGGATATAGGGTAAGAGAGAAAGAGAAAAATAAAGGACAATTCCGAAATTTTTGGACTGAGCAACTGGAATTGCCATCCACTGAGATGGGAAAAGTTGAAAGTAGAATAGCTTGGTGGAAAGTAGGGACATGAGTAGCTCAGTTGTACTTATAAGTTAGAAATGCATACTAGACATCTAGGTGGAGATGGAGAAAAGCCATTGATATACAAGATTGGAAACCAGTAGAGAGGTGTGAGCTGGAGATTAAAATTTCTGAGCCATCAGCATATAGGTAGTCTTTAAAGTCATGTGACTAGACAAGATCAGCAAGGGCATGAACACAGAAAAGGCCAAGAACAGAGCCCCGGAACATATCTGGGGTACTTCCTCCAGCTAGGTCAGGTTTCCATCTCTGGGTTTTCACATCCCCAGGTGGACCCGCTACCCCAGGTTTCCTGGTCATAGCACCAATGACACAGTATGGTTACTGTCACTATCATTGTCCTCATAGGGCTTGGAGTTCCCAAGCAGATAGTCATTCTTGGGCCACAGCACATCCTATACTTAGGGAGTGGTCCAGGCCAGGACAGTATGGCTTCAAATTGTGTCAAAGGAGAGCTTCCCAACCTTTTATTATATCCCAGCATCCAGATACAAATGGTAATACTCACGGCACACACAGGAGCAAATAGAGTAGGCTACTTCTGGCCCTGAGGTATCTTGAAGGGTTGAGGGGCATCAGTATCTTGGTGCATCTGTACTAGATTTGGAAGATCTAGTCTAACCCATTCTTTCCCTCCCCTCCCCCTACCACCTTCAGAGAAGCTGCTGCTGGCTTGGACTGAGGTGGGGATGCCCCTCCAGGATGTGTCTGTGGCTGCCTGCAATTTCTGTCGCCGTCCTGTACACTTTGAGCTCATGAGTGAGTGGGAACGTACCTACTTCGGGAATATGGGGCCCCAGGTATGTCACCACCTATGCCTGAGAAGCCAGCTGCCTAGGATTCACACCCCACCTGCGCTTCACTTGGGTCCAGGCCTACTCCTGTCTTCTGCTTTGTTGTGTGCCTCTAGCTGAATTGAGCCTAAAAATAAAGCACAAACTGCAGCATGTGAAGCCTTTTATTGGACAGGGAACAGACAAGTGCACTCTACCTGACTCCCTCATACAAGTGGCAGATCTGAGGAAACCATAGGTCACTTGTTGGTCATCATTCCATTTTACCAACAGGGAAACAGAATGAGAAAGAGGAAGGAAATGCCCAAAAACTACACAGTGAGTTGCACAGAGCCGGGATACTAAGCAGATTTATTTGAAATAGTTCTTCTCCAATGGTTTCAATAAAAATCCAGGGATTGACTCTTCACTGGTAATCTGGGCCCTGGAATTCTGGGCCCAGGGTAGCCCCTGAAGCCAGGAGATGAGTCAGCCCTAACCAAATTCCCTAGAAAGGAGTGGTTCCCCAAAACCAGAGGTATTTTCCAGAAGGGGATATGGATGTCTTCCTCAATCCATTATCCTCTCTCCCTCCCACGGCATCCCACAGAACAGGATTTACCAGTCCAATTTTTTTTTTTTTTTTTTTAGACGTCGTTTTGCTCGTTGCCCAGGCTGGAGTGCAACGGCACGATCTCAGCTCACTGCAACCTCCGCCTCACAGGTACAAGCTATTCTCCTGTCTCAGTCTCCTAAGTAGCTTGGATTACAGGCACGTGCCACCACACCCAGCTAATTTTTTTGTATTTAGTAGAGACAGGGTTTCACCATGTTAGGCTGGTTGTGAACTCCTGACTTCAGGTGATCCACCCACCTCGGCCTCCCANGCCCTAACCAAATTCCCTAGAAAGGAGTGGTTCCCCAAAACCAGAGGTATTTTCCAGAAGGGGATATGGATGTCTTCCTCAATCCATTATCCTCTCTCCCTCCCACGGCATCCCACAGAACAGGATTTACCAGTCCAATTTTTTTTTTTTTTTTTTGAGACGTCGTTTTGCTCGTTGCCCAGGCTGGAGTGCAACGGCACGATCTCAGCTCACTGCAACCTCCGCCTCACAGGTACAAGCTATTCTCCTGTCTCAGTCTCCTAAGTAGCTTGGATTACAGGCACGTGCCACCACACCCAGCTAATTTTTTTGTATTTAGTAGAGACAGGGTTTCACCATGTTAGGCTGGTTGTGAACTCCTGACTTCAGGTGATCCACCCACCTCGGCCTCCCAAAGTGCTGGGATTACAGGCGTGTGCCACTGTGCCCAGTCTACCAGTCCCATTTTCACAGGTGAGAAGAGGCTTGGCTAGAGCAAGCACTGTGTTCAAAGCAATGCTTCCACTTTCCAGGTCACAGTATACGGGAAACATTTCCATGGCACACTTAGGGGCACTAATGATACTACTTGCTAAGGAGGTGATCTTCCCTGAGACTTGTGTGATCTCAGGCCCTGCCTGGCAATGCTGAGAGCTGAGGACCCTATTTCTTTCAACTCTGTAACCCACTGGTGCAGCTGTGCAGCACACTAGTTGGAAAGCTCTGGTTTAAGGCTACATAGCCCACCTCCCTTGCTGATTTAACCGCAGCAGTACAGTAAACTCCTACAACTAAGCAGAGAACCCTTTATGGTGAGCACTGCTCCTCACTCCTCACTATTCCCTCCTCCCTCCTCCCCTTTCCCTGGGAATTATATTATTGGGCTACAGCCAGCTGGCAAACTCAGTATTGAGATAGCTTCTTTGACTCAACTTTATGGAGTACATCCACAATGTCCACTCAAAGTGCAACCCTGAAACAAATACACAGACTTTATTGATGCACAAATACATTTTCCAGCAAAGACAGAAGTGATTTAAAATCACACAACTTCCCGGGGCAGCCAGTGTCTGTGTACTTCAGACAGGAAGCTGGAAAGTGGTGTAGCGGGCTGGGTCACAGGATTAAGGTGCAAAAAGCTCACCAACAAGGAGCTAGGTAGGAAGGTCAGTGAGGAAGACAGGGCTTAGAAGAGGAAGAGAAGGGTAGGAGACTTTCGGGGAGAAGCAGGAGGCAGCTCAGGGAAGGGGAGCTGGCCTCAGATCACATGCAGGGGTGACTATGCCAGACGTCTCCAGGCCTCCATTGGTTCAGCTGGGCCTGCTCCAGAGGAAGAAGTTGCACCGGGAGGAGGGATCAGTGGGAGGACCCCGGGGCCTGGCACACATGTAGAAGCGGCGGCCCAGGTTGGGTCCTGGCTTCTTCACAGTACGCATCACACATGGCTCCCTGTGGCCCCCACAGAGGGGTGTGCGCAAGGGCCCCGCCAGCACAGACTTCCAGAATGAGGTCTGTACCTCCTTCTCATCTTTGGCTTCTGAAGCCTTGGCCCGCCCCTTCACCACTTTGGCCACTGCTTCCTCTTCTGAAGTCTTCGGGGTCATGAGGGTGCTCATCAGTGGTGGGCTAGGCAGTTCTATGTCAGGAGAGGCTTGGGGACAGTTAGGGGAGGGCTGAAAGTAGCTCTTCAGGTTTTTCTGGCCTCTGCCAGAGCCAGCCTGACTAGGCCGAGGCCTGGTTGAGTGCACTTGGGCTTTGTTTTGGCACGTCTGTACCCGGGTTTGATGGTTGTGCTGCAGCACCGACTGCTCCAACACAGGACTTTGTTCGAGAGGAACTAGGAAGCGAAGGATCTTGAGCTGGGTGCCTGCAAACTCAGGGAGGAAGCGGGTGCACAGAGGTGGGCACTGTTTTGCGGGTACAGAGGACACACTCAAGACTGCACCCACAGGGCAGTGGTCAGAGCCCATCACCTCAGGAAGCAGAAAAGAGGCCTGAAAGGTGTCTATGACCAGGGTCCTGTCCCCTAGCACATAGTCAAGTCGGGAGCCATAGTTGAGATGGCGGGCGCCGGTCACTGCTGACCAGCAGGTGAAGGCCCCCTCCTGCTTTGGTTGGAAGCAGCGGTAGCTATCAATGAAGGGCCCTACATGAGAGGCAGACTGGCACCCCAAGTTACTGAGCAAGCTGTCCATCCACTTGCGCCCTGGATCCTCTTCAAAGCATTCCTAGGTGAGGAGGAAAGGGGGTTGGAAGAGAGAGAGACAGAACTAGATACCTAGAACTGGAAGGGACTTAGACTAACTGCTGCATTTTGCAAATAAGAAAATTTGGTTGTCCCAAGAGGACTACTGCTGAAGGTCACACAGTCCAGAATTGGCAGAGCTGGGATTCTGATTTTCATCCTTACTTATTTAAAAGACCATGCTTCTTTTTCCCTCTGCACAAGCTTGCATTTATCTTGCATTGGTCCATCAATGGCAAATCTGAAAGTTTGTTTAATCAGAGCAATTCCCAGAACTGCTTTTTAAAATGACGGAAAACAGGAAGTTAAAAAAGTGTTTGCCTCTAGGAAGTAGGGCTGGGGTTAAGAGTTAGGAAGACTGTCAGCTTCTTCCTTTAAACCCTCTGGCACTATTTGGTTCATCTAGTGTGTCAAAGCCCTCAATGACCATTCCTACCTTCTGAGCTGAGGACCTGCAAGGATCCAGGTCTGAATACTTCCTTAGGCTCTGATCCCCAATCCATCATCCATCAGTCCATCCATTCACTCCACCTACCCACCCACTCATTCAATGCAAGGAATGTTCATGGAATACCTATTATGTGCCAAGCATGATGCCAGGGACAAAGTAGGAACCTGATCTACTCCTGGGGACCAAGGAGACTTCCTTTCGAGAAGTGATCTGGAGGGGAGGTGTGCGGGCTGAGCAAGAGTAACCTAGGTGGAGGGTGCTCCCAACTTTAAGAATAGTCTCTGTGCTGGGCCTGTGGAGGGAGTGTGCTGTGTACCCAAAAGACTTGAGGAAAGACCAGACTTGAGACCAGAATACCAGCAGGAAATGGCTGCCATAGTCACAGTGCAAGCAAGATGATGGTCACTTGGGCTAGGGTGGGTGCCAGAGGAGACAGAAACATGAAATTATAAGATGATTTGTAGCTAGAATCAACAGTACTTGCAGACTAACTGAATGTGGGAAGTGGAGTAAGAAAGAAAGACAATACTAGCACAATTCCCAGGCTTTAAGTTGAAGCAACCAAGGGGATGACAGTGCCATTTAGAGAAACGACAAGACTAAAAGAGCAAGCCTGGTGGAAAGTGGAAATGTTCTGCTATTTTGGAAAGACCGTAAGTCATCTTAGCTGGCACTATTAGTTCTCTTTCCCTGGAGGAGAAAATGAAGGAGGTATACATCAGAGATCTAGGCTACCTCTGAACTAAGTAGAGAAGGCATAAAGGTGTATGATGCTATCACAGGAATCTGAAACAACACACTGAATGAATGCATAAGAGGAATGAGGCAGGGAGGGACTGAAGGCTAGCACTTTGTAGCATTCTCTCCGCTCCCCACCACAACACCACCGCCATTCTCTCACTTCTGCTCATTTCCCAGCTGGAAGCCATATCTACATTTATGTAGCTCTTCTGCAAATTAATCAAGGAATATTCCCATGGTCCTTCTCTAAGCCAAGCCCAGTGCTGAGTGGGACTGTGCCAACATAAATCACTGATCCCCCATCATGAGACATAAGGCAAGCCAAGATGAAAGCTGGCTTGTAGATTCTAGGGCAGTGGTTCTCAAGCCTGGCTGCACGATAAAGTCACACTGGGGGCTTTTAGAACGTGCCACTACCCTGGCCCCACACCCGAGAGTTCTGAGTTCATTAGTCTGCAGAAGTGCTAAGATATTGATATTTTTGTTCTAATATGCAGTTAGGGGCTGAAAACCATGGGCCTAGGGGGACTTAGAGATAAGAGGCTCATATAACAAAAAGACAGAGACGGGGTCATGTCCACCAATTCAGGGCACAGTGAGAAAAGCCAGAATGAGAATAACTTTTACAACAGGCCGACAGGAGACAACCTGTCTAGAGAGGACAAAATGTGTAGGGACACTGAAGGTGGAAATAGAGACAGGTCACAGTCCATGGAGAGCCCTGAATGCTAGGTCTCCATGTTTTCTCTGTATCACAGAGGTAACCAGGAGGTACTGAAAGTTCATAAACAAGAAACACAGTGTATTAAGGAAATGACCAAGGCAATGTGGAATTCACAGTCCTTGAAAACATCTGACCCACAACAACTCTCCAGCCCCACCTTCTGCCACTCACCTCCCTTCCCGTGTCACTGAGAAGAAAGGGACTTGTGGTTCCCCAAGCACACAATGCAAATTCTCACCTTGAAACCTTTGTCCATGCTAAAATGCTTCGCTACTTCAAAGCTGTTCTACTCGTCTGTTAAGATTCAGCCATTTTTAGCTGCCTGTCCTGATGTCTGAGCTCACCTAGGACTCCCATCTCTGAGCTCCCGTAGCTTTCTGGGATGCCATCTGTGTCTCTGCTCTGAGAATACCATCCTATAATTGGCCAGCCATGTGTCTGTAGCCCACCACCATGCTGGACAGCTCCTAGGAGCCAAGAGTTGGGTCTGACTCCTGAGTCCTCAGTATGTGGCAGAGTCAGTATTGTCTATTGAATGAACGACCAATCCTCAGTACTATAAGATTAGTATTGCAAACCAAGCTCCACTTTCCCATAAAGGAAGCTGTCCCTGGGCCAAAAACTCAGCATTGGTTGGCTGTACAAACAGAATCAGTCAAGTGGGGCCAGGCACCTAGAGGTAGCCTTACCAGGTTGACTGCGTCCCAGTGGTCAATGGGGCGGTGGGCTGTATTCAGGTCACCCAGAATGATCACATGGCTGAAAAACACAATATGGGATTGTTAGAAAGGGGTACAGCAGTCCTGGCCCGTATACTTTTTCCTGGGCCCATGAGCTCAGACAGGCCACCCCCCATATTGAGGCTTCCTAGCCAACAGCAACTCATAGCAGCCTACGTCTCCAATCTTACCACAACCTTGCTGCCTTTCATATCTGACCAACCCAATTCTGATCTCCAAAGGTGACAGTGTTCCATGTTTGACATGACTGTCTCACTGATCAGTACCTAATGGGCATTTTTCTTATCCTTCAATCAAGGGGAGGTGAGCTCAAATACCACCTCCCCTTGATTGCTCTAACCCACCCTCACTTTCCTGTCCTTCCCTGGAACAAGACTTTCCTTTGCTTCCAGGAAGTTTACCATTCTCATCTCATTTCACCCTTAAAACTATTCTGTGGGGTAGAAACAATATCCCTTTGTCTCTGAGTTCTTTGGAAAGGGTCGATATCCCTTTCAATGGAGCTTAACACAGGGCTGGGCACCCAGGACCGACTCAAGGAAGCCTTGCTGCCTAGGCTTGCAGTACCTGCCTGCCGCCAGGAGGGCTTCTGCTCGGATTTGCAGCAAACGATAGAAGCGCATCTTAAAGACTAGCCGCTCAGGCCTCCCAGGGTCCGCATGGGGGCAGTACACGTTGATTAGGGTCAAGATCCTCTCCTTCCCTTCCCATGTGCTGGAGAAAAGAGAAACCTTCAAAAGGGGTCAGTTTCAAACCTCCCCTTCTGTCCCTTCCCCATACCATATGGCTTCCATTTGGTGACTGCCTGGGATGGAAAAGAAAGGGGTTAAAGAGACACAAATGAGCTGACATGAAGGACCTGGGGACTGACTACTGGTAAGGCAGGGAGAGGGACATCTAAGGATAACCACCAGGTAATGGCGCTGCTATTCACAAAGAGAACACCCAGAAAGAGAGAAACCTGGGGCAGTGAGTTCAGCACTAAGTTGCTTTTGAGATGTCTATGGTAATAAGGGCTGGATCACCAGGCCAGCCCCGCACTGTAGAGATGGAAACTCAAGCCTCAGAGGTGGAAAAATTTGCCAGGGTCACACACTGAGCAGCCCAGCCAGGACTAATCAGGAAAGGCAAATTTGGAAACTTCACCACGGTGCATGTATGTTTACAAGGCAAGCCTTAGAATCTTCACACTCAAAGAGTAGCACCAGCAGTGCTCAGTAGCAGGGAGATATGAGCTATTACCGGATCTTATGCTGTGTGAGGAGGGCCCGGCCCTCACTATCCAGAGCCCGGAGTTCCTCTTGGGTAAACTCATCCATGTTTCCATAGCAACCAACACTCCCATTCTGGGTGGCAAACAGGCCACTCAGGCCTTCTTCAGCAGCCACTGGGGTAGCGTTGTCCTTACAGAAGGTGGCTACACCTGGGAACAGACAGGGTACTCTGAGCAGACCTGGCAGTCAATAGCCTGTTGCACAGCCAGTCCCACTCCAATTGTCCCCACACAGGTCACCTAAGTCATCTTCATAAAGTGTGGTTCTTGGGGAACCTTATTCAAACCCTGGACTCTCAGTTCCTGCATCTAAAAAAGCCACAGAATGTTCTAAGTGTTTTACATTGATACATGGTGAGCGCTTGAGAAGTATTAGCAATTATTATTATCACATGAATTAATTCATTTAATCCTCGTAACAGCCCTAGAAGGTAAACATTATCCTCATTTTCTAGCTGAGGAACCTGAGGCACTAAGAGGTAATGTAACTTGCCAGAGGGTGCACAGCTAGGAAATGAGACACGATTCAAACCCTGGGCTTCTGGCTCCACAGTTCACACAATTAAGCACCACACTACTACTGTACTTCTGAGGTCCAGCAGGATAATTCTATCCATAAAAATTATATTTCACATAATTTACTATTATGCAGCTTTAGCTCTGTAAACTAAATGTCTAAATTTCTTATTACCCTCTCATCAAATATTGGAAACCCTTTTCCCCATCTGCCTCCATCACTAATTTAAAGTCCACAGAAAGCCCCATTTACCAGAATAGCCGCTACGGTTGCGGCTGAAGCTGAAATAGGAGTTATAACCCTCAACGATAGCCAGGGGCTCTGTCAGTGCATCCCCTAGGGGGAAAAAAAAATGTAAGATTAAGTCAGAGGTAAAACTAGCATCCGAGAAACACAAAGGCCTGGAATTACAGTTGTAGGCTAATTCCTTGCACACATCAGAGCCGGAGTTGGGGGGTGACAGGAATGAAGTATCTATGAGTAGAGGACCACCTAGAAAGATGGGAAATGTCAGAGAAGAAATTGATATCAGAATTAGAAGGCTGGCGGGGGTGGTTAGAAACTATGAAGTGGAGGTGGAGAATTAGATGGGAGACGGAAAGAATCGGAGCTAAGCCTGGGGGTCTGGACGATGGGAGGGAGCTGGGGGTGGGGATGGACATATGAGAGGACAGTGGGAATCTGAGCTAAGGGTGAGAAGTAAGAGAGAGGGAATTAGGGGATCTGAACTGGGGATGGAGGGGAAAGGAATTAGGGGATTCTGAGGGGAGACAGGAGGGTGAAGAAATAAGAGGACATCGAAGCTTGGGGTGGGAAATGAGGTGGGAATTAGGGACTTTCAGCTGGGAGGAGAGATGGGGATAGATAAGGGGTACGGGGTTCTGAGCTGGAGGTGTGAAAAGGAGGCAATTAGAAAGACTGAGCTGGGGTCAAAGGTGGGGTGGGAATTAGAGGATCTGAGCTTGGGGCAAGGATGAAGAATTCGGGGGTTTGACTTGGTGGCGGGGAGATGGACAGCGTATGGAAGGAGGAAATTCAAGGGACTGAGTTTGCGGCCAGAGAATGAGTGGGAATCTGACTAGATATGGGGTTTCGAGAAGGAGCTAGTTTGCTGAAGACAGGAAATGGAGTGCAACTGGGGATCTAGCTAGGGTGGGAAATGGGAGTTTAAGAGGGAAGAGACCTGGGTCTAAGGGCAGGACTCTAAGAATAGGAAACTGGGAAAGTAAAATTACATGGGACAGGGGGCAAAAGTTAGCGGGAAAGAAAAAGTATGCAGGGATCCTGGAATCCAGAGCGCTCACTGGTCACTTTGGTTTCCTGGAGACAGACGATATCGGCATCCAGCTCGTCCAAAATGCGCCCCACGGCCACGGCGGCACAGTTGCTGGGTTCCTGATTTGCCACCCCTTGCACGGGTCTCCGAATCCCATTGATGTTCCAGCTCACCACGCGCAACATCTTAACAGGCTGGCACACCTCCCAGCCCGCGCCAAACTAGGCGCGAGCGAGTAGCTCGCTGTTCAGAAGTTGGCCACGCCCGCCTTCCGCGCGCGTTTGCGCAGGCGTTCTCGTGCGTACCACAAAAGCGTCTGACGCACGTCGGGCGGGGGCTTCAACTTCCTCAGTTCTCATTGGCGGGAGGAAGAACTGGGTGGACGCTGAAAGAAGCAGAGCGGAAGCCTAGGGGCAATGAATGGCGAAAGGAGTTTCCAGTTGGGCTCCCGCGCGTTCCGTTCGGACACCTGAGTCTCAGTGCGTTTTTCCTCTACTCAGAAGTCCACGTGGTGCGTCCAGTTACTTACAAACGGGATTTTGCCACTTTTTAGGCGACCCTGAGCGGAACTGCTCAGCAGCCAAAGCCCCGCCCTCAATGCGACGGACCGCCTACCTAAGTGCACAGATGGCTGCAGCGCTTGCGCCCCAGGAGTAGCTGGTGCTAAGTGCTCGCGTTGAATGGGGCAAAGGTGGTTGGGGGAGGGAGCAGTAAGAGTCGCTCCACTGAGATAAGACTTAGGAGGAGGGCCTTTGGCTTTATTGGGGCAGAGGGGAGGAGGAGGAGGCTGTCTCAAGCCTGCCCTGTAGCTTTTATTTGTCTTGGCTCTTAACATTCCGAAGGATGTAGCCGGACACATCCTTACTCTTGGTTCTGTTTCTCAGATAAGTGAAATCGAGGCCCAGGAAATGTAAGCTCGTGAGCAGCACTGTCTCCGGATGCATCCATGGCTCTTCTGTATATGTTATCGCATTTAATTCTCAGGACAGCCCTGTTTGGGGCATTGAGGCTAAGTTAGAGATGTCGAGTGAATTCACTTCATTCTCACAGTTCAGTCTCTCTTACACTGAAGTAGTAGAGCCAGGATTCAAACCCTATCTTAATTAGCTCAAGGATTACTTTTCTGAGTGTTTTTACTAACCACACACCACCCCAGTTAAGTCTTTTCCTCTGGGGCCCCACGGCACCCTATGGTCCATTCTGTCACAGTACTTATAATACACAGCTATCATTGACTTCTATTTCTGCTGCCACTAGACTGTCAGCAGCTTGAGAACAATGACCATGTCTGGTTCATCTTGTTAGCCCATCCCCTAATACTGGACACAGTATATATTGGGAAGCAATAGATGTTTGTCAGGTAAATGAATGAACAAAGAAGAATAAATAGCAAGAGCATCAACAGGTTCATGGCTTGTTTTTGAGAGCACAAAAAATAGAATTAATGGATATGCCCAATGTCCAGGGAAAAGCATAACGATGCATCTTTAGGTTCGTCACCCAGAATTGCAGCATAATTATTTTTTCCCCAGAATTTAAGTGTTAGAACCATCGTCCTCAATGGTTACAGCAAAGACGCAGTAAACTGCTTTTCCTCCTGGAGGACTTAAATTTACCAGTTGTTGCTATCAGAAAATAGCTCTGTGATTAAAATAAAATTTGTGTGTCCTAAGCTTTTCATGCTTTGGGGTTATTGACTCAGAATTGACTCCCATGAACGTGACAACTAGGACAAAGGAAATGAACATTTTTATTGCTCTTGCTTCATATTGTCAGATTGCTTTCCAGTAAGAGATTATGCCCATTTACACTGAAGACCAATCTGAAACTCGGCCCCAGCGAAATCCAGAACTTGCCTGTCTCCATAGCTGGTTTTAATTTCCCTATTCTGCAGTGGCTTGTTAATATTAGTTCTGACCTTTGGGGCAAGGTGAACACATGGTTGGACTGAAGAGAAAAGGCTTCGGGTGGCTCAGGAACTTCTTTGGCAACTACAACAGCTGATATTTCAACAGAGCGCATACCCCCCCCACACACACACGCTTAACAAGGGTACATCCTCAGCCTTCTCAGGGAACCAACGAACACCTCCAGGCTTCCTCTTTGATGTCACCCACTGGACCTGCCTTAGGGGTCTGTAAATGCAAGACAACCGAGTGTTGGATAATTAGCGATGGAAGAAAAAACCTCTAGAATAAAAGGTAGGTGAGAAAGAAGGGAAAGTAGGCAGGAGTTACACAAATCCACATGCATTCTTCAGGCCCTCTGGAAAGTTTTCTTTTCGTAGATGGTTGGTTGACGTGTGCATTAAAGGGCATGGGAAAGTGGGGGAAAAGATTATATGTAACCTATTTATATATCTGTATATTTTTAAAAATCCATTCTGGCCTTTGTGGGACCCTGGCCCCCAGGGCAATTCCCTAGCACCTGTGAAAGTCTCTCTAACTTGTTCTGGTCTGGTTTTGAATGAACTGAGTGATTGAGATTATAGCTCTTACCTCCCCACTGATGTGTAAAGTAGTGTTGATTTGCTGTGGCACTTTGAACAAACTCTCTAGCTTCTCTGGGCATCAGTAGCTTCCTCAGTAAAATGGAAATCAAAGTCTCTAGCCAACGTTCCTCAGAGGGCTGTCACTGTCAAGAAGGGTGGAAAGGCAGAAACCAAAGCTCTTTGGAGACATTTCGGGACTTCCTCGCTCTAAAAGTAGTGATCTTGCTTTTTCATATAGGCTCCACAAGCAATCCCACCCAAAACCCTCCAGCTGCTCTTCTCCCTGTGCGACTACCGTCTGTGGAGAGCCGCTTCCAGGACTAGGATTCAGTGAGGTTTGGGGCCCAGGCATGAGGCCGAAAATAGTGGAGAGATGGTGGGCCAGGACAGTGGCTGAGAAGGAAGGGGATCATAGACTCCTGTCACAGAAGGCCTGACACTCATATACATGCACCTAGCTTGTAAGTGTGTGGTCGATCTCCCCTCACACCTTCATTCTCCACAAATGCATTCATACCCAAACAGTCTGAGAGCTACCAATAGGGAGACCCCATTCATGACTTTATTATCCATCAGCACTGTCATATGCTCCTTTACATAGGATTCTCCCCCCATACACATGCCCTATACTTTGGGAGGGGTACAGGGTCAGGATCTGGGGGCCTTGGGAAATCACATTGTAATCTTTTCTTCCCTAGAGATAGCCCCATTTTAGAATTTTAGACCAAGAGCTACAGGTCAGAGCTTGGTCTTGAATGAGAATCTGGTACTGACTGAACCCTTTCTCTGCCACGAGTTCATTGGCCCTTTTCAGAGAGGACTTAATTCTTGTGTTTATCTGTTTCTGTCCCATTCAAGGGAGAGAAACCTTTCTAGATGCCACCTCCTACCTCAGACAAGTTAGTTCTCCCATCCAATTCCCTGCACAGCTCTCTGTTATAATATTTACCTTGTTGAACTAGGATTAGTTGTCCACAAGTTCATCTCATCTGGGGCAGAGAGATGTAGACTGCACAAACACAATAAGCAAGTGTCTCCTCTGTCCTCTGTGCCAAGACCTGAATTGGACACTGGAAACACAAATTACAGATCACTGAGATCTAGTCTCCATCCTCAAGGAGTTCACAGTCTAGTGGGGAAGCAGACCAGGAAAATACTGGTGGATACTTGCTCAGATAGGAGTAGGTGGGCAATATAAGAACCAAAGACAAGGCCTGTCCCAAGGGTACAGGAGTCACTTCCCAAAGGAAGTGAACATCAAACCGGACCTTGAAAAGTGGGTCAGATTGTGTTGGGAATAGAAGGAGAAAAAATGGCATTTCAGGCGGAGCAAAGGCCAAGAAACAGGAAAACATACCATGTATTTTGGGGCCCAGTGAGTCAGCCAGTGAAGTTTAAGGATGGAGATCTGAGAGACATGGCTGGACAGGTAGGCTGAAGCTTGATTGAGAAGTCTTGAGTACCAAGCTGAGGTCTTTCCGTAAAGCTTGTTTTGATCTCCTGCTTCTGGGATCAGAATTGGTACAGCGAGGAATCTCAAAGCTAATTCCAGGCAATTTTAAGTTAGGTTTTAGAGCCTGGACCCCAGGTTTACCCTTTCAGACTTTGTCAAAAGCCTGCCAGCTTCCTATCTGATTTCCTGCTGCTAAAATTATCCTTCTGCCTGTTGGCAGGGTCATGGGGACAAAATTGTAAACATAGAAGAGACGTTCATGTGACCAGCTAGATTACCTTGAACATGCCACTTCCCCTCCCCAGACTTCAGTTTCCCTGTAAGGCTAACACGGATGTTTGTAAGGATCAAATAAGATAAGGGATATGTTGTTGCTTTGTGGGCAATGGAAAACATACAGGGAAAGGGTTATAATTAAGATTATTAATATTCACAGATTTATAACAGGAAATTTATTAGAATTAAAAGAGTTGTATATCTTACAAAGTCTAGTTCTGAGACTCTAGAGGTTCTGAGCCAACCTGTAAGACCACATTCTTAGATCAGGTGTGTTTGATTAATTAAAGAAAAGCCCTGGCCTGGGAGAAATTAGGTCCCTAGTGTTCTATTCCTGACTTGGCCACTGATTTGCTACATGACCTTAGGATATTTCTAGAAAAATATTTATAGACCTCAATTTTCTTACCTGAGAGGGTGAGATGAAATGATCTCACAAGTCTTTATACAAAATCAAAAGAGTAAAACCAAATTCATCCTTCTAATTGATTTGCAGGAGCTCTTTGCGTATTATAAATGTTAAACTTTTGCCATAATATTGTAAGTTTCCTTAACTGAGGGTTTTCTGTATGGCCAGCATTACAGTAGAAGTTTCAGGTTAGTCAAAGAGGTGTCTTATCATTTACCTCCCACAGGGAGTAACAGTGTTAGATAATATATTTTTAACATTTCCCAGGTTGCTTTACATTTTTTAACACATTGAATCTTCAGCAATCCTAAGGAGGGTAGGTACTCCTATCATTCCCATGTTCCAGATAAGAAAACTGAAGCACTGAAAAGTTTAGTCTTCTGCTCATTGTCTCATAGCCAACAAGGGGCAGAGGTAGGATTCCACTCAAGAAATATGGCTCTAGAGCCTATTGCTCTTAACCATCATAATCTGCTGTCTCAGTTGATTCATTTAGATAGGTGGGCTCTGGAATGTATTAAAAATTTGGTATGATTTATACACAACAACTGGAGGAAATCTGACCCTTGTGTAGACTAAGGCTTGCAAATGTATTTTAGGGAACTTCTTAAAAGGCAAAGTGGAACTGAGAACATTTGAGGGCAGGGATTGGAAATTTCTGTCCCCAAGAGATTGCCCTTGTGTAGCCCAGCTCAGTGGAAGAAAGTTGAGCTTCCTCGTAGCCAATCATTGGAGGTTCACTGGGGGTGGGAAGGTTGCAGAAGAGTGAAGTAAGAGCACACTTATGCATCTTCCAGGCAAGCTGTGCAGTTCTATGAGTTCTACACATAAAAGCCTCAAAACAACGGGTCAGGGGAGGGAGAGGGGGCAGGTGAGGGTGACTCATCTGGGCTGGATGGCTCTGGCCTATGGACTTGTCCTACTTTGAGGCCATTGCTCTTTGCTCCCTGCTGCAGCCTCCACCCTCTTAAATCTCCATCCTAATCAGTGGCCAAGTCAGGAATAGAGGAACTTTGGTGAAATTTTCTATCAGTTCATGATGCCAATGTCATTCTCCTTAGGGAATCTGACGGTGGCTGACAGCCGTGTGGGCAGAGCTTACCATTCCCCCACCTCCAGCCCCAGGCAATGGCTGCACTCTTCCAAAGGTGTCAGTTTACTCCTATTTATTTAGCCCTTGGCTGGAGAGAGTAGAAAGATGATCAGATAGTGCCCATCTCTTCAAAAGTGCCCCAGGCAGCACATTTCAGGTGGGAGAGGCCCTGTGGCAAGGAAGGCAGCAGAATCCAGAGAAGACAAGGGATGCAAGGCCATTTTGGGTCGGGGAAGCAGAGAAGTAATGGACCTTCCATGTCCAGTTTGGGCCTCTAATTGCCAGCTCAAAACACTGCATTCCCCAGTAGGGACTTTGTGTTTGTGTTTTTGTCCTTGGGAACCTTGCATTTCTGATGTAAATCTTGATTTCTGGGTTGGAGCTTGACATTCTACTTAGGCCCATTTTTTAATTTCAAAGCTGGGAAAGCCGCTGAGACCTACCTCCATCACCTTTGCCTCTCTACCCCACACAGGCTGTAAGCATATGATCTTTGGTCTTTTATTTGCATACTCTGTTAGTCTTGTCTTCATTGGAGGGAAGTGACTGGTCAGACCTGGGCTGTGTTGCTGGCTGCCTTCCTTGTTGGGCTCCAACTTACCTCCTATGTACACAGCCCTTGGAGTTCAGAGGCCTCTCCTGACCTCTGCCCAACCTCTTGCTCTCTGCACCCAATACCCCGAATACATACAGGAGCAGAGGCAGGCTAGGACCAGAGGAAAGAGGAGAGGGGACTGAAGACAGACTTTGAGAGGGCTTAGAAACCCAGTGCACCCCCTCTCCCAGCCCTGTCCACCTGCTGCTGTGACCACAGTGAGAGAAAAGACAGCTAGTAAGATAGGAAGTGAGGCCGGGTACCTTGTGGGCAGTGATGTCATTAGCTGCGACTCCTAAGATGTCTCCAGAGATGGGAGAGCTCACCCAAACCAGGTTGCAGAAGATCTGGATTCCACACAGCAGCGGCAGCAGCAGGCTGCATCGGAGAAGGGGCTGTAAGTGGGGTTTACTTCCGTGGGTTTCAAGGTGGTGGTGGTAGAGTGGGTGTAGAAAAGCAAAGGATGCACCTTCCCTTAACATACACTCCCACCTCAACCTGAAAGTTGGAGTAGATGAACAACTGAATGAAATAGAGGCTAGTGTCAAAAAGGTGAGGAAAGAATGAGAGAGAAGACAACCGGAAAGAAAGAGATGAAGACAGAGAAGGAGGATTAGGTTAAGACCATCTTAATCAGAGGGATCTTTAGGAACTTTTCATTTCTTAGGCAGAGCTTGTTTGGAATGCTTCTTGTTTAGAATTTAAGATTTCTAGTTCAGGACTGTTCAGTGATAGCCTAGTATGTTTCATTTTGGTGACTTCTGTGAAGTGTCTGGGACTTGGTCTTGTATGACTGATAGTGCCTGGGTGAAATAAGGTGATGGCTCCTGGCATCATCTCTCAGGGGACAGGTGCTGCATACACAACAGTGCCATGTCACTGGTCAGTATTGCTCCTCTCCTTTCTCAGGCCTTTTCTGAGTCTGTACCTGCCTAGGTTGGGAAACACTTCATGTCCTGTCTCCAGTGTTGGCTTTCTGGGACATATGGACTTCCTTGCTGCTCTGGGAATTTGAGAGAGACAGTCTCTCAGGGCCAGCCCACTGGTGTGGTGCTCACTTTGGAAATTTAAGAAAGATCAAGGGCAAAAGAAAAGTAAACAAAACCTGGACATATTTAAAAAGAAACTGGAGTATACCATTTCCCATAGATAACAGACGACAGTGGTGGACCAAGGTGCATCCAGCCCAGGGATTGTGGCCTGAATGGCCATAAGGTGGGTTAAGATAAGGCAGCTGTGGACTGTGGGACTCAGACACCCCAAAGGCCAGCTAACCAAGTTTCCACTCTGCTAATGCTAGAGGAAGCCCAGGCTTAGGGATATTGGGGGTAGCAGTAGTTGCTTAGAGGATCCAGGAGCATATAGAATGTTAAATATAGTTATAATATACAGGATGTAGGGTGTGGGTGGAGGAAGAGAGACAAAAAAGACTAGGCTTCTGTTCTCTCTCTTTCTTATCTCCACCAGCTCTCACACTCAACTGGAGATCTAGGAGCCTGGAGACTGAGAGGTACTCTCACCCAGCCAGCCACTCTTGGCCTTTTCCAAGGGGCTGTTTAGTTGACAAGCAAGCCATTCTCTGCATACACGGGTCCTCCAGAGCTAGAATGCTTATAGTCCTGGGAACTGTGTCTTTCAAGTTGGAGAGATAATATACATAAATCGTCTAATATAGTCTCTATCAAATAGAAGATGAAAAATAAATACGTGCTCACTTTAGTTTGGAGCATCACTTCCCTCAGCTATAAAACAGAATTAATGCCTATGACCCAGTGTTATTGGGAGTAATTCACTGATTCAGAGGTTCTGGATCCAGACTGCTTAGGTTTGAGTCTCAGCTCTGTCTCCCCCTGTGTCTGTGACCTTGGACAACTCTTTTAACCTCTCTAGGCTTCTCTGTTTCCTCACCTGTAAAAGGAAGTTAATAACAGTGTAGTTGTGAAGATTAGATGAGCTGAAGCATATGACATGCTTAGAAGAGTGTCCAGCACACAGTACACACTCAGTAATTGTTAATTATCCTAATTCTTATTGTTCTTGTTATTTAAACAAGAAAGTGGGTGTGTGGTCTTATTTACCATCATATCCTCAACATCAGGCCCTGATCCTGGCACATAGTAGATGTAAATTGTCACTCAGTAAATGGTCACTCTGTGCCACTTCCACTCTACCACTCACCATAGCCAAAAATGGGGCTCTGTGTGCACAAGACAGTCACTCATTAATATTTGACTAAATTTTATCAGACCATAGATGCAAAAAAACTTAGATAGTGGTTGCCAAGTCTGGGCAATGTCTGGTTCACCTCTTGCTAGGGAGGCCAGTCTATTCGTCCCTGTAAGGTCTGAATCACCTTTTCCTTGGAGCATCCTCTCTAGAAGACACACAGTCACTTAATGTTATTCTGAAGATTAAATACATTAACATGTAAAGTACTTGAACAGCTGTGCATATTCTTTTCTCATCCAACATTATGTTTATGTGAACCACCCATGTTATTGTTGCAAGCAGTTGTAGTTTGTTTATTCCCCTTGTGAATATCCCACAGTTTATTTATCCATCTTACTATTGTTGAGCATTTGAGTAGTTTCTAATTTTTGATTATGAACAGTAATCCAATGGGCATTCTTGTACCTTTATCCTGGTAGAGCAAGTCCCTCCATCTTGTCCTTTTATGGAGTGTCTTGGCTATTCTTGGCCCAGTGCTCTTCTCCATAAATTTTGGAAT
>NW_016809550.1:110144-112006 GCF_001698545.2 Rhinopithecus bieti | reverse complement strand
TCCTTCTTTCCTTCCTCCTTCTTTCCTTCCTCCCTTCCATACCACCCTCCTTCCTTCTCTCCGTCTTCCTTCCTTCCTTCTCTGTCTTTCCTTTCTTCTTTTCTTTTCTCCTTTCCTTTCCTTTCTCTTTCTTTCTCCCTTCCCTTCCCTTCCCTCCCCTTCCCCTTCCCCTTCCCCTTTCCCTTTCCTTTCTTTCTGTTGACAGAGTTTCACTATGTTGCCCAGGCTGGTCGTGAACTCCTGGGCTACAGCAACCTACCCACCTCAGCTTCACAAAGTGTTGAGAATACAAGCACGAGCCACCGTGCCCAGACTTGGAAACTTTCAATGATTTTTATATCATCTACTAATGTGCCAATTCCTAGAGAGCTAAGTTCTCAGGCCTTACTTCATGGACTTTTCCCTCAAAGCCTGTATGTCTATCCCAAGAGCCTTTTAACTGGGTTCAATGATGGTGGTGAAGGAAACGATTATAGCAAGTATTATAATAGCTAACTTTAAGTGAACACTTACTCTGTCCATTTATCTTATTCAATCCACACAACCAACATATAAGTATTTTTTCCACTTTACAGATGAGGGAAATTGAGGTACACAATTTTACCTCATTTTAGGGCCACAAAAGGCTAATATCCATCCTCACATCACTGGTATTAAAAGTACCATTCTCCCAGCTAGCCAGAGTGCTATTTCTGCCACCGACTTATGGAAATGTTGAACATACTGTGTTCCTGAAAAACTACAACAACAGCAACAACGACAACAAATGTTGATTCTTGCTTGATGTCTTGATATGGCTCTAGAGACACAGAGTAACATAACTAAGGAAACAGTCTTTTGTATATTTAAGGGTAATTTCTCCAAGCCCTACCATAATACTATTAGTTAATAGTTATTGGACACTTATTAGTACTGTACATGGTCCTAGCTGATACACACTGTTTTGGAACTATAGCTTTACTCAAAATAATTTTATTTCAGTTCAGTTGAGACTCTATTAATACTTACCTACGACAGTTTGAAGGCCCAGATTGTAATGCCTCTGCTGTCTTGCGATTAGAAGTGGAATTAAGGAGAAATGGGAGGGGTCACGATATATCTTCAGACTTGAACGATTTTCATGCTCATATACTTCCAAAGACAAAAGCAAGATAAATGGTAAAAGATACACAAAGAATCAGCTTAGGGTTCAACAAAAGCTCTGTCTTTCAAAGAGAGGGCAGCACCAGCCATCACTAGTCGTTATGCAAGGAATTTATGCCTGGTATAAAAGCTTGAACGAGATTTTTTTTGAGGTCGTCTTTTATGTCTTAAGATTCTATAATTAAGATACCTAGTTATGCCACTTTGAACAAGTTACTCAAAATCTGAAAGTATCATTATGAAGGTAGTTTAGTGCCTTTGTCAATGATAGGGAGATGAAAATAAGAATTTCTATTTCATACAATAGTTTTAATTTCATATGTGCTTTTATGTTCCTATGATCTTTATAATCAGTTTGCTTAGTCCCAGCAAGAGATCATAGATGAAAAACCTACTCATTAATTATACATTATTTTAATACTCAGAAGACCTTTTATCCTTGTTGTCATCTAAGTGAACATAAAAGAAAATTTGCTTAGAATGAATGGACTATATACCCATAATCCTCACTCCTAAGCATTATGCAATGAATAAGAAAAGCCTACTTAGCCTTTATCTTAAAGGGCAGTAACTCAATCTTGAAAGGTGTCTTTCATATGCTGAACAGAATATATTACAACTATGGATCTTAATTGTTCATGTTTTTCTGTATGTACTCCTAACAGTGCTTGAACTGTATAGTAAAAGGATCATTGGACTAATCATTAAAAGTTAGTTTA
>NW_016809550.1:93874-108402 GCF_001698545.2 Rhinopithecus bieti | reverse complement strand
GCTTGAGCCACCGCGCCCGGCCGATCAAATGACTCTTAAGTAATGTTATATTAGTATTTTGATTTTGGTAAGTCACTGATTATCTCTACAAACTAGATTCTCTTTTATAAATGACTTTCATTGTGTATCTATCTTGATAAGTATTTTAACCTACAATATCTCACTTAGCATCTACTTCACAGGTATTTGTGAATATTAAAAGCTGAATGAGAAAATATTTAGTAAATTTTAACTTTCTATACAATTTTAAGGTTATTATTATTTTAGTATGACATTTAACCAAACTATTTACAAGCAAAATATATTATGCATATAAAAATGTAAATTATGTATTTTCACGTGTACCAAAACAAATGTTCTGGAAGTAGTATATTGGTTCAAACAAACGTAATATAATATAACATAACATAAATATATATTTTCTTAGTTTAAATACAACAGAGTAAGATAAGCTTCTTGTTATTTAAGTGGAATATGAAAATTAAATGGCCACTTCTCCAAACTTATTTCATTGAAAATGTTAAGGCAATTTTGAAGGCCAATGTTTCATAAATAAACCTTTTAGCATGTATTACTATGACAAGTTACTCAATTGGCTTTCACTGTGGGTTATTCACGTAAAGGTTTCACTTTCAGTGAGTCATAATATTGTTTACACATAATCTGTAAACACTATTTAATTACTTATGTAAATGACTAAACAAAAGACAGCAACTGTAGTGAATCGAAGACTGTACTTAATTCTGATGTAAACTATTCTAACAATGTAATTAAGAACTGTCCAATTTATACTTTGAAGTAAACAAAAGATCTTACGAGAGATTGCAAGTGCCATCATATGACGCTTCTAGGCTTACCTCATGTTCCCTTGCAGTTTTTTCAGACGTGTGTTAAAACTATTTGAAAAAAAAAAAAAAAGCAGTTAATTTAACTGTACACAAAGGTGATAGTTAATAAGAAAAATAAAAGTGTAAATAAAGAAAAAAGTAGTGAAACAGCAAAGTTAAACCTAGACTCACCTTACTTTCTTACCTATTGCTATTATTTATTCAATGACTACTAGAGCAAAGCTGTGGCCTTGAGGAAATGATTTTACGCTATGAATACAATAACAATAACAAAAATAAGGCTAATAATAGATATAGGTACAGTATATTGGGTTTCAGCTAGATGCCAAGCAGTTAAGCATAACAAAATTAAGTAAGGTAGTTATTATTATTCATTAAATTCCTTTTGGATTTTTTTCACTATGTTTTATTTTATGTTATTTACTTAAAATAGTATTAGTGTTTGCTCTGGGGCTTACAATATTCCTTTTATTCCCTTTTAAAATTGAGATATATATCTTATACCATAAAATTCACCCTTTAAAGTGTACAATTCAGTGATTTTAGCATATTCACAATGTTAGGCAACCATAAACTTTATTTAATTACAGTAAAATTTCATTATCCAATTTTCAGTCACTCCATATATAATATGCATCTTAATTTGAAACAATCGTGTTAAGATTAACATTAAACTTCAATACTATGTAGACATATTGCTCCAATATACTTCCATTTCCTCCCCTTTCTTTGTGATATCATTGTCATGCACATTATATTTTTATGCATTATAATGCATCAAAATATTTGTGTGATTTTTTTCATGGATTTGTCTTTTAAACCATTTGAAAAGAGAAAAGGGTTTTCATTCACGTGGATTCAAGTTACCATCTACCTTTTCATTTCAGTTGAAAGATTCCCTTTGGTAGATATAGGTTAGGTATGGGGACTACAAATTCTATCTATTTTTTTATTTGGAAATGTCTTTCTTTTCCATTTTTTTAAGGGATAGTTTTACTGGGAATAGAATTCTTGGTAGACGATACTTTTCTATCAGCCCTTCAAATATGTCATCCCAATGCTTTCTGGCTCTCACAGCTTCTGATGAAGTCAACTGCTAATCTTATTTGGGTCCCTTTGTATATGTTGAGTCATTTATGTCTTGCTTCTTCCAGAATTTGCTCTTTGTCATTGCCTTTCAACTCTTTGACTATGAAGTATCTAGGTGTGTATCCCTGAGTTTATCCTAATTGGTGTTCATTGAGCTTTTTGATGTGTAAATTAGTGTTTTCTATCAAATTTGGGAAAATTTCAGCCATTGTTTTTTTAAATACATTTTCTGTATCTTTCTATCCTATCCTTCTGAACTCCCATTACGCATAATCTGATGGTGTTTCACAGGCCTTTGAGGCTCTGTTCATTTTCCTTTATTCTTTCTGTTCTTCAGATGGGATAATCTCTTTTGACTTATCTTCAAGTTTATTGTTTCT
The DNA here is from genome assembly GCF_001698545.2 of Rhinopithecus bieti. NCBI lineage: Eukaryota > Metazoa > Chordata > Mammalia > Primates > Cercopithecidae > Rhinopithecus > Rhinopithecus bieti. Next base: position 106,085 of record NW_016809550.1, on the reverse strand, counting down.
TTCTTCTGCCTTCTGACATGTTCTATTAAGCCTATCTAATGAATTTGCCATTTCAGTTATTGTACTTTTCAATTTCCGAATTTTTGTTCTTTTAAATATTAAATTAATTTGTATCTCTTTACTGATTTTCTCTATTTAGTGAGCATTATCATCATAGTTTTCTTTAATTCTTTAAAGATAGTCTTCTTTAGTTCTTTAAACATATTTATATAGCTGATTTAAACTCCTAGTCTGATAAGTCCAACATCTAGGCCCCTCTGTACACTTTTATTGACTTATTTAATTCCTGCCTATATGCCATACTTTCCTGTTTCTTTTCTCCTTTTTTCTTTTTTTTTTTTTCTTTTTTTTTTTTTTTTTTTTTTTTTTTTTTTGAGATAGGGTCTCACTCTTTTGCACAGACTGGAGTCCAGTGGCGTGACCTCAGCTCACTGCAACCTCCACCTCCCAGATTCAAGTGATTCTCATGCCTCAGCCTCCCAAGCAGCTGAGATTACACGTGCATGCCACAACACCCGGCTATTGTTTGTATTTTTAGAAGAGACAGGGTTTCACTATTTTTAGTAGAGACAGGGTTTCACAGGGCTTGTATTTTTAGTAGAGACAGAGTCAGACTGGTCTCGAACTCCTGACCTCAAGTGATTCACCCACCTTGGCCTCCCAAAGTGCTAGGATGATAGGCTTGAACCACTGTGCCTGGCATATTTTCCTGTTTCTTTGCATGTCTTGAAATTTCTTGTTGAAACTCGGACGTTTTAAATAACATATTGTAGTGACTTTGAAATCAGGTCTACCCCAACCTGTAGTGTTTATTGTTGTTTATGAGATTTTGTCCTCATTGCTGCTTGCTTCAGTTACTTTCCTAGAATACTTCTATAGATTCTGTATTCCTTGCAATATGTGGCTGCTATTTTCTCTGGTAGCATTTTCTTTGATATTTGTTTTATTTTAATCCTTACTTCTTAAGAGTTGCCCCTGAATCAGCATTGTTTGTAGTCAGCCAGTGATTGTTCAGAATATTCTATTAAACGCTATGAGCCAGTTTTTCTTCCACCCTGTTCCAAGGAGATTTTTGTGGGAGGTCGCACCTTCAAATGTCAGAGAATTTACAGGTCAATATAAGCTTTTACTTCCTGCTTGAGTCCAGCATCAAAGGTAGCTAGAGATGAGTTGTTTATGTCCTCTCTGAGTTTTCTTCGGCATGTGTACAGACATACACACTTGTGCAGCCTTTTAGATCTCCTGAAATATGTTGGAGCATTTTAGAGTCCCTTGTGTTGGTCCTTTTCCCGTTACCGATATATTCCTTTTAAATTTTTAGCCAGCTTCTTGTTTGTTACAACTGAGTTCACAGGCTTAGGCAACTGCAATGTTATTAAATGCAGCTCATGTCATTGTTTTCAAAACTCTAGAGACAAGGCTTTTTCCGAAGAACTAAACTCAGAGTCAGGATAAATAGCCCAATTATCTGGGAATAATGTGTTTCAAAGGAATTATTGTAAATATTGTCGAAATATTGAAAGTGTTCTAAGGATGGGGCTTTACGTGAAGCTCCAAAACAAATCAGTCCCCACTCAACTGGCTGGTTACTGTGCTCTGTTACTGTGGTGAGAGGGGAATGAAAGTAGCCCAAAGTTAAAACAACATAGATCCCACTGTTCTAACTGATGTTCAGTAGACTGCTTTTAAATGAATATGTTTTAAGCCAAATTTGTACCTTTGATTAATTTTCAGGATTCTAAAACAGTTGATTTTTGTAGTTTTGCAAGTATTTTTATAGCTTTTGTGAGAGAAAGAATTCACCAAGTTTGTCATTCTGGATGTTCTGTTCTTTTAAGTACTTCTTTATACACCTTGAATTATAATGACATTTTAAACATAACACCATAAAGTGATTTTACTGCATAAAGTTAAAATGATTACTTCATATCACCTACTACCTAATCTGTATTCACTTTTAATAATTGGCTCAAATTAGGATATAAATGAGTTGCTTTATTTAAATTAGGTTTCAAGCAAGGTTCACATTTTGCATTTGTTTTTTATGAAACTAGATTTTTGCGTGTGTGTTGTGGCAGGGCGGGCGGTGCGGGCTGTGGTGGGGCTTGATTCTGACCTTTAGGAGAGGAAACATTTTTCAGAGGGAGGCAAAAAGTCAAAGAAGTGCTTTAATTATCGGGGAGACTTGTACATGTTTATGGGATCAAGGGAAATCACTATAGATTTTGGCTTAAGAAACAGCCCTACTCATGTCTTGTCCAACAAAGGCTAGTAATTCCAGGTTAGCCTAAGGCCCAAGAGATGAAGCAAAAGCTGAAACTGGGAAAATAATAAATTTAGAAAGGGGCAAGGTCAATGAGGAGAGTTGGTAGGGATATAAAATTATTAGGCAAATCATCAATAATGTAACTTGGATTTACTTTGGGATGCCAGACTCTTGGTGGACTACTCTTTCTTGTGAACTATTTCACCATTCTGCATTTTTACATTTTCCTTCTGTTGGTTAATACTAAGGGATGGTAAAGTATTGAAGGCTTAGGTTCAATTTCCAGCTTTTCCAGTAACTGTGTGATCTAGGTTCAGCCACTTGGCTTCTTTGAGCCTCCTTTGATTTGTGAAATGAGAGGACTGTGTTAGATGTCTCTAAATTTTATTTTGTCTCCAAAGTATGATTATTCTAAGGCCTTTCTTAAGCAGGTATATGCAATACGTAAAATTATTTTCAGTAACTGAGCTTAACATTTTGCTTTCCTTACCCTGAAAATCAGGTACACAAGAACTTCTTCCCCCTTTCCCATTATAACTTGTTTTATGGAAAGATCTGAAATAGAATTAAAAACTTGATAACACAATATTAGTAAGAAAATAAATATTAGTCCTTTCTCCTCACTCAAATCTCAAAAATAAAAGCAATAGTACTGCAACAGGTATACGTCATTTTGTAAATAAAGAGCCAGTTTCGATAAGTGAAACTCTAGAAAATAGCTCTGGTGTGAATACAGCAAACACCATAATGTGATTGGAATAGCCAAATACATTTCTGTGCATTTTTCCAAAAGTTAAATTTTAAAGTAATCATGGTAAATTCGAATACAGACTGCTTAAATAATCTAAAAATGACCAATTTTCAGATACCATGGGCATACCTTTTATCAAGAATAACAAAGTTATGTTTATCAGTGCACTTTTGGGATATTGAGCAGATATTTTGGAGATCATTTAATGCTCAAACAATATGATGCATTTATTCCAAAATTGCAATTGCAAATGTTTTTGTATTACAATTTAGTCAGCAATAAGAACTGCAACCACAGAATCTATTCAGAGAACAAAGAACTAGAATTAAAACAAGTTCCTTTAGTAACTGATTAAATAGGCCGGGCGCGGATGGCTCAACTGTAATCCCAGCACTTTGGGAGCCGAGACGGGCGGATCAACAAGTCAGTAGATCGCCATCCGGCTAACCCGGTGAAACCCCGTCTCTACTAAAAATACAAAAAAAAAAAAAAACTAGCCCGGGCGAGGTGGCAAGGTGCCTGTAGTCCCAGCTACCTCGGGAGCTGAGGCGAGAATGGCGTGACACCGAAGGTGGAGCTTGCAGTGAGCTGAGATCCGGCCACTGCACCCATTTGGGCACAAGCGAGACTCCGTCTGAAAAAAAAAAAAAAAAAAAAAAAAAAACTGATTAAATAAACCACATAATTTCCAAAATGCCTTTCACTTTGTGCACTTAGCTTTGATTTCTAAATCCCTTCTGAAACAGACATCTAAATGAAATTAAAACCTTTATTTTACCCAGAGGCTTCCCATCCCATCCCAACCTGTGTCCAAACTCCATCATCTTTAACACTTTAAGCAGTTGTTATGAACCCAGAAGCCACTAGGATAGAGATGTTCTAACAATGATCAAGGAAAACAAAAATCATTGTTAAACTATTATAACCCATGTGTCAAACCACAATCAATATCAAGACACTTATTGAGTATCTGCTGTTTGTCAGCACTGAACAAAACACAGTGGGATGTCATAATATATAGTTCCAATCCCTGCTTATGAGGGAGTTTGTAATATAATTATGTGTATGCATATGTGTGTTTGTGTGTGTGGTGGGAGGCAGAAATTTATATTAAAAACATGAACAACATGAGGTTATGTGCTAATGATGGAATGCATTGAGTAAATAATAGGTGGTTAAGAAGTTCAGAGGAGGTACATGTCTCCCTAGTCAATTGGTAAGAATAGGGCTTACAGTGGTACAATTTAAATTACTATGATAAAGTAGATGGGATATTTTCCCAGCTCCCAAATTACCACATAGATGATTGTTTTCATACTTACTATATACAGTCATAATGCCAAGCCAACTTTGAAGGGAAATAGAGAAACCCAATTTTACTGTAGTTATACCTTCAGGATTGCATTTTGCTACTAATAATTTATAAAAAATACAAGTGCTTATATCTCTGTAACTTTTAGAGATATATTCTTAACACAGTGTTAAATTATATATTTTGTGCCAATTTTAAGTATTTTTATTTAAGACATTGCATTTTCCACTTACAATACAGTGCTTATAAAGTGCAATGTTATTTCCCTCTCCTGTGCACATGTTGCATATTCAAGTATTGAGAATTCCCAGCAACCTACTACAGCAGGTGAACTTTTAAAAACTGCCACAGAGGCCGGGCGCGGTGGCTCAAGCCTGTAATCCCAGCACTTTGGGAGGCCGAGACGTGCGGATCACGAGGTCAGGAGATCGAGACCATCCTGGCTAATACGGTGAAACCCCGTCTCTACTAAAAAATACAAAAAACTAGCCGGGCGACGAGGCGGGCGCCTGTAGTCCCAGCTACTCGGGAGGCTGAGACAGGAGAATGGCGTGAACCCGGGAGGCGGAGCTTGCAGTGAGCTGAGAGCCGGCCACTGCACTCCAGCCTGGGAGGCAGAGCAAGACTCGGTCTCAAAAAAAAAAAAAAAAAAAAAAACTGCCACAGAATTTGCTACAGATTTAGGTCCTTCAATGTTTTAAATGTGTGGAACAATGCTACATCTATATTTATGTTAGATTAATCAAACTCTTCAATGGTGGGCCTTGAGGAAGCACCACCAGAGGGAGGAGCTCCACCACCAGGGAATCCCCCAGGCATTCCTCCTGGCATGCCTCCTGCACTCTGGTACTGCTTGGTAATGATGGGATTGCAGACTTTCTTCAACTCTTTCTGCTGATGTTCAAATTCTTCCTTCTTGGCAGCCTGACTCTTATCCAACCAGTTGATAACTTCATTACACTTGTCCAGAATGTTCTGTTTGTCCTCATCATTAATCTTACCTTGAAGCTTCTCATCTTTGACAGTTGCTTTCATGCGGAATGACTAGGACTCAAGTGAATTCTTGGATGACACCTCCTATCTTCAGCTTTGTACTTCTCAGCTTACTGGATCATACATTCAATGTCTTCCTTGCTCAAAGGACCCTTGTCATTAGTGATAGTAATCTTGTTCTCTTTTCCTATACACTTGTCCATGGCAGAGACACTGAGGATGCCATTGGCATCAATGTCAAAAGTGACTTCAATCAGAGGAACACCATGGTGTGCCGAAGGTATATCTGTGAGTTCAAACTTGTCAAGCAGGTTGTCATCCTTGGTCATAGCACACTCACCTTCATAAACCTGAATCAGCACACCAGGCTGGTTGTCACAATAGATAGGCTGTCAGAAGGTCTGTGTCTGCTTGGTAGGAATGGTAGTATTGTGCTTGACGAGGATAATCATGACTCCACCAGCAGTTTCAATACCAAAGGAAAGAGAGTTGACATCCAAGAGCAGCAGATCTTGAACATTTTTTAGTTTTGTCTCCAGATAGGATGGCTGCCTGGACAGCTGCACCATAAGCAACAGCTTCATCAAGGTTGATGCTCTTATTCAGTTCTTTTCTGTTGAAGACATCTTGCAGAAGCTTCTGAATCTTGGGGATGTGAGTAGAACCATCAATAAGGACAATGTCATGAATCTGTGACTTGTGTAGTTTGGCATCTCGAATGGCTTTTCTACAGGGCCCAGGGTGCCATGGAACAGGTCAGCATTCAATTCTTCAAATCGGGCACAGGCAATGGATGTACAGAAGTCGATTCATTCATAGAGAGAATCGATCTCAATACTGGCCTGGGTGCTGGAAGAGAGAGTATGCTTAGCATGTTCACAAGCAGTANACTCACCTTCATAAACCTGAATCAGCACACCAGGCTGGTTGTCACAATAGATAGGCTGTCAGAAGGTCTGTGTCTGCTTGGTAGGAATGGTAGTATTGTGCTTGACGAGGATAATCATGACTCCACCAGCAGTTTCAATACCAAAGGAAAGAGAGTTGACATCCAAGAGCAGCAGATCTTGAACATTTTTTAGTTTTGTCTCCAGATAGGATGGCTGCCTGGACAGCTGCACCATAAGCAACAGCTTCATCAAGGTTGATGCTCTTATTCAGTTCTTTTCTGTTGAAGACATCTTGCAGAAGCTTCTGAATCTTGGGGATGTGAGTAGAACCATCAATAAGGACAATGTCATGAATCTGTGACTTGTGTAGTTTGGCATCTCGAATGGCTTTTCTACAGGGCCCAGGGTGCCATGGAACAGGTCAGCATTCAATTCTTCAAATCGGGCACAGGCAATGGATGTACAGAAGTCGATTCATTCATAGAGAGAATCGATCTCAATACTGGCCTGGGTGCTGGAAGAGAGAGTATGCTTAGCATGTTCACAAGCAGTACAGAGGCGTCTTATAGCTCTCTTCTTCTCACTGATGTCTTTCTTATGCTTGCGCTTGAACTCAGCAATAAAATGGCTGACAATTCAGTTGTCAAAGTCTTCTCCACCCAAGTGGGTGTCTCCAGTTGTAAGTTTGACTTCAAAGATTCCATCCTCAATAGTGAGGATTGACACATCAAAAGTGCCACCTCCCAGGTCAGAGATAAGCACGTTTCTTTCAGCTCCAACCTTTTTGTCTAAGCTGTAAGCAATATCAGCAGCAATTGGCTCATTGATAATTCTAAGTACATTGAGACCAGCAATAGTTCCAACATCTTTGGTAGCCTGATGCTGAGAGTCATTAAAGTAAGCTGACACTGTGACCACAGCATTGGTAACAGTCTTCCCAAGGTAGGCTTCTGCAATTTCCTTCATCTTTGTCAGAACCATAGAGGGCACCTCCTCTAGATAGAAGCTTTTGGTCTCTCCCTTGTATTCTACTTGGACCTTGGGCCTGCCAGCATCATTCACCATCATGAAGGACCAATGCTTCATATCAGACTAGACAACAGCATCATCAAATCTGCATCCAATCAGATGTTTGACATCAAAAACCATGTTGGTGGGGTTCATTACAGCTTGATTCTTTGTGGCATCACCGATCAATCATTCAGTGTTCGTAAAGGCGACATAACTTGGAGTGGTTCAGTTTTCCTGATCATTGGCAATTATCACTACTTTTCCATGCTGGAAAACACCCACACAAGAGTATGCAGTGTCAAGATCAATACCAACTGCAGGTCCCTTCGACATGGTTGCTGGCATGTAGGGCCAACTCTGACTACAAAGAAAGACACAGAAACCTCCAGAACTGCAAGCATGTTCAATGAGCTATATTTACTTCTTGAAGGGGAAAATAGATGTAGTTTAAAATTTCATAGCAAATACTATGGAACAAAAAAATGATGTCAAAAACATTATGATAAAAACTCATTGATATGCTGACAAACATTATTACCTCAACTATCATCTGCTGAATTAAAACATAGTACCAAAGCGCAAGTAAAATGAAAATGAATATAATGACAAATAAATGTACTAATGCCCTTACAAGGGCTCCCTGTAGTAGTTAATTATAATTAAGAAGTATTGTGATTAGGTACTAAAAAGTTGATCTGTTTCCATACTTTTTCTGAAGATTTTCCTGATTACCCTTTTCTGCGTTTATATTTCATCTACTTCTAGTTCAGTTAGTTTTATATTTATGTTCTAAGACATGCTTTACTCTGAACAATGCATAAGGTCTTAGAGGAAAATGACCTTTGAAGGCACTTTCTGGGATAATGTGTCAACATTTCAGGCTACCAAGTATTTATTGAATGCCCACTCTGTGTTAGGCATTGCACTTGGCATTAGGAATACAGAGGTGTGTACCAGGGCCCTAGCCTCCAAGAAAATGTTTCACTTTTAGAAATACATTTAAATAATTTAAAAAGGTTATATAGTGTAGAATTTCCTAACTTAGCGTGACTAGATAAAATACCTAATTTTCAACATCAGCTTTGAATAACTTGTGGAGAGTTTTCTATTGGTATTTATTTATTGAGACAGAGTTTTGCTCTGTCACCCAGGCTGGAGTGCATTGGCATGATCTTGGCTCGCTGCAAACTCCGCCTCCTGGGTTCAAGTGATTCCCCTGCTTCAGCCTCCCGAGTAGCTGGAATTGCAGGTGTGCACCACCATGACCAGCTAATTTTTGTATTTTCAGTAGAGACAAGGTTTCCCCATGTTGGCCAGGCTGGTGTCAAACTCCTGACCTCGGGTGATCCGCCTGACTCGACCTCCCAAAGTGCTGGGATCATGGGGTAAAGAGGTTTTTAAATTAGTACTGTCCAAATTCAGTGACTCTGACTAATGGTAGCTAATGGAAAGCTGAAATGTTCGGTTCCAACCAAAATCCTGAGGCAAATAGTAGTTTTGTTACATTCCTTAAGAGACAGAATGAATTCCTGTAGAAATGCATAATGCCTATATTTACATAACAGAAAATGTTTGGCAGAAAATAAAGTGCTGCTCCTACTTGTTGGTAGTGCTGTCATTGTATGAATTAGTATCTTTCTTTTCAGAAGAAATTTTTTAAATAATGAAAGTAGAATGTGTTGGAGGTGCCATGTCACTTCATCTGTCAATAAACATAAAATACCATTAACTCAATGGTATTTTCCGAGGTGTTGCAGTGCAGTAGAATTTGAGTTTTGGTATCACATGAACATAGGTTTAAATCCCTACAATCTCACCTTTTAAATGACCTCTTATTTCTAAATAAACATTTTCTCACGCACATTAACAGGGAGATAGCATGGTATTGAGGGCTAGAGGTTAAGCTCATAAAGTATCTGGATCTTAGTAGATGTGATATTTGAATTATTAACAAAATTATTCTTAGGAATTGATTTTATTAGAACATTACTTTAAGTCCTGAATAAAAGTGATCCGGCAAATTATATTTAAGTTCATATGGTAGAAACTTCTGAGAATCTGTCCTAATTGAGTGGTAATATAGTAGCATGAGATCAAGTAATGAGGAAAAAAAGGAGAAAATCAGCATTTTCAAAAAAAAAAAAAGGCAAAAACTGCAATATCTCATAAGTCAGTTTACAAATGGAAGTGCCTTCGAGCCCACAGTACAGTATTGGATTCGTGTGTTTGTATGCTACATATACATCTTAGTGAAGACGGAAATGATCATACACAGTTCATTTCCCATTTTTCATGTAAAAAAAAAGTTTACTTCTGCCATTATATTATAGAAACAGAGCTATCTAGATAAAGCCTCATTTGTAAGAAATAATGACTCACCTTCAGGACACAGATGGAGGGATGTGCTATTGCGCCAGGAAAATTTGCTATTCCAAGCCAGCAATAGAAAACATTAAGTTCCTGGCTAGTAGTCCAGTTCCCATCTTGATTCTCTTTACTATCTTTTTGGACTCTTCGTAAACAAAAGAAATGGAGAATAAATATGTCCAGGGCCAAGTGATTAAACAGAATTAAAAGTTATGTATACATATTTTATGTCCTTAATTGTAGACTGACTAGCCTCCCCAAGATTCCATTTTAGAAGATATTTGGCAAAACATCAAATTGCCTCTTGGTGCAGTATCATTTTTTAATTGTCTTTAATTGTCTAGTCCAGAATTTAGCTCAGTACAGTAGATATCAGGATAGTGGAAGTGCAGGCAGTTAGAAGTATGTCATTTTGTGGGGAGGCTGCAGCTGATATCTTAAATATTTGACATATTCATAATATTTTTTGAATGTATCTCTGAACAACCTTGTAAAGTGAATAAAACAGGCAATTTTCTCAAATTTTAGACAGGAAAACTAAATCTCGAAGTTATAGATAGTATGTGGCAGAACAGGTACTAAAAGAAGCCTTCTTTCCCCCTCACCTATAACCATTAGAACCACAGAATATGTTTTTTCTTGTGTCTTTCAGGGTGTACCTATTAACAGTACTGATGATTTGCATATAGGTTGGTGCAAAAGTCATTGCAGTTTTTGCAATTACTTTTAATGGCAAAAGCCGCATCTCTAATGCAGCTTTTTATTCTAAGTGAAAATCCTTCCAACTCAAGTAGGTTAACTCTTTCACATGGACATTAGGGCCTTGAGTACACTCAGGCTCACATTGCCACTACTCTGGAAGGCCACAGGGATATTTTCATAGTCAGATATTAGCAGCTGTCTCAAATAACAAGCCTATACTTGGATTACAAAATCTCTTCAGCTTAGACTCTTGTTATCTTTTGTTGCATGTCAACTTATTTGTAGGAGGATTGGAGACATTGGGCACAAAAAGATACTTTGTAAGTTTATGAGTGAATTCTGCTCTATGTAAGATGATAGACTAGGTTTTTGGAGGTAACACTATCAAACAAGTATATTGGAAGTATATGTATATGCCTGTGTGTGTGCATATGTATGTATGTCTGTATATACTGTCAGCCTTTTCCATCTGGAAATTCAACCAACCATAGATAAAAAATATTTTAAAACAACAAAAGTGACAAAACAATGATAAAATAATACATATAAAAACAATACAGTATAACAAGCATTTACATAAGATTTACATTGTATTAGGTAATATAAGTAATCTAGAGATGATTTAAAGTATATGAGAGGATGTGCACTCTTTCTCCCACTTTGGAATGCAGTGGCGTGATCATAACCCACTGCAGCCTTGATGTCCTGGGCTCAAGTAATCCTCCTGCCCCACCCAGCCTCTTGAGTAGCTGGGACCATGAGTGTTCACCACCACACCCAGTTAATTTTTAAATTTTTTGTAGAGATGGTATCTCACTATGTTGTCCAGGCTGGTCTTAAACTCCTGAGCTGAAGTGATCCTCCCACCTCAGCCTCTGAAAATGCTGAGATTACAGGTGTGAGCCACCACGTCCCAGTCAACCCAGTCTTAAAAAAAAAAAAAGTAACATACAGTGAGAAGTAACCAAATATCTGATTGGGATTGAATAGGAACAGAGAAAGAGATTGGATTAGAGACAGTATTTGGAAATAATATAGTTAGAATTTTCTGGAGATAATGAAAGACATCAAAGATTTAAGAAGACCAATGATTACCTAAGCAAAACAGATAAAAATAAATCTACACCTAGATATGTCACAGTGGAACAGCAGATAACCAAAGACAAAATTAAATCACAAAAGCAGTCTGAGAAAAATGCATATTACACAAAGGGAACTATTAAACTAATAGCTGACTTCTCAAAAAAAAAAAAATCAAAGCCAAAATAATATATTCAATATGTTAAATGAAAATAACTGCCAAGTTAAAATTCTGTATACAGTAAAAGTTTCATGCAAGCATGGGTGTAAAATAAATACATTTTCAGATGAAAACAGAGGAACTTTCTAACCAGTAATTCCTCTTTTAGGAATCTGAAAAGGAAGTATTTCAGTAAAAAAGAAAGTGAATCTAAATAGAAGGTCTGAGGAGCAAAAAAGAATGAAGGGCCAAGGAAATGATGAATGTGTGAATAATTCTAATGAAATATTGACTTATAAAACAAAATTAATAATATTTTGGGCGGGCGTGGTGGCTCACGTCTGAAGTCCCAACACTTTGGGAGGCCAAGGTGGGAGGAATGCCTTACCCCAAGAGTTTGAGACCAGCCTGGGCAACATAGGAAGACCCTGTCTCCACAAAAAAATTAAAAGATTAGCTGGGCATGGTGATGCATGCCTGTGGTCCCAACTACTTGGGAAGCTGAGGTGGGAGGATTGCTTGAGCCCATGAGATCAAGACTGTAGTGAGCTGTAATTGCACCACCACATTCCATTCTGGGTGACAGAGTGAGACCTTGTCTAAAAAAAAAATAATAATTAGTCAGTGATGATATATAACATGTATGTATGACTTTGAAATATATATATTCCTTTGAGTT